>NC_065886.2:5000-605000 GCF_932274485.2 Patella vulgata
AATGCAGAATTTCTATTTCTTGTGGGGTCCATTTTCCGACGAAATTTGCTGATCTGTGTACTTCTGGTTCGTGTTGGATTGTTGATTCATTTTCCTCTACGACGTCTTCAGGTGCTTCGTCGATCATGGGATCAGGAAGGTCATGGTGGATTTTCAGTTTTTTCGTGTTTGGTTTGATTTTGGAATAGTTCTTAATTTTGTAATCAATATCCTCGTGTAGTCTATAAATGCGACATCCTTTCATTCCAAGAAGAGAATGAGATAAAATATTAAGGTCCTGTAATTTGGAAATAGAAAATGGCACTGATAAGTAACGCATTCTTTCATATTTGACGAAATTGCCATCCATAAGAAAAGCTATGCACGATATTAAGAGAAGTAATTCCGTTTTACCCTTTTCGTCAATAGGTAATCCCTGAATACGCTTCAAGGCGGGTTCGATCCAAGGAAAAATTATTTCCTCGTCGTTGAAAATGTATACCATCTTAGATTCATAAATAAGATCTCTACGCACCATATCAGTTGCAATTTCCTCGGTTAATTTACGTCCATCGAAAGTATCATATGGCTGTTGCGTCACAGACCAAACTGTTTTTCCGGTCCAATGACTGTTTTGGTTTTTGGCAGCGTCAGTCATTCGCAGCGCAGGAAAATATTGAAAATTTAACTCTTTTAGACCCTGAATTATCACACTCACCGCATCTAACTCCTTTATGCGCAACAGTTCCAATACTCTACCAAAAACCAATGGGTATCGAAAAACTCCTTTTACGATATTTTCCGCTATAGCTCGACAGGTAAGAACGCCTACACACTGCGACCAATTTGGTTTAGTACCACTTTTGAGGCATGTTATTATAACGTGTTCTTCTAATTGCATCTTCATGAACCTACGGTCATGTATAAGATCGTTCAGTAAGATGATAACAGCTTGCTTTCCTACCACTGGTAAACAGCTCTTCAAATAATTGGTGAACTTGAAAGCTCTAGAGATTCTTTCTCGTTGTTCATCATTTTGTGTCCATATTCCCAAAGGCGGGGTTTCGTGTTCATTAATCGTTGTTGCGTTGGCTTCTTCTAGTGTTAAACAACCTAAATTATGACTAAGTAACAGATTTGAAATGGGTCTAGATAGAAAACACAACGTTTTACCATAAAACAACAATTCCAGAGCACACTCTATTTGAAACGATTTCCAACTAGGAAAATAGCCCCCCAAACCACTATTCCTTTCATAGAGGGTTTTCAGTTCGCCGCAGAGACTCAAACACACTTCCTTTAAAGCCTGTGAAAAGTAAAGTTGAAAATCGCCGTCTCCCTTTTCTGAAATAGGTATAAGGAGTGGTTCCTTATTCATCAAGGACGTAAGCTTGTCCAAGTTGATGAAATCGGTAGCGTTTAGGGTATCGCCTATATCAGTAGTCAGACACACAATTTCAACCCTCGGGCAAACTGGAAATGTAATTTTTGTCGAATTTTCATCCATAATAGATATATATTCAGTGGCACTCTTATGTAAATGTTGAACTGATTTAGGGTGAAGTAGCCCAGCTGTCACTATAGATCCGCTGATTGGATTATATCTACCGGAAGGATACATGTGTGGCGTGTCAACATAAAATTGGATGAACTGAAGTGTTTGAGGGTGATAAGCAAGTTCATATAAGGCAGGGGTGATAGCCATCCTCCTCCCATCTAGGTTTGATTGGAAATTGCAGGATTCGGATAGTGTCAACGACTTCCAAATTTGACCCCTGTTACCAATAAGAGGGCACAAGCCATTTCTCGACCAAACTGCATTCATACCCACAGGTGACAAATCTACCAACACAGCAGCATGAATACTCATTCTTTTAACGGTTGAGGTATCGACATAATCACTTAGCTGGATTTCATTTATGTCCCGTTCTCCGAACCGACAAGAGAATTTGAAGTGTTCAAAACCTGGCGGAACGTCCACAGACTCAATAGCACTATCCAAAAGGTCTAAATACCAAGACCTATCCGCAGGAGAAATTGTCCACTTCGACACATCATTAATTCGGTTTTTCTTAACGGATTCCCTTTTTAAATTTGTATTATTTGATTTCAGCTTCTCCACCATTGTCCTTTTCAGATCTGCAAACCAATCATTAACAAGTGATCGATAACAAGTTCTTCGTATATTGGACACACAGTTGAGAATAGGCAGTATCGTTAGAAAGCATTGCCACCCGCCATCACTGAAGATCTGCGCTCCAACACCCTCACGTAGTAGTCCATAAGCAGTTGGATTATACTTGACTAACGGTAAGTGTTTTTTAATTAGACTGTATATTGGAATTAAGCTAGTACATCCATTAGGCAGTATATTTATATATCTGACGGGTAGAGTTATTCCGCTGAAACTTGAATGTTCCAACACGATGCCATCAATGTCGCTCCTTAAACAAACACACGATTGGTGGATCAAATTAGACGTTTGGCAAGATCTAAAGGATATATATTCTTCCCTCTTCAAGAATTGTGAAACTGTCACACTGTTGAAAGCACCTAAAAAACAGTTAGCATTTTCCAGGCTCGTCTCCACAAATACGTCTTCCTCTGTCATTGTTCAGACTCAAAATAAAATTGAATACTTACCTACGGTCCTTATATAATGCCAAACTCGGGTTTAACCCTAACTCTAACACTGGGTTCAACCAAGGTAACCTAACCCTAACCCTAAAATTGAATACTTACCTACGGTCCCTATATAATGCCAAACTCGGGTTTAACCCTAGGTTTAACACTGGGTTCAACCTAGGTTCAACCTCTAACCCTAACCCAAAATTGAATACTTACCTACGGTCCCTATATAATGCCAAACTCGGGTTTAACCCTAGGTTTAACACTGGGTTCAACCTAGGTTCAACCTCTAACCCAAGGTACAACCCGAGGTTAAACCCCGGTACAACCCAGAGTGTTTCCTTGGTATTCATGCAGTTGTTTACTACACAGTAGAGATGGCAAGTCGACTCAGCGTCAGCTCTTCCGATGAAGAAGAAACTACAGAGGAGTATACCGCCTTAGAAGAGTTTACATGCCAGAATTTGGCAAGGTTTAGCGCCACAATTCGAAAAAATAAAAAGGAAATAGACGAAAGGCTCGAGACAATTGAAAAACAGCAAAATGAAATAATGACAAATGGAAAAAATAAAAAGGAAATAGACGAAAGGTTCAGCACAATTGAAAAACAACAAAATGAAATAATTAAAAAGCAAAATGAACTAGAAACCAAGCTCGATGAGATATGTAAAAAGCTATCGACTGCTGTAGTGTCTGAAGATAGGCCGCCGAGTGGAGAGAAACCCGAAGAAAGATGGATACAGAAAAGACATGCACCAGTAGAAAGAGAAGAGAGGGAGAATAAAAGTGTGGCACTACCAATTTCTAAGAAATTAAAACGCACACAAGCCAAGTTCACACCGCCAACGCAATTAGAGCAGCTCCCGGACGAATGGAGGGAAAAATTACGTCCCACAATGGAAAAAGTGACCCCATCAAAGCCCGATAAAATGACCACGCCGCAGATAGCTTTTTTTAACCACTGGGTCGCGCATAAAAGTAATCTGACAGGTAACTTACGACTGGATTATTCAATGTAAAACTACGGAACAGTTTCCAAGAAATATACTTCGAAATAAAAACCAAAACTTTTATTATTATGATTTATTATCATACAAGACTTACATAGCGCTATCTGTCACATACGTGTTCGGGTGCGCTTTACAATACATGTATAGAGACTATAAAAACAGTAAAAATAAAAACTATATATCTATATAATCTATGAAATTTATACAAAAAGAAATAAAAAAAACATATCTATAAAATCAGTAAAAAATCTATAAAAAACAAAAACACTATAAAAACTTGTAACTTATTAATCGTTCTATTTTTTTATATTTCAGCAAGCGCAACAACTATCATGGAGTTGGTAGCCGAGGGGTGCCGGGCCGGAGTGTGGACCAAAGAATGGACGCCATCGGAAGGAAAGACGCTCTCCGAATATCTACTAAACAGGGTAAAAGGCGAATGCACGAAAAGAAGAAAATCCAGACAGACCGAGCGGTATGAACGTAAATTTCTTTCATATGAGAATTCCTCATTTGTTGATTTGCTCGACTACATGGAGTAAATAAAAAATTTAAAATAATTTGTAAGATTTTATTAGACAATAGTTTATGTTGTAAATTCTAATTGAAATGTAAACCCTACGATTGTTATAATACAGTTTGTATTTCATTTTTAAAGATGGTGTAAATTATAATTGAAATGTAAAATATGATTTTTATAATAATTTTTCAGTGATTTTATTAGTAAATAAAAATTTTTAAAATATAAGATTTTATAGTTAGTATTTCAATTTTAAAGATGTTGTTATATAAAAGTAAAATGTAACTTCGCACCGCACTCGCTGTTAGTAATTCATTACGAATACCAACAGTGGGTGCGGTGCGAAGTAGTATCCAAGTCCTAACCCTAACCCTAACCCAACCCTAACCCAACCCTAACCCTAACCCTAACCCTAACCCTAACCCTAACCCTAACCCTAACCTAACCCAACCCTAACCCTAACCCTAACCCTAACCCTAACCCTAACCCTAACCCTAACCCAACCCTAACCCTAACCCTAACCCTAACCCTAACCCTAACCCTTCGGCAACTCCTCCCCCCAACCCAATCATAAAAACCTATTAACCCCTGTGAAAAAACAAAAAACCTCGCCCCACCTCACCTCGCCTCACTTCACCTACCCTCACCTCATATTCAAAATGCTATATTTCCGAAAGTATTGAAGGGATCCACTTGCAAATTGACAGATATCGTCTTCGGCAACTCCTCCCCCCAATCCAATCATAAAAACCTATTAACCCCTGTGAAAAAACAAAAAACCTCGCCCCACCTCACCTAACCTAACCTCCCCTCACCTAACCTCAGATTCAAAATGCTATATTTCCGAAAGTATTGGAGGGATCCACTTGCAAATTGACAGATATCGTCTTCGGCATCTCCTCCCCCCAACCCAATCATAAAAACCTATTAACCCCTGTTAAAAACCAAAAAACCTCGCCCCACATCACCTAACCAAAGCTCCCCTCACCCAACCTCAGATTCAAAATGCTATATTTCCGAAAGTATTGAAGGGATCCACTTGCAAATTGACAGATATCGTCTTCGGCATCTCCTCCTCCCAACCCAATCATAAAAACCTATTAACCCCTGTTACAAACCAAAAAACCTCGCCCCACCTCACCTAACCTAACCTCCCCTCACCCAACCTCAGATTCAAAATGCTATATTTCCGAAAGTATTGAAGGGATCCACTTGCAAATTGACAGATATCGTCTTCGGCATCTCCTCCCCCCAACCCAATCATAAAAACCTATTAACCCCTGTGAAAAAACAAAAAACCTCGCCCCACCTCACCTAACCTAACCTCCCCTCACCCAACCTCAGATTCAAAATGCTATATTTTCGAAAGTATTGAAGGGATCCACTTGCAAATTGACAGATATCGTCTTCGGCAACTCCTCCCCCCAATCCAATCATAAAAACATATTAACCCCGGTGAAAAAACAAAAAAACTTGCCTCACCTCACCTCGCCTCACTTCACCTCCCCTCACCTCAGATTCAAAATGCTATATTTCCGAAAGTATTGAAGGGATCATCTTGCAAATTGACAGATATCGTCTTCGGCAACTGCTCCCCCCAACCCAATCATAAACACCTATTAACCCCTGCCAAAAAGACAAAAAAAATAAATAAATAAATAACCGTGCATATTTATTTGAAAACTTTTTATTATATTCATATACTATAGAATGAAAGATATATTCGTTAAATTCTAGAAAATGATTGGTGATTGATGTTGATTATCTTTCTTTTAAACGCTGTGTATGATCGGTCTGGAATGTTTTTCTCGCGACACATTTCACTGTATTTTACATAGATTTTCTTCCACTGATTACCTAATGTATTATTGTCAAGAAGATAATGCAGAATTTCTATTTCTTGTGGGGTCCATTTTCCGACGAAATTTGCTGATCTGTGTACTTCTGGTTCGTGTTGGATTGTTGATTCATTTTCCTCTACGACGTCTTCAGGTGCTTCGTCGATCATGGGATCAGGAAGGTCATGGTGGATTTTCAGTTTTTTCGTGTTTGGTTTGATTTTGGAATAGTTCTTAATTTTGTAATCAATATCCTCGTGTAGTCTATAAATGCGACATCCTTTCATTCCAAGAAGAGAATGAGATAAAATATTAAGGTCCTGTAATTTGGAAATAGAAAATGGCACTGATAAGTAACGCATTCTTTCATATTTGACGAAATTGCCATCCATAAGAAAAGCTATGCACGATATTAAGAGAAGTAATTCCGTTTTACCCTTTTCGTCAATAGGTAATCCCTGAATACGCTTCAAGGCGGGTTCGATCCAAGGAAAAATTATTTCCTCGTCGTTGAAAATGTATACCATCTTAGATTCATAAATAAGATCTCTACGCACCATATCAGTTGCAATTTCCTCGGTTAATTTACGTCCATCGAAAGTATCATATGGCTGTTGCGTCACAGACCAAACTGTTTTTCCGGTCCAATGACTGTTTTGGTTTTTGGCAGCGTCAGTCATTCGCAGCGCAGGAAAATATTGAAAATTTAACTCTTTTAGACCCTGAATTATCACACTCACCGCATCTAACTCCTTTATGCGCAACAGTTCCAATACTCTACCAAAAACCAATGGGTATCGAAAAACTCCTTTTACGATATTTTCCGCTATAGCTCGACAGGTAAGAACGCCTACACACTGCGACCAATTTGGTTTAGTACCACTTTTGAGGCATGTTATTATAACGTGTTCTTCTAATTGCATCTTCATGAACCTACGGTCATGTATAAGATCGTTCAGTAAGATGATAACAGCTTGCTTTCCTACCACTGGTAAACAGCTCTTCAAATAATTGGTGAACTTGAAAGCTCTAGAGATTCTTTCTCGTTGTTCATCATTTTGTGTCCATATTCCCAAAGGCGGGGTTTCGTGTTCATTAATCGTTGTTGCGTTGGCTTCTTCTAGTGTTAAACAACCTAAATTATGACTAAGTAACAGATTTGAAATGGGTCTAGATAGAAAACACAACGTTTTACCATAAAACAACAATTCCAGAGCACACTCTATTTGAAACGATTTCCAACTAGGAAAATAGCCCCCCAAACCACTATTCCTTTCATAGAGGGTTTTCAGTTCGCCGCAGAGACTCAAACACACTTCCTTTAAAGCCTGTGAAAAGTAAAGTTGAAAATCGCCGTCTCCCTTTTCTGAAATAGGTATAAGGAGTGGTTCCTTATTCATCAAGGACGTAAGCTTGTCCAAGTTGATGAAATCGGTAGCGTTTAGGGTATCGCCTATATCAGTAGTCAGACACACAATTTCAACCCTCGGGCAAACTGGAAATGTAATTTTTGTCGAATTTTCATCCATAATAGATATATATTCAGTGGCACTCTTATGTAAATGTTGAACTGATTTAGGGTGAAGTAGCCCAGCTGTCACTATAGATCCGCTGATTGGATTATATCTACCGGAAGGATACATGTGTGGCGTGTCAACATAAAATTGGATGAACTGAAGTGTTTGAGGGTGATAAGCAAGTTCATATAAGGCAGGGGTGATAGCCATCCTCCTCCCATCTAGGTTTGATTGGAAATTGCAGGATTCGGATAGTGTCAACGACTTCCAAATTTGACCCCTGTTACCAATAAGAGGGCACAAGCCATTTCTCGACCAAACTGCATTCATACCCACAGGTGACAAATCTACCAACACAGCAGCATGAATACTCATTCTTTTAACGGTTGAGGTATCGACATAATCACTTAGCTGGATTTCATTTATGTCCCGTTCTCCGAACCGACAAGAGAATTTGAAGTGTTCAAAACCTGGCGGAACGTCCACAGACTCAATAGCACTATCCAAAAGGTCTAAATACCAAGACCTATCCGCAGGAGAAATTGTCCACTTCGACACATCATTAATTCGGTTTTTCTTAACGGATTCCCTTTTTAAATTTGTATTATTTGATTTCAGCTTCTCCACCATTGTCCTTTTCAGATCTGCAAACCAATCATTAACAAGTGATCGATAACAAGTTCTTCGTATATTGGACACACAGTTGAGAATAGGCAGTATCGTTAGAAAGCATTGCCACCCGCCATCACTGAAGATCTGCGCTCCAACACCCTCACGTAGTAGTCCATAAGCAGTTGGATTATACTTGACTAACGGTAAGTGTTTTTTAATTAGACTGTATATTGGAATTAAGCTAGTACATCCATTAGGCAGTATATTTATATATCTGACGGGTAGAGTTATTCCGCTGAAACTTGAATGTTCCAACACGATGCCATCAATGTCGCTCCTTAAACAAACACACGATTGGTGGATCAAATTAGACGTTTGGCAAGATCTAAAGGATATATATTCTTCCCTCTTCAAGAATTGTGAAACTGTCACACTGTTGAAAGCACCTAAAAAACAGTTAGCATTTTCCAGGCTCGTCTCCACAAATACGTCTTCCTCTGTCATTGTTCAGACTCAAAATAAAATTGAATACTTACCTACGGTCCTTATATAATGCCAAACTCGGGTTTAACCCTAACTCTAACACTGGGTTCAACCAAGGTAACCTAACCCTAACCCTAAAATTGAATACTTACCTACGGTCCCTATATAATGCCAAACTCGGGTTTAACCCTAGGTTTAACACTGGGTTCAACCTAGGTTCAACCTCTAACCCTAACCCAAAATTGAATACTTACCTACGGTCCCTATATAATGCCAAACTCGGGTTTAACCCTAGGTTTAACACTGGGTTCAACCTAGGTTCAACCTCTAACCCAAGGTACAACCCGAGGTTAAACCCCGGTACAACCCAGAGTGTTTCCTTGGTATTCATGCAGTTGTTTACTACACAGTAGAGATGGCAAGTCGACTCAGCGTCAGCTCTTCCGATGAAGAAGAAACTACAGAGGAGTATACCGCCTTAGAAGAGTTTACATGCCAGAATTTGGCAAGGTTTAGCGCCACAATTCGAAAAAATAAAAAGGAAATAGACGAAAGGCTCGAGACAATTGAAAAACAGCAAAATGAAATAATGACAAATGGAAAAAATAAAAAGGAAATAGACGAAAGGTTCAGCACAATTGAAAAACAACAAAATGAAATAATTAAAAAGCAAAATGAACTAGAAACCAAGCTCGATGAGATATGTAAAAAGCTATCGACTGCTGTAG
The DNA here is from genome assembly GCF_932274485.2 of Patella vulgata. Classification (NCBI taxonomy): domain Eukaryota; kingdom Metazoa; phylum Mollusca; class Gastropoda; family Patellidae; genus Patella; species Patella vulgata. Next base: position 14,316 of record NC_065886.2, read on the forward strand.
TGTCTGAAGATAGGCCGCCGAGTGGAGAGAAACCCGAAGAAAGATGGATACAGAAAAGACATGCACCAGTAGAAAGAGAAGAGAGGGAGAATAAAAGTGTGGCACTACCAATTTCTAAGAAATTAAAACGCACACAAGCCAAGTTCACACCGCCAACGCAATTAGAGCAGCTCCCGGACGAATGGAGGGAAAAATTACGTCCCACAATGGAAAAAGTGACCCCATCAAAGCCCGATAAAATGACCACGCCGCAGATAGCTTTTTTTAACCACTGGGTCGCGCATAAAAGTAATCTGACAGGTAACTTACGACTGGATTATTCAATGTAAAACTACGGAACAGTTTCCAAGAAATATACTTCGAAATAAAAACCAAAACTTTTATTATTATGATTTATTATCATACAAGACTTACATAGCGCTATCTGTCACATACGTGTTCGGGTGCGCTTTACAATACATGTATAGAGACTATAAAAACAGTAAAAATAAAAACTATATATCTATATAATCTATGAAATTTATACAAAAAGAAATAAAAAAAACATATCTATAAAATCAGTAAAAAATCTATAAAAAACAAAAACACTATAAAAACTTGTAACTTATTAATCGTTCTATTTTTTTATATTTCAGCAAGCGCAACAACTATCATGGAGTTGGTAGCCGAGGGGTGCCGGGCCGGAGTGTGGACCAAAGAATGGACGCCATCGGAAGGAAAGACGCTCTCCGAATATCTACTAAACAGGGTAAAAGGCGAATGCACGAAAAGAAGAAAATCCAGACAGACCGAGCGGTATGAACGTAAATTTCTTTCATATGAGAATTCCTCATTTGTTGATTTGCTCGACTACATGGAGTAAATAAAAAATTTAAAATAATTTGTAAGATTTTATTAGACAATAGTTTATGTTGTAAATTCTAATTGAAATGTAAACCCTACGATTGTTATAATACAGTTTGTATTTCATTTTTAAAGATGGTGTAAATTATAATTGAAATGTAAAATATGATTTTTATAATAATTTTTCAGTGATTTTATTAGTAAATAAAAATTTTTAAAATATAAGATTTTATAGTTAGTATTTCAATTTTAAAGATGTTGTTATATAAAAGTAAAATGTAACTTCGCACCGCACTCGCTGTTAGTAATTCATTACGAATACCAACAGTGGGTGCGGTGCGAAGTAGTATCCAAGTCCTAACCCTAACCCTAACCCTAACCCTAACCCTAACCCTAACCCACCCTAACCCTAACCCTAACCCTAACCCTAACCCTAGTCAAAATGTCTACGCGGTGCATGTAAAGCACTTAGTCTTTATAGCGTAATAAGTCTTTGGGGTTGTTTTCGCGTTTGGATCTTATCAACCAGGACTTTAGAATTTTAATACGATTCGACAATAGACAAATGTATATCACAGGCGCAATTTCAGAGTCCTACTACTTATAGTTTCTGAAAAAAATTGCATTTTGTACCATATCGGGTGCGGTGCGAAGTAGTATTCAAGTCCTAACCCTAACCTAACCCCTAAACCTAACCCAACCCCTAACCCAAACCCGATTTATAAGGGTCCACCCGTTTTGACCATAGATTCCGTAAAAAATAAGAGTTGAACATGTTCAAAATCGTTTTCTTCCTTAATACCTACGCTAAATTATCGCCCTAGCCCGTGCATCTGGGTTCGAGGGCGACTCCAGAACCCGAAAATCTTAGATGTTAGAGAATGTTTCTTGAAAAAGTACAGGGTTGGGTTCTGAACGGGTCAGGTTCATAAATGGGTAACGATTTTCTGGTTGAGGTATTTAGGTTTGGGTTAATATTTTTCGGGTTCGTGAAGCTGGGTTCGATGGCGAGTCACAAACCCGAAACAATTTGATGTTTGAGAATGTTTCTTGAAAAAGTATAGGGTAGGTTTCTGAAAGGGTCGGGTTCAGATACGGGTACCGGATTTTTGATTAAGGTATTTAGGTTGGGGTTAATTCTTTTCGGGTTCGTGAATCTGGGTTCGATGGCGAGTCCCAAACCCGAAAAAGTTTGGTGTTTGAGAATGTTTCTTGAAAAAGTAAAGGGTCAGGTTCTGAAAGGGACAGGTTCATAAATGGGTAACGGTTTTCTGAGTAAGGTATTTAGGTTTGGGTTAATGTTTTTCGGGTTCGTGCATTTGTGTTCGATGGCGCGTCCCGAACCCGAAAAAGTTCAGTGTTTGAGATTGTTTCTTGAAAAAGTAAAGGGTAAGGTTCTGAGAGAGTCAGGTTCAAAAATGGGTTCCGGTTTTCTGAGTAAAGTATTTAGGTTTGGGTTAATATTTTTCGGGTTCGTGCATTTGGGTTCGATGGCGCGTCCCGAACCCGAAAAAGTTCAGTGTTTGAGATTGTTTCTTGAAAAGGTAAAGGGTGAGGTTCTGAGAGAGTCAGGTTCAAAAATGGGTTCCGGTTTTCTGAGTAAGGTATTTAGGTTTGGGTTAATATTTTTCGGGTTCGTGCATTTGGGTTCGATGGCGCGTCCCGAACCCGAAAAAGTTCAGTGTTTGAGATTGTTTCTTGAAAAGGTAAAGGGTGAGGTTCTGAGAGAGTCAGGTTCAAAAATGGGTTCCGGTTTTCTGAGTAAGGTATTTAGGTTTGGGTTAATATTTTTCGGGTTCGTGCATCTGGGTTCGATGGCGAGTCCAGAACCCGAAAATCTTTGATGATTGAGAATGTTTCTTGATAAACTACGGGTTAGGTTTGGTTCTGAACGGGTCAGGTTCATAAATGGGTACAGATTTTCTGGTTGAGGTATTTAGGTTTGGGTTAATATTTTCCGGGTTCGTGTAGCTGGGTTCAATCGCGAATCACAAACCCGAAACAGTTTGATGTTTGAGAATGTTTCTTGAAAAAGTATAGGGTAGGTTTCTAAAAGGGTCAGGTTCAGAAACGGGCACCGGATTTTTGACTAAGGTATTTAAGTTTGGGTTAATTTTTTTCGGGTTCGTGAATCTGGGTTCGATGGCGGGTCCCAAACACTGATTTACTACAAACATCATATTAACGCTTAATTATAAACACTCAACATCTTTCGCATTGATATTAGCCAGGGATAGTAATTTTTGCATTTTGATTTCATTTCCTTGCTTTTAAATGTTACCGAGCTTCACGGCTTCGCCGTTCGCTTTTTAAAGCTCAATATACCTGTGGGGAATGCGAAAACCCTGTTATTTGGGTGGTACCATTTTATATATTAATATTGAAGGTGACATCAGTGCTTTAACTTTTAAAGATGCAGCTGGGAGTTTTTACACGATACTAATAAAAATTTAACCCGTTTATCAACTCTATTTCTTTTTATTATACATATTACAACTGATCCTTGTTTATAGCCTTCAATTTGTTTCCTCGATGTTTACGTTATTTTGAGACTAACAAACGTTACTTATTATCTGTTTAATGGGGTGAGAATAAAGAGTTTTTTAGTGCTTAATTGTTACAAGTGCAGTGCGAAGCGGTTGGTCTAGCTGGCCGGGCGCCTTTCCACTCTCTCGATTTTTCAAAATAACAAGTGAACTTCTCTGCTCAAATACATACACATACATTGCAAGCCATAGGCCTACATGTACTCCATAAATTATGCAAAAACTATTTGTAGAAAGTATACTCCGCCAATTTTAAGGCAAATATATACGGGAATTCACATTCACGCGTTATAAAATACATTGCGATATGTACAACTTTGCATGAAAAGTGGCTTTATAACCACGCCTTCTTTTAATTTGACATTAAAAACCTGGAGTCAACATATAAAAAAAAATATCAAAACTTTGCCGAAACTTATGAGACTAACATACGGTAGTTTTTATTCATATTGTTACCAGTCCATAACTTAGTGGATTATTTCGCAGGGGTCTGTAGCCTGTTGGACAACCGCTGTTTCAGTTCACCTGAGAAGCACGATTTTACGGAACAAACATAAACACTGACATTGTAAGTACATAAATTAAAAACCAAAATCTGTAGAAATGCCCCCTCAACCAAAATAGACTAATATTCTTAAGGATTTTCTACAATTTACATTTATTATCTTATTTTTTTAAAAACATAATTCTTCAGTTTCTACCATCAGAAATTAAGTATGGCTATTTGCTTCCTTATAAGAAACGGAGAAAGAATCATTGTTCAACAATGAACGAATAGGAATGTCTGGTCGGATTTTGCATGAAATTCATCAAACCGGGCGGGGCGGAAAGTAGTAATTATCCCCTAACCCTAACCCTAACCCAACCCACGCTTAATTATAAACACTCAACATCTTTCGCATTGATATTAGCCAGGGATAGTAATTTTTGCATTTTGATTTCATTTCCTTGCTTTTAAATGTTACCGAGCTTCACGGCTTCGCCGTTCGCTTTTTAAAGCTCAATATACCTGTGGGGAATGCGAAAACCCTGTTATTTGGGTGGTACCATTTTATATATTAATATTGAAGGTGACATCAGTGCTTTAACTTTTAAAGATGCAGCTGGGAGTTTTTACACGATACTAATAAAAATTTAACCCGTTTGTCAACTCTATTTCTTTTTATTATACATATTACAACTGATCCTTGTTTATAGCCTTCAATTTATTCCTCGATGTTTACGTTATTTTGAGACTAACAAACGTTACTTATTATCTGTTTAATGGGGTGAGAATAAAGAGTTTTTTAGTCCTTAATTGTTACAAGTGCAGTGCGAAGCGATTGGTCTAGCTGGCCGGGCGCCTTTCCACTCTCTCGATTTTTCAAAATAACAAGTGAACTTCTCTGCTCAAATACATACACATACATTGCAAGCGATAGGCCTACATGTACTCCATAAATTATGCAAAAAAACTATTTGTAGAAAGTATACTCCGCCAATTTTAAGGCAAATATATACGGGAATTCACATTCACGCGTTATAAAATACATTGCGATATGTACAACTTTGCATGAAGAGTGGCGTTATAACCACTCCTTCTTTTAATTTGACATTAAAAACCTGGAGTCAACATATAAAAAAAAATATCAAAACCAAAAAAAACTGGTGACACTTTGCCGAAACTTATGAGACTAACATACGGTAGTTTTTATTCATATTGTTACCAGTCCATAACTTAGTGGATTATTTCGCAGGGGTCTGTAGCCTGTTGGACAACCGCTGTTTCAGTCCACCTGAGAAGCACGATTTTACGGAACAAACATAAACACTAACATTGTAAGTACATAAATTAAAAACCAAAATCTGTAGAAATGCCCCCTCAACCAAAATAGACTAATATTCTTAATGATTTTCTACAATTTACATTTATTATCTTATTTTTTTAAAAACATAATTCTTCAGTTTCTACCATCAAAAATTAAGTATGGCTATTTGCTTCCTTATAAGAAACGGAGAAAGAATCATTGTTCGACAATGAACGAATAGGAATGTCTGGTGGGATTTTGCATGAAATTCATCAATCCGGGCGGGGCGGAAAGTAGTAATTATCCCCTAACCCTATACCTACTGCAAATGAAGGAAATCCCGACCCTAACCCAACCCAAAATACGACCATTTTTATTTATAGCGTAATAAGTCTTTGGGGTTGTTTTCGCGTTTGGATCTTATCAACCAGGACTTTAGAATTTTAATACGATTCGACAATAGACAAATGTATATCACAGGCGCAATTTCAGTGTCCTACTACTTATAGTTTCTGAAAAAAATTGCATTTTGTACCATATCGGGTGCGGTGCGAAGTAGTATTCAAGTCCTAACCCTAACCCTAACCCTAACCCCTAACCCAACCCTAACCCTAACCCTAACCCCACGACGAAATCAAAATACCTGCAACTTATCGGACAAACGAATGACAAGGATAAGTCTAACCCGAACCCTAACCCTAACCCAGGGACTCCCCCACCCCCACCCCCAAAACAGACTGCATCAATGGACGTTGACCCAACTCCCTCCATCTCTACACGACCAACTCCTATAGAGGTCGACACGCCAAGCCGCAAGAGAGGACGCTCTACATCTCCACGGACCGCCAACCCGTCAACGCCCAGGAAGAAGAAGGATAGTCGCCCCTCTCCCTCCCTTTCCGCTAATTCGAATCTTGACACTCTAGTTGACAAACTCAATACATCAAACGACACTGTGTCGGATAACTACAATTCGGAAGGCACTGTGTCTCCCGTAATTGCTAATCAAAATTTCTCCACCCCTAGCAGATCTCCCGTGAGTAAAAGAATAAGCTTTTCCCCACCCCCACGCGTCAAACCATACCGCCAATCCAACCGCCTTAGCCTAGACATGAGTACTCATAGAGTCCCCACCCCACAAAACAAGCAGGTGCTTGGCCTTAGGTATCACGATGGCAAAGGTAACAACAAAGCGTCTTGGTCCCTCCCCGGTATCGTCAAACCCACTTTAGTGCTAGGTAGCTCGAACCTCAGTCGTATACCCAAAGGGAGAGTGGGTGTACAAATCGAATCGTATGGGGGAGCCAAGATCCTACACCTGATAGACATGATTAAAGCCTACACGCACACTGGTCAACCAAAAAACATCATATTCCAAATTGGTACCAACAATAGGAAAGAACACCCCCGAACAACACACACGGCGTTCACAGAACTTATTGCCACTACCAAGTCAAAATTCCCCAATACCGCCATCTTCATAGCCCAAATTCCGTTCTCCCCAACCCTCAAACAGAAAGAAGGAGCCAGACCTTGTGAAAACCTGACAAATCTCAACCACTACTTGCTCACGGAACCACCGAAGCACGCAAGAGTCATCGAACTTGATCACTCAGTGGTCCATGTCAACGCAGCTGATAAGATCCATTGGACAGCCATTACTGCTGATAGACAATTTAACCACTGGCTTAAAGCTGTCGAGTCTTTAAACTAGAGTCTGAGGGGGGCCTTGTTGAAAACGCTACACAACTAACCCCCACTCAAACTCCAGCCTCCCAACTCGGCAAAACGGTTGTAAACCTGAGTTCACGCTCTATCTCACCCTTGGAAAGGCAAATACTCGACAAGGGTCTCAAATTCATACCTTCCCCTCAACCGACCACTGTCGATGATATCTTAGAATCGGCTGACCAATTTTCCAGACTTATCAAATTGACCTATTTTTTCCGCGACAAACCCCGCAAGACGGGCCATACCAAATTTATTGAAAAATCTGACTGGACACCTCCCAACGCGGCCATTAGAGGGGATATTCTAGTCCATTTAGATACCATGAAAAGCGAGATAGCTGATCTTCCAATCTCAAAAGAACGGAGCAACCTGACACGAGAGGAACGATCGGCACTTAACGCACTCAAAAATGACAAGTCCATCGTCATAAAAAAGAGTGACAAGGGCTCATGCTGTGTCATACTCAATCGAAATGACTATATACTAGAAGCTGAAAAGCAACTTAGTAACGAGAAGTATTACAAGAAACTCTCAGAACCAACCAACCGCATTTTAGAAAAATTGGTGACTAATAAGTTCATTAATCCCAAACAATTTGACTACCTTTCCGCGAAGCCTAACTGCCGCCAGAGACACTTTTACACTCTCCCGAAAATCCACAAAAATCCTGAAACGGAGTGGTTCATGCCGAACAGAATACCTAAAGGTCGGCCCATAGTGTCGGACTGTTCGAGCGAGTGTCACAATGTCTCTGAATACATTGACTCTTTTCTAAAACCACTGGCATCCCAGCACCCGGCCTATCTAAAGGATACCAACCACTTTATTGAACAAATTAAGAAACTTAATGTTCCGCCGAATGCGTTATTAATATCGATCGATGTACAGAGTATGTACACAAATATTGATAACATCACTGGCCTTAACGCGGTTCGGAAGGCCTTTTTGAGAAATCCTGTCAAATCGCGTCCGGACAGAGAAATTTTGGAACTCTTAGAAATCTGCCTTACACGCAATGACTTTATTTTCAATGAACAAACATACCTCCAAACGACTGGCATCTCTATGGGACAAATTTATAGCCCCAGTTTTGCCAATATTTGTATGGCAGAATGGGAAAGAGAACTCTTACCACTCTGCCCCCTACAACCAACTTTTTATGGAAGATTTTTAGATGACATCTTCATAGTTTGGCCCCACTCTTTAGAACAATTCTGGCAGTACTTCCACATCCTAAACACCCATCACCCTTCCATCAAACTAACTGCTAACGTCAGTGACAAAAGCATAGATTTCTTGGATACGACAGTATTCATGGGAGACAATCTGAATGACACGGGAAAACTAGATATTAAGGTCTTTTTCAAAGAAACAGACACCCACCAACTTTTATTCAAATCCTCCTTTCACCCAAAACATACGTTTTCGGGAATTATCAAGTCCCAGATTCTCCGCTTCCACCAAATTTGTACGCGTAATACTGATTTTGAACACGCGGTTAAAATCGTCTTCGACAAACTCCGAGAACGGGGCTACTCGAAGCGATTTTTAAGAACAATCAAAAGTACCACTTTGAAGGACATTAAAACTAACAGTATAATTCCAGTTCTACCCTTTCAACAATTTGGAGCCATGCCGTGCATAAGCATGCGATGCAGCATATGCAGATACCTCAAACGTACTAATTCATTCGAAAATAAAATTTCGAACACCAAGTTTACTATCAGTGTGAGGCTTACGTGCGAAACCTCTAATTTAGTGTACCTAATCTCCTGCTCACGCTGTCCCAGTCAGTACGTCGGTGAATCACAGAATTGCTTGAGGGAAAGACTATTGGGGCATCTATCAGATATCAGAAGAAATACGGACAAACCCATCTCCCTACATTTCAACCAAGACAATCACTCTATAGCTGATCTAACAATTACCCCCATAGAAAAAATAAAGGAAAGGGATGACAAGGAAGAAACGAGAAAATTCCGTTTGATGAGAGAGGACTTCTGGATGAAGAAACTGAATACAATCTCTCCAAACGGAATTAACGTTCTCTTCAACACCCAAATTCTCCCCCTTGTCATCCAATACAACAGTACCGCTTATCACGCAACTAAAATTATCAAAAGGTATTATGAACAACTAAAGGAAACCTTTCCGCGCATATACCAAAATAAATTAATTGTTGCCTACTCCAGAAATAAAAACCTGAGCGACGTCGCCGCCCCCAGTAAACTACCCGTACTACGGTGAAATCCCATGATTATCGACTCTACATCTCTAAGCTAGTGTGACAAACCAGACAAGGACGGTGGTTGTTTTTAGCCTACTAAAAGAAATATCTCCAACCCGAACCCTAACCCTGTCGTAGACTGAACAAAACAGCAAAACCTGACCCATAGTTTTCGTCCCAAACACCCCACCCCTTTAGATAGTTCCAACATCCTCGGCCCATGCATTTGTGGGGACCCTAACCGGTAACCCCCACCCTAATCCTTATCCTAACCCTAACCCTAACCCCTAACCCTAACCCTAGGGTTTTTTTTCCTAAGCAGCATCGAAACCTCGGCCTGTGCATTTTTGTTTTAGTTTATTCTAATTCACTCCCCTAATCCCTAACCGAGCCCGTGCCAGGCAGAGATCTGCCGGATTTTTCACCTAACCCTACCTTGGTTATCTTTAGGTCGGAATTTATCTTAAAACCTATATTATTGTCCATTATTAGTTAGTATTTATGTCCATTATTAGTCTCCGAAAAGTGCTGTATATGTTTATTGTAACCACTCTCGTATAAATATTTGTCTCCTTGGCTCCTTACAATGTCCTGATTACCACTTACTCCATTTAAAGCTCTATATATCATTGTCCTGTTAAACCAAATGCCGTTGATTAATTGATTATAACTACTTATGTATATCTTTTAGTGATTGATTGTGCTGATTGACTGTTTAGAACCCTATGCCCTTTGTGCTGTGCTAAACCCGATGTTGATTAATTAATTATAACCATTTATGTACATCATTAACCTTATATTGTAATGTGTTGATTAATTGATTGATTGTTTTATTATTGAGAACCATGTGATTGACCCGTCCTTAAGCCCAATTAACCGTGATTAAGGGAGCACACGTTAACCCACCCTCCCCTTAATTACTTAACTAGCGCGTTATTGAAGCCGTTTTTACTCTCCGTGTCAAGTCCCTTTGTTCCAAACTAATCAGTACGCAAGCGCCCAATCAAACTATTCTTGAGTCAAACGTGTCACCCTCTCCCCAGAGCATATATAAACCCAAATTCGCCCTAGCTAAATCAGACATTGTTTTCCTCTTGATAAAGATCATTATATCGAAACGCGTCGAGGATTTAAGGAGCCCATTAATTTGTAAGTCTTTGTTTTGTTTTATCTTGTTTTATATTTTTTTGTTATATTTGTCTTTATGCCCTTCACTTAAATATATTATCACATTAAAATAAAATCATCCGTGATAATTTCATGTAATCAAAACCCTATTTTGTCTGTTCTTTATCTAGCTTCAATATATACTAGCACAAATTGTCTTAAAATCAAATTAATTGTGTCTTCAGAACTACATTTTCTGCATAAAATAAGACAAATTATACACCCATTTACTCCGATAAATATCCATTTAAGTCCAATTCTAACAGATTTATTTTCTCTTTTTATGCTAAAATGGAGAGCCAGAAAGATCAGTCCTCGGGCTATCTACAAGAACCCAGTCGCCGATTCATCACACGGGCCTTCTACCAATACATTCAGTGTCTCCATCATTTGGCTAATCTCGCGGAACCGTCAACCTGCTTCAAGAAAAAGGAAAATGAATTAAATAGATTTATTAGACCAGCCCGTTCCAATCCCACAATAATCGGTAAAATCCGCGAAATAAACGCAGAGTGGTCAGCTCAAATTAGGTACCAACTACGACAACACTACGAAGAACAATTATACTGGTCGTTAGAAAATGTCGCGGACCATCATTACAACCACACAGGCGAGCAAGTCATGGATATGGGCCATCAGGCTCTTGCATGGGCCAAGAAAAACTATGGTAAGCGGTACCACTCATCTCGACGAGCCCGATCAGACTGTCGCCCGCACCGCCATCACCTAAGCCACAACGCCAGCCCCGCGTAAGATCCCCACGGCCTGTAAGATCTGTGTCGCCCCCTTTGAACTTCTCCGTGAAACCTGTCCCCGCGCCACCTACCGGAAAATCTATACAGCCAATCCGGGTGACAACTCTCAGAACACCGAGCAAGAAGGTCAAAGCGCCCCCTACCCGAGTTGCCTCCCCTTCAAAAAGAAATAAGATTGTCCAGAAACCAAAGAAAGTGCCTTCTAGTAGACCCCGATTACCAGACACCCGTACGAAGTTAGTTAAGCCCGCTTTTATAGTCCCCAACCGCTTCAGTTTCTCTACTAAACCCACAGACCCATTCACCATAAATAGACCATCTAATAGAAGAGCTTCGGCAAAAGATTGAACCCTTTAGCAAATTATTAAGTTAAGGAAATAAGATATACCTGACCTAAAGATACCCCTGTGAAGACCCTCTAACAGGCGTGTTTTTTTTCCTAAGCAGCATCGAAACCTCGGCCTGTGCACTTTTGTTTTAGTTTATTCTAATTCACTCCCCTAATCCCTAACCCAACCCTAACCCTAACCCTTAACGGTATTAATCTACTCCTCAATACCAGTGTTCTCCCACTAGTCATAAAATACAATAGCACGGCGCACAAGGCCACAAAAATCGTTAAGAGATATTATAACGAACTGCAAGAAAGCCTACCGAAAATCTATAAAAATAAACTCATCGTAGCTTACTCAAGGAACAAAAATCTTGGCGACATTGTTGTTCCCAGTAAGTTACCTCCATTAAAAATGGGGACCTAACTTCCTTGAGTCAAAACCAAACCTATAGACTAACCTATTTGTTCCTAAGCCCATCTCCCACTGCTCGATAACCCCAATTCCAGTATAAACCGAAAGCTAAAAAGTAACTCCCTACCAATAACATTTCGTTCAGTTTTGCCCGGATGTACTAAAATTCCTAATTACTTAATTGGCGACCCAGCTTATGCCCTTACCCCATACTGTATTAAGGAATATTCTACGTGTTCATCCAACGAAGAAGTAATATTTAATAATATGTTACGCACTGCCAGGAATCCAATCGAGTGTGCATTTGGTCAACTTCAAGCAAGGTGGGTAATATTAACTAAATCAATCAATTTGAAGCCGGAGAACGTCCCTTTAATTATTTACAGTTGCTTCGTTTTGCATAATTATTGTGAAGTTAATCGTATTATTCTAAGTAACGAACTTGTTAAAAAAAACAGATGTTGGTAATGGAAGCTAGACAAGACAATAGAGTCGATACAATGTATTCGTGTAACACTGGTGAAGGCGGGATGTTCTAAAACAGTACATAAAGGACAATCTTCCTGATCATTTGTGAATGATTTTTTTGTGAAACGTAGATCTATAAAAGATTGCCATTAAACCTTTGTAAAACAATTTTATTTTTGTACGTGTTGGGGAGGGGTGGGGTGGGATACAATGCCGCAGTCAGATACTAAACTTGGCTGTTTTTCCCTGAAGACTCAATCCACGGGACATGTTCACCGAGCAGTTGACAGTCGGATGTTCTACCACTTAACCACCGCCACAAAGCAGCTGGCAGTCGTATGTTCTACCCATTGAGCCACCACCCCCAACCCCTTTCAAAGTGGATTCGCATTTTTGAATTGTAAAATTTAAAAAGAGTGTCATTAAATATTGTTCTAAACTTATGGCGGTGGGGTGGGGTCCAATATCGCGGTCAGTGCTTACTGATACAAAATTTGACTGTGGCTTCAAACGCAACCTATTCGGTTTAAGGGAGACTCAAACCAAAGGGAATGTTCACCTAGCCCCTGTCAGTCGGACGCTCTAGCCCCACCCTTTCAAAATGGATTCGCAACTTCAGCGTTTATTTACAACTACACAGTCGAAGTAGGTGTGTGTGTGTGGGGGGGGGGGGTACCCGTCTAATATCAGAAAGCACTGGTCGTGACAAGTCAATAAGCACAACCAGAACATTATGTACTTGTATGTAAGCTGGCCTATTCTAGTCGGGTCCCTTTCCGGAATTCGCCTCCTGGTGATTGTTATTGTCGTATACAAACATCTGACTGTTATCAAGCTCTTGATATACATGATGGACGTTTGGACGGTTATCGTTCAAAGGCGTGGAGCATCGAAGGTTTGGTCTTGAGCTTTTGAGTTCGAAATTAAAGGTAGAAGGAAAAGATGTACATGTGGTATTAAAGTTTCTATTTTCACCCTTTTGGTAAGTTGGTTCAAAAGCTGGAGGCCGAAGTAGCGGAAGATTCCTTTATTACATGCAACAACTCTCGTCTGGTCTAAACCTCTTCTTTGTTTTGTTGTAATAAAATGGTGTCGCGTTGAGCAGCAGATAGGCGACGTTCCATATGTCGACGCTTGTCGTCAATTAATTTAGGCACGATATTTTCAGCTGTTACACTATCTAAATCGTCTTTTTCCTTAGATGTAGACCTATTGTACATTTGAAATATATCTTCCCCTAATCCAGTATCGTCTCCTAATCCAGTGTCCTCCTCTAATCTAGTGTCGTCCCCTAATCCAGTGTCGCCCATTTCTTCTTGATGTGCTCTATCTGTGTCAATACCACAGGTAAAGACTCTGTGGAAGGACAACCTCTATAGATTTTTGCTAAGTCATCTAAAAATTCTATGACAATACGACCACTCCCTGACCTTGCACCTCTTTCAACAGCGGAATTAAATCCTTGGCGTATCTCTTTTACCTTTTCAAGTACTCTGCTGTAACCGGTTTTTATTTTGCTTTTAGCCTGTTTCAATGAAATATCGATTTCGGCTCTATCGTGATCATTTAAATCTCTCATATTTTTTTATTCCTGTAACTCTTTTGGACCAAATGCGTCGTAATTATCACCTGGAAACAATTGTGTCATGGCCTGTCTTAAGTGCTCATATTGTTTAGGCTTATCATGTCATGACTCCAAAGGAACCTCTTCATTTTATTTGCAGCTTGTGTGTTACTGTTTTCTGTACAAGACAACTTTCGCTTGGTTTGTTTACTTGACGACGCCATGCTTTCTTTAAATGAACTCTGCGCACCCATCGACCCGCTTTTAAGCCCGGAAATTTATTTATATGAACGGCGGACTGGCTCTTCTAACCGAAAACTCGGTTAAAAGGGCCAGTCCGCTTTCTCTATAAATACTTTATGTAAATCAAACTGTATTTTAATAGAATGACGTCACTATCGGGGGGCCCGTTTATGCGAGCTAACGAGGGTTAGCCCTTTTCATATAAACAGGCCCTTAGATAATAACCCAGGGCCAGTTTACATGGGAAGGGCTAAACCATTCAGGACATCAATCTATTTTCTTTGTTTGAATGTTAAGGGGATAACTAAGGGTCTGTTTACATTGGAAAGGCTAAATCACTTATGACATTATTCTATTTAATTAAAGCTTGATTGATTATAGAGTATTAATAATGAAGCAGTCTGGTCCTGGAAACTGGGACCCATAATTACAAGGGCCAGCTCGCATTTTGCATAAACATTGTTTGACACGTGTACAATGTTCATTTTATGGCCTTTTGTCTTGTAGTCCGGTTTTTCTTCTTACACGGGCTGGCCTTTTCATATAAACAAACAAACGGGATGACCCTCCATCTTGGTTTAATATAAACAGTTCAGTGTGCAGGCTCGGGTATCAGGACTGGCCCACTTATCAGGACTAAATCGTTCCATGTAACCAGGCCCTAACTCAGCTACAGTAGAAGATAAAATAGTGATGTTTTAAACAAGGTGATCATTAAATTTAAGTCCTATATTTACATTCAAATACACAGATACCCTGGTGCTTTATTCATAAAGTCTTATAACATTCTTAGAAAGCTTCCGTTGCATTTGCTAAAAGCTAAAATTTTCCACAAGGATTTTAATTTTCAGCCAATAAAAATGCTGAATTCTTAGAATCTTTTAATTGAAGTATTTGACGAAAAAGGCCAATTGTTAATATAGATATCAAAACCCAGATGCTAAAATAAATCTTAAACACTACCATAAGGTTTCTTTTATATTCTGAAATTTTATTGAAAATTAGCTTAAAAATAAAAATAGGACTTTTAACAAAATGCAATCCATAACATTAGGTCTGTATACATAGAAATATAATATAACAACATTCTTATAACCCCTGAAAAGCAAAATTATCTGGGAATCCTATAGATTGGGCAAACTTTCGCAACATTAGAAATGACCACATATCTTTAATAAGGAAGAGCAAAAAAGATTATTTCGAGAGATTAGATGATAGAATTCATAATAAAGCTAAATTCAGTACCAAGGATTGGTGGAACTTAGTTAATTCATTTGTGAAATCAAAATCTGCGGTCAACAACGAACTGACACCTCTACAAGTATATAACCACACACACGAACTAAAATAAATTTAACTAAACCACACTTGTATTTGGACACAGTGCGAATAAAAGAATTATTGGAGCATAAACATCTTAGACTAAACTTTCAACCAAACTGCAAATGGGATGTCCATATAAATCATATCTGTAATAAAGTAGGAATGAATGAAATGTTGTTTAATGGCACGTCAGCTCCAACCGGGATATATTGCGCCAAACATATGGTGAGGTTTCTCGAGACAAACTAGAAACATATAATCACAATATGATCTATATATACATAAATAAAAACAAATATCGCAGTAAATATCAAATAAAAATAAATATAAACTTTATTAATAAAGACAAAGTAGGGAAACTTATCAAGTGTTTTAGATCATTAAAATATCGACTTAATAGAAAAGCATTAAACATCATCTATACTTCTTTTATTCTACCACATTTTGATTCTGCTGACGTAATCTGGGCTGGCTGTTCAAACAAATCAGTCTCACAATTAGAAACTTTACAGTTAGATGCACTAAGGACTATTTGTGGAGTGGTTAACAGACAATGTTTATCATCGAACTCCATCAAGGCATTCACCCAATGAACGCCTACATCAAGTTTGAACATTCTATCTCAATTAGAAGAAGAGTTATTGTTTTCCAAAGTCTCAACCAATCAAATTGCTTATCGCTCTGCTAACTCTGAGCATAAAATGCTCATTATCGAACTAAGTCAAGGTATTGTGATAAGACTATACACCAAGTGCCCTCACTCTCACTTAATTAGAACTAAAGTTATCGTGTCCCAAAGCATCAAATTGTTTATCTCTGCTAACCCTAAGCAGAAAATGCTCATCTTCGATCTCAATCAAGGCATTGACCTAATAAAGGCGGGGGACAAAAACAACAAGCGGTTGCCATGCACGATACGCCCACATTTTGCAAGGGATTTTTCTTACAGGATGTTACAGTCCTACATGCATTAATATCGAAAAGAATCGAGGTCGTTGGGATATCAACATATATCGGATAAAATTTGTGAAGTTACGGTTCGATATGCATGCGCCAATATGGCCAGGAGAATGATCGTGGTGATATAAATATATTTTAAGTTTCGTGAAAATCGATTAAAAATTGTGACTTCTGGGAAGGTCCACAACTTTGGTATTACATACGTTTACACTATTTGCATACAAAGAGAGACCAGTTTGTCGGGCAGTTTCGGGTATAACGGGGATATACTTAAACGGTTTTTAAATTCGGATAAAATTTATGGTCAGTAGAGGTCATAATCCAGGAAACTGTGCTTCGATATGTACGAATATCGAAAAGGAACCGAGATCTCTGGGTTATAAACATACCATTCAAGTTTAATCAAGATTTGATTTTAAAAAATGTGGCCTCTAGAATGTCCACGAGCTAAAAACGTGACTTTTCGTAAAACCAGGGGCCATTATCCGGGAAGTTAAGGTCCAATATGTGAAAGGAACCAAGGTCTTTGTATGGTGGCTGTTAGCTGCCATTCTACATTCGACAAGTCGACAAAATCAATCCGACATCGCGACAATCTAACCCGACAATCGTCGCTTTCATTTTGTCGACTTGTCGATTTCGACTTATCCTCAACTCGACAAGTTGACAAAATACAATTATATTGCTTTGTCGTGCCGCTACTTGTCGCCTTAGAAGTCAATCAGTGAGCATAAGCAAGCATTCTTGTGTTAAGTATGGAAGCGTATAGGGGTCAATGGTGCAATAGATACTACAATATTAAAGGAGCTAAATCGCTAACATTTGGGAGCTAGAAATTGACAAAAGTGGGTCGCAACGCATATAATACTGTAATATGAATGTATATAAACTGATTTACATTCAATGGTTTCCGTTTTTACTCCAATTTCAAATCAGTTATTTTCGGCGAAATAAGCCAGCAGTCTCAAGCGAGTGAAAATTTCTAGCATCTGGTTATTCCAGTCTACATACGCCGTTTGATTTGGTGCAATGTGTCTAGCCTCGTCCCTCGAGTCTCTTGATACATCTGGGGCTGAAGCACATTATGGTACACGATTCGTGTACCAATGGTAAAATGTTTATTTTGTCTTAAATATTGGATATCAAAAGCCCATCTTTTCCCGGTAAGATCACAACATGAATGTTGATTTAATTTGACAAATAAATCGTGTTTTCAATGTTGAAGATTTTGGATGATATTGAGTTAGAGACTTAGCTACTTTAAATTAGTAATATCTCAACATATTGTGATTGTTCTGATGATTTTATCTCTGAAAAGACAATTTTTGCCTGTTCAGGTTGGCGGCTACACTAGGGCTGTCCCGAGGCTGAAATTTGGGGTAGGTCGGACCGGGGAGTAACATGGGCTAGGTGGCGGTGGGCTACCACTTCCGGTTTGGGAGTTATACTACTTTCAACCCGTGCAGTCCCGAGTCATCCGCTTGTTTAATATATAATTTAATGTTAAATTAGACATCAGAGAACTAAACCAAAAAGTAGAAATACATCAACTAAACCCAGATTTCAGAATATCAGTTAGCAAAAATCTTAAGAAAATTCTAAACGTATCTAAAATTCTAAAAGATACACTCTTCAAAAAAAGCGAAATGCATAGCCCATTTGTCATCATTTTTTTATTTGAACGGGATCGTTGTTTCCATAAATCTTACTTATTTTTAATGTCATTATGTAAGGATAAAAAAAATATCATTATTGGTTTTGACTTTTCATACTTTTTGCCGAAATTTGTTTTCGCTTGATTGCACCAAGACATGTGAGTTTAACAACTTCGCAAGAGTTTCGCATGAAAACCAAATCCAAGGCCTTCGTTATTGGCGAATAACGATTAACGAAACAGAACTTGTTTCGTTTTTCGGAATTAAATTTTGTATAACGAATAACGAGACAGAATATGTTTCGGTATTCTGGATTGAAACAAAATTATTTCTCTCTCTTATAAATTTCACTTCATCGTAGTCAATTTGTCAAGTTAACTATATTTTGTATTTATTTCAAGGAAATGAAATGGGTGTAAAAGTGTTACTGGTCTGTACAGACGAGGCTATTAAACACGGGTATACAGTGTTCTATGAAGGACATTTTGCTGGGCAGTGGCGCTACGGCCTACTCTTATTTCAAATTTCAACTGTCAAGGTTATTTTACGTGAACGTAAATGTGTACACGGTACCTCGTTTTTCTTTCTTTCGGACGACTATACACTGTCTCGTGACAGCCCCCCCCCCCCCGACCAACACCACTGACAAGGGGGAGTCACACATGAAAGTTTCGATGCATACTCGACCAATAAGGGACACCCTTATTCAGTGAGCCATCGTGGCTCCTAATTGAGTTATTATATGGATCCCTCGATAGTAAACAACCACCTTTTTATGTCTATGCCATAAAATAATTCATTTGCTGTTGAGTTTGATATTGATTTTCAGTACAAAATTTAATTTGGAATGCAGTTATATGAAAATTGATTAAAACAAGTAACATTTTCAAAATGAAATGCTTAATAAACGGAAACGATAACGAAAATTCACTATGCATGTGTAATGCAATGGTAAAAAAAATTTCACTTATTAATAATAGTAAAAAGAGCATCGGTACCGTTGCAATATACGTCCACATTCCTGGCAGTCAGGGCATGCTCGAAAATAAATAGTTGCTCTCTTTGCGGTATAAGAAATAAACATGCAAAGTTCCAAGATGATATTCAGAATTGCAGCCTGCAAACGAAAAACACAAAAATTGGGCGTGGCTCTGCCTCTGATGGTTGAAAATGAAACGATATAAATAGATACAACCCTATCGTGGATCATAAAGAATTTGATCCAGATCTGTTAATAATTGCAACCAGCAGATTATTTACAGACAAAATCTTAACAAAACGTGGGTGTGGCACCACCCAAGCGGGGTGGATCATGCACTAAAATCAAAAGTTGTCATCCTTAAGAGTATAAAAAATAAGTATACTAAGTCTAAAGATAATCCATTCAGAATTGTGGCCTGTATACGATAAACACAATAACTGAGGGCGGCTCTGACTCCGGGGGTCGGGACTTGCACCAAAACCAATACCTGTCATCCTTAGGCTATAAGGAATACATATGCCAAATTTCAAGACAATACATTACGGCAACACATAGACAAACAAAGAACAAATGGGAGGCTCTGCCTCTGAGGGTCGGGCATTCACAAAAAAAAACAATAGGGATCATCCTTAGGGTATAAAAAGAGGTATGCAAATTTTCAAGACAATCCATTAAGAATTCTGCCCTTGAATAAGAGAGGCGCCTTGTCCGGGCAAAATTTCCCTCATAGCACACTGTTGTAGTAATGTGGTTTTTGCGACCATATTGTATCTTTAATTATTAGATTCACACTTTGTATAGAGTCATATCTCACGCACTCAAACGAGAGAGAGAGAGAGAGGGGGTTTAACATTCACTCGACAGAAACTATATCATTTCGGGACTAACACATGGTTCAATTTTATTTCAATAATTCGCTTGCGCGTAGGGGTCTTTAGCTGTGGGAGGAAACCGGAGGACCCGGAAAAACTTCCTTGAGGTTGGACAGGCGACCCTACTCCTTGTCACGTACAACCGGGGAATCGAAACCCAGCCAGTTCACTAACGTGTTTATATATAAAAACAGTGAAAAATTGATAAAAACATTGAGTATGTCCTTTCCATTGTTAAAATATCCTTCAAATATTATTTTGTCTATGACGTGTGTTTGGTAGACCAAATAAGGTAATGTTCTCCTACCGGTATGGGGATGTTTATTCCATATTTGGGGAGGAAATTAACGCCAAGGTCAGTCTATGACGTAAAAGAATTGAGCCGTTATAAAGAGGCGAAATTCAGGAGAGTTTACCCGGTTTGTCAGAGCAGCCATCAAAGCTATATTCACGTTATTTAGACCGAGGAACATTGATGCAAACCAGGTTTTAATAATAAAGTTGTATAAACGACTTAACCTGTAGTTATATTTACGATCACGAACTGCAATTATTGTCGCCTTGTTCCTACAACGTGGACTCCATCACCAGTTGCTATAAACGATCGATAATCTGTTAATCAGGTCGCGCAAAATATTCTTACTTTAACAGAGGGCGGATTTATTGTTAACCAATTGCATAAACATAATATATGCAATTGATTTAATTGAATAATTCAATCTATACAGACTTACTAAAGTAAAGTGGTTCAGGATCAGACGAAAATACATCCGGCAGACAATATTGGGGGTTATTTTCACATTATTTAATAAGGGTTACCATAAAAATTTCATTCATCATCAATAAAAATCTGGCCATGTTTGATTTTTGAGGATATAACCATTTGGACATGTGCTTTTAAAAAAACTGAAAAAAAATGATCGGGAGGCAGACCACCATTAAATTTCACCATCTCGAATTGTAGTTTGTCTATTCATAGCAATTCTCTCTCTCTCTCTCTCTCTTTTCTCCCCCTTTGCATGCCCATTTTTGTTGATTTTTAGGTCTAGAATGGACGAAGAGGGTTTGAATTAATATTTTCTACCAGGTTTTGGTAAATATTCATGATTTTGAGGCGGAAGGATAACGGAGTTATCAGGTTGGCTACGGTGATATGTACGGCAACTAGTTACATGTTTTGGGTATGCTTCTTCAAGTTTGTGTATCTCAAAATTTTTGTGGTCAACCTCATACAAAGACATGTCCATTTGTTCCTCTGTCTGTAGTGAAAAGCATTCAGCCCAACGAAAATTTGGGGAAAAGTTGGAGGTGGGCAAAGAGGCCAGAATAAACATTGAAGTCAATGGGGGAAATTAATGGTGGTCTACATCCCTTTAATCCAGTATGTAGTTGCCTCCCTTTAGATGTAAAGGCACTCAAAGTCATGCTCGGTCAACTTTGGTTCTGTGTATGTCTAACTTTACTGTCGACCGCTTTGCATTGAACTAAGTCCGAATTTTCAACACTTTTATATTGATGATAAATTAGTTAAGAATGTCTACAAGGGCCTAAAATTATGGTTTGTAATTTATCAATCTTCCAAGGATTGAATTACGTCCATTATAGTATTCATGCCATGCTGTTAGTCTCGATCACTTATATGCTAAAGACTAACCTTGTTAAATTTTCTGCCTGGTAGTCTCGATAGTCTATAGATAATCTAAATATTGTATTTTTTATATTGTAGTTAATCTCTTCAACTATGATGTTGTGTATTGAATTAGTTGAAAGAAAGAAAGAAACAAACCCAATTAATAAACAACGATTAGAACTAGAAGTGAATTGACCAATTTATTTCCCCAAGTAGTCTACAAGTATAACATACATTTTTAGAATAGCATAGTATGACCACACCCCATAGGCATACGAGCTTGGGGGGGGGGCTGGAGGGGGGGGGGGGGGCGCCCCCCCTTATTTTGGGCACCAAATGCTGGGAAAATTTGGGCACACAATTGTACTTTGTAAAAGTTGTATAAAATAATATTGCGTTCTTGAATGTGTCCAATTTAACAAGGAATTTATTATTATTATGTAACATACTAAGAACCTAACTACATTTTTTGGGCACCAACCACCACCCCCCCACCCCCCACCCCAGGTAAAAAATTTCCCCGTACGCCTATGCTAATCCCTCCCTCCCCTTCGCCTATGAAAGCTAATAACCCGTAAAAATGTCCCCTCGACCAACATTGACTTATACTCGATCTTAATGATTTTCTACTATTTAAATTTATTATCTTATTTTCTTTGAAAAATAATTTCTTCAGTTCTCTACATGGCTATTTGCTTCCTTATAAGAAACACTCATTGCTAGGCAAAGGACGAAAAGAAATGTCTGGTGAGAATTTTGCAACAAATTCGAATTCGAAATAAACATTTGCAGTAGCGCCGTTATCCCTAACATTTCCCAAACGACCACCTCTACAATTAACGCCCCGTCATATCTATCAGATGTACATATATTATCTCAGTTAACACACATATATACATACAATAAATTACACAATATCTTCTCAACCATATCAATCTATTAGTCGTTTTTATACGAAGATCATATTCCTTTACAAACCTTCCTGGTCTATATATATACCAGTGAAATGTCTGCCATACACAATAACTGCCTAATCATATAAAGCTTAAAGTTAACCACTCCATTTAAAACCTTCCTGGTCTATATGTATAGCAGGTAAAATGTCGACCATGGATAGATACACGTATTATAATATTATAGTTATGTTACTGACTGTAAGATATATACAAGGTAACGTAGCAACTGTTTTTATCTCTATTTTATATTAATTAACATTAGTAATATGCTTTTATAGACATCGATGGAAACCTGCTGGGTGGATACTGGGTTCTATTCACGAAGGCTGAGAAGTTAACAAATAAAATTTAATATGATATGAATTGGCCTCAAAATACGTTTTGGATGTTATCATGTAAACAACTATAAATACGACGGACTGTATACACACAGGTGTCCACAGATCATTAACTATGTTAAATACACACACTACAATGTATTGCTATACACACAGGTGTCAACAGATCATTAATTATATTACATACACATACTACAAATATTGCTATGTATTACTATACACTGTGATCTTCACAACTAGCTACTCCTACACTTCCAGTTAAACCCTCGTCTGTCACGTTTCACATAAATTCATGAAGCAAACAAATATTATAATTGATAATTATCAGGTTTTGTTTTAGAAATATTTAAATTGTCCGAACAGCAGGATATAAAGTGCATGACCCAAAGTCCCCAGACGTTAAACCTTATGTCATATAGGGAGTCACGGTGGCTCAGTGAGTAAGATGTGAATTATATATTGTATATGGTGATTTTAACCATATACTGGATCCTTACTTAGATAGAGATACAAATATTAGTTCCACTGTCAGGTAACTACTTGATCCTTACTTAGATAGAGGTAAAAATATTAGTTCAACTGTAAGGTAGCTACGGTGACTCAGTGAGTAAAACGTTGGCTCACTAACCTGAAGGTCCTTTGTTCGTTGCTTGCGTTGGCTGAGAAAGTTTATCGGTATTTTAGGGAGATGCAGAATAGAGGGCCTGACAAGGGAGATAACGAATAGTCGCTCGGATAAGACGAACAGCAGAAGTCCCATGTACATTGACGTGAACGTAAAAGATCACATTAGAGGACTTTGTTTTCTTCTTCTTTTATACCATCTACAATTCGAGAATGGAATCTACTAGATCTTTCTACTAGAATCTTACCTACTTAATCGTTACCTACTTTTAAATCTAAACTCGGCTATCTTGATCAAATTATTCCTTCATCATACTACTCTGGCAACAGGAAAAATCAAATTCACCATTCTCGCCTTCGACTCTCTTGCATCATTTTCTCAGACATATTTCTGACAGATCTACATGCGATTGTGGTCACGCCTTTGAAGGCTCTGAACATATTCTTTAATTTGTCCCTTACGTTCAGATGCACGATCTGCGACAATATCAAAACTCCCATAACTTTATCAAAATTATCAAAATTTATTATTCGGAACTGAAGACAGAAACAATTCTGAAGAATTTTTTTTTTGTAGTACATAACTTCCTTCACATCTCCCAAAGATTTTGAAACTTCCGTATGAAAATGTATGAAATGTAAATCTTGTGATTGTGGTTTGTACATATCGTGTATACAGTGTATATAGCCATTGTATAACTTAATCGTTTCTCTACTTTACTTTACTTTTCTTCTTTGTTTTTTTTGGCATCTTTTCGATATATATTTATGTTTGTACTTCTATGGAGAGGGGATCTATAGGCTTCTGTCTGTTCCACAATCCAGTTTTTGTGAATAGATATTGTTTAGAAAATTTTTTTATAAAATAATGACGTTTCTTACGTTTTAATGTACAGTTAATTAATGTTTGTAAAACAAAAATGGCGTCTATAGAGGATAGGCCTTTTCAAAAACCAAATTGTGAATTTGTTAGGACGTTATTAAGTTTATCAAATGTTAATATCCTTGTATTTAGAATTGGTGTAAAATATTTACTGAAGAAACTTAATAAGGTGATACCTCTATAATTGTCGGGTATACACCATGATGTTGGAAAATATCCAGAACATAATACATTATTGAATAATAATAATAGACAAGGTAATAATTCATTTGTACAATGTATAAATAATCCATTTAAAATGTTATCATTGTCAAATAAAATAAAACCAAGTACGAACAAACCAAACCATTAGACAAATTCGAAGTCCTAAAAAAACGGTATAGGTAAAATAGTGTAATCAGCATATGGACTGTTCACCGTGTACAAAATACACGACAAACAGTGGTATCAGGTGTCCATGAGTAAGCTTACCCTGCCTGGCGCCACACCCGCCATAGCTGCATCCAAACTTAGGCGAAATCTCGGTAAAATAGCGTGATTGGCCAATGGACTATTGGTATGCAAAATGCATGTGATAAACAGTGTTAACGATGTAGTACACAGACATTATCAGGGAGATAGTATACGCATCAATTAAATATATCTAGAATTATAGTCGAGAGAGACTTGTTATATTTACCAATCAAGTCAATATGACGGCCATAACACTTTTTAAAGTTTTTAATAAGTTTAGTTCGCAAGTATCCCTGTATGCTTCGCCAGTTTTTAAATGTTTAATGGTTTCGTGTATTTCACTCCCTGTAATCCGTCTATCAATATCTGCAATCAGAGAATCGTTGATACTTAAATAATTATCATGAATATAAAAGTAAACGTCTACAATTCGGTTATTATGTGTAGAAAAGTTCTTTCAAAGATTTTAAAGTGTTCGTGAAACTCCTTAATTCCAATATATTATTTTAAATATATTATGGAAGGTGCCTGGATTACGTACGTAATTCATCATAATAATATCTTGTTTAGTCTTATATGATCAAATAACAACCTAATATTGTCAAATGGGGGCACATTAGTATCATTACTGCAACGAATATTCGATATTTTGAAGAAAATTGAAATGTTTACCTAGTTATCTCCCTTTGCAACCGATAAATAGATTTTAGATTGCTACTCAGATTAATCATTTTCTTTGTCTTTTTTCCACTATAATAACTTGTTTTCCTTATTTTAACTTCGTCGTCTTGGAAACAAACTGCAAAGCTCGACAAGATGATTAATCTGATTAGCAACCTAAAATCTATTTATATATAGGTTGTAAAGGGAGATAACTGAGTAAATATTTCAATTTTCTGCAAATTATCGAATATATTTTTCAATTATTATACTGATGTGCTGCTAATTGACGATATTAGGTCTGTATTTTATAATATTGGGTAGTATTGCATGGCATTTAATAAGTATTTGGTAGTATTGGGTTATTATTTGCTTGATTTGGGTAAAATAGGGAGGCAAATAGAACAGCCAGACTTCGGTAATCCCATTTCCCACGATAAATCCCACTATTTTTGAAAGAAAATCAAATAATATGCTCATTTTGCACAATCACGTTATTGTATTGTGTAGTATGTGGTGATCTTGGAGCATTGGTCGGGTGCTATTGGGTGGTATTGGGTAGTATTGGGCAAATCGCCCAGCCTTGAATAAACTACTAGACTGCACACTTTCAGAAGCTTCTATGTTGAATTTTCGAAATGCATTAGCGTAAACATATCATTAATATCGGATAATAGGGTTAGGGCAGGCTCAATGCACATACAATTACGTCTTTGGCTTTGGTGACTCGACGATGTTTATATCTTCACATTCACTTTCTATGTTGCATTATCGAGTTATCGCACCTCAAGGTTGGTTTACAGCATCCGGATTCGAGGCGAAATTCGTGGGTTCAGTAAACAAAGGTACGTCCATGCTGCATCAAAAAGCACCGAAACGGGTCTTTAACAGTGGGGGGAAACTGTGGGACCCAGGGAAAACCCACGAGGTTGGACAGGCGACACTACCCCTTGTCACGTACAAGCGAGGAATCGATACCGCGCCATTTGACTCAATGACAGACTTTATTGTGACACTATGGGGTACATGTGACTATCCTGGTCACGGATTACAAATAAACGGATGTAAACACAGCAAATACAGCAAACTACAAAGTAATGATAGTACTTTTTGAGTTATTAAAATATCCACGATCTGAGTTTAATAACCTTTATAACTCAGACCTGAACGGCTTAAACGTGGCAAGACCCACATACTTCTTGATAGTTCTACATAAGGTTCGCGCTAGGATGATGTGTTCACCCTAGCCTCTAAGCCGAGGAAGCTATACGTATTGTGATCTCCCGAGCTCCAAAGGATTGTCTGAGGGTAAATCAAACCCGCTCTTTCCTATATAGAAAATGTAATGCGTCATCTATTAGGGCGGGACAATTACCATTTTTGGGTAAGTGTTTCTTATAAGCACCGTTTTACGTCAACACTATTCTAGTTAGTTGTACTAATCCGTGCACGAGATGACTGAACAATAGTACCCTACTTCCAGCAATGGATACTGACATAAATGTCTGTGAGTTAGACTAAGATAGTAGCAGAGTAATGCAAGCTACTTCATTACCCTAGTTTTCGTCACACATCATGTAGGTAAAGATTTCTATATTAAACAGAACATCTTTCTTAGACCTAAAGTAACCCTATAGTGTCATATTATCATTGTATGCGCGCGCGTTAACCATTCGTCCACCAAAGCCCGTACTGTTCTTCTCCTACAATGCACTTCCTAGGCGAGAATGCGAGGGAGTGAGATTGTGACTAAGCCAGGGTACGAGAAAGGCGAGAACGAGAGGGGGCGAGAAATCGAGGATTTTCAAAGGCGACAGTGCGAGAACGCGGGGGGGGGAGTGAGAAGTCGATGGAGGAGGGAGCGAGAAGTTGAGTAAAAATAATCTCGTGTTTTGAAGGCGAGTTCCTCGCATTCTTGCCCTGTTTCCTCGCGTTCTCGCACTCTCGCCCTCGACATCTTGACTTCTCGCACCTTCGCGTTCTTTCCGCCGCGAGCGGCGAGAAGTCGAGATTATGAAATGGTCGCAATAGACTTCCATAGTTACAATAGGGGGATAGCAATTCAGGTAATGTGTTTGAAAATTTATAAATACACGAGTCAATTAAAGTCTGATTTAAATCATTAATAATACAATTATCTGGATAGGCTATCTAGAATTCTTTGTTGATTAATTAGATTTTTGACGACTTATATTTATCCTTGTCCCATTTAACATAGTTCACAAGCTATGGTTGTGATGTCTGACTTGATTCGAGTGGCATGGCCTGAGAATTCGGTAAATACACCCGAGTATAGTGAACTAATAAATAGTCTATTAAGCTGCTTCCCTTTGAATTACTTAAAGTAAAATTCCCTTCCCAATCACTGTCAAATCTCATATTTGTAAATTCCCGAACGAGTTTGGGTATTTAAGCTTGGTGGATCGGACTCATATAGGATTAAATCACTCAGAAGCTATGCCCCCATGGCACATTACCATGTTCTTGTGTACGGGGTAACGGTTGTATAATATGATTTGTGATAAGGTAGTGGGTAATCACGGGCTGAACGAGCGCAAGTTGAAGCAGGGTATAAAATATCCGTCTACTGGTACAGCTTACAGAATAACAAATACTTTAAATATTATAGATACATTTCTAAGTACCGATATATTAAATACCATAATAAGTTACATGTTTATAAGGTAAAGGTTGCTTTTCTTTTGGAAAGTTAGCGCCACACCCAGACAAACAACGTGACAATGATAGGTGTGGGTTTTTTTTTCATTGTTGTTTTCGTTATATTGTGTTAGAATTCACCGCATATCGCATTTTAAGAATTTCCGACAATATTTCAAGAGCTAAAGTGAATTGCGCGAATGACTCGGCTGCTGATTTTGCATTTATTGCGATACCGATAGACAGGTATAAGGCATGTTGTCTTTTACTTCTATTACAGGTCAAACATACAGTTTATCAGGATCAGCATCATATGGTATTAGAGGAGGGGATTATAGATTTACATGTCGGATATCTGTTGATAATATACCTCAAGGTGTGTCGTTTAACATTGGTAATGACATAATCTGTAGAGTATTATTATTAACATGTCAAGAATCATCATCAGATACCAGATATACATGTGGTTGTATCAATGGTAACAACAGAACTCTGTATCTTAATATAACTAATGTTCAATCAACTGATGCTGGAACCTGGACCTGTAGAGACGGTAGTGTCGGCAGTCCACCTGTAACTCTTCCTGTTTATTGTAAGTTGATTGGTTTCAGAAATTTCACATTTTAAATTTAAAACACGTCAGTGCCCAACTAGCTTCGAACATAGAACTTCGAATCACCAGAATGTTATTCCCTTTAAAAATGATTTCTGTACATTCAAAATTGTATTACATTAATTTTTATTTCATTTAACATGCGTAGGCATTTTAAATAGGTCAAGTCTGTCGTTAATTTATCGTCTTCACCGTCTTCAGTTGATCGAACTCTTGTCTTTGCTATCACGTGTTCATTGATAATGGGCGAACTCGATTGAACGTTCCGGAATTGAATTCTCTCAATCCCCAAAATAGTGTGTCGTTAATTTATCTTCTTCACCGTCTTCAATTGATCCCACTCTTGTCTTTGATATCACGTGTTCGTTGATAATGGGCGTACTCGATTGTACGTTCCGGAATTGAATTCTCTCAATCCCGAAAAATAGTGACAATTGGGTGAAAATTACATCACAATTCTACTCACTAACCCTCCGTCGTCGGGACTGAATTCTGCGTCACTCGATTGCAATTCTGTCAATTCGGGACGTTCCGGACTGTGAATCGAGCATCCCCAGGTCGTCGTCACACGGTTCGAAGAGATCCGTAGGGTTACCAAACTTATAGGTTATTCAGGTTCAATCCGCATGCGCAACGAATGTTTCCAACAGGTGCTAGGAATATTTTAACGACTGTGAATTCGGGGTTAAAAATTTGTGGATATTCTTGAGTATTTGTCACAACTGTCGTACAAGAGATTAAAATTATCAAAGTAATCAACAAAGACCAACAAAGGTAGCGAGTTTTAATCTCACAGAAAATTGATTGGTGATTGCTTGTTAATCTTTTGTGGCTTCACACCCATCCAGTTTTAATCTCACGGATAATTGATCGGTAAGTGTTTGCTTCACACCCACCGATTGAAGGCCGGATTATACGGTGTCGATTCAATGGAAATCGTATGACGGGACGGCTGATTGATGTCGTAATCCGGAACGTTCAGAGGTCGAATTACCCAGAGATTTTTTAGCTGAAGTAATAAGGAAATAAATCGGGACATGAAAATGGTGTCGGATGTGACAGAGTGCCAGAGTGATCAGAGTTCGGATGTGACAGAGTGCACTGTACATCGAATTGGAAAGATCCAAAGCTATCTCAATTATGAAAATAAAGAAAAACTCATTCACGCATTCATCTCAACTAAACTAGATTACCACAATGGTTTACTATATGGCTTACCAGACTATCAGATTAACAAACTACAACATGTTCAAAATTCAGCAGCTCGACTTCTCACTAAAACTAGAAAACATCAACACATCTCTGTATTGCTATATTTACATTGGCTCCCAATTCAGCAAAGAATTAAGTTCAAGTTACTCCACTTCGTCTTCAATGCGTTAAACGGCCAAGCTCAATCTTATATAAAAAGTCTTGTAGAACCCTATACTACCAGCAGAAATCTCCGTTCTCAGAAAAAACATCTTCTAAAATCTCCAGCCATTAACTTATAACTTGGAAAACGTGCCTTTTCTTATGCTGGTCCCTTCCTAGGGAATAGACTACCACAATCAATAAACCAATCACCGTCTGTGGGCCATTTTAAATCTCAACTCAAAACATTCCTATTTCAAAACCGTAAATAATCAGTGAATATAAAAACCAACAGCGCCTTAGAAATTGTTTTCTTCAGTATCAACGCGCTATATAAATGACGATATTATTATTATTTATATATTAGACGCATTTGAATAAAATATCTGTTTTGAAGGCTAAAAATACAGTTTTTGCCAAAATGACATTACTTCCGGTGACAGTAAAAGTGTTAAATTACTTGTATGAAATCGTAAATGGCATTAGGTATCACACGGTGAAAATTTTATGAAAATCGAATAATAATGTTTAATTATGTTCTCCTGATTTTGATTGTTTCTGTGTGTTTGAAGAATATGCGCTTAGAAACACTTCACGTGTAATGAAGCGCTATATAAATCGAACAATAAATCGAACAATAATAATAATTGACACTTTTATGGACCAAAAACCTTGAAAAGTTACCTGTTGAAAATCATCTATTTCTCGGCAACTGAACAAGTTAGAAACCATTTTGTGATACCTATATGATCGTATGGGTTCATTCTATTGGTTGATTGGGATCAAATATCAAAATTTTAAACAAATAACAAATACGACTCATTTGAATAAAATACTGGTTTTGAAGGCTATAAATACAATTTTTGCCCAAATTACGTCATTTCCGGTTTAATTGGTTTGACCTTGTTAAAACTGACATTACGCATCAAATGGTGTCACTTTTATGAAAATCGAATAATTGACTCTTTTACAGGCAAACTAGCGTAAAGGGTGACTCATGCAAAATTGCCCATTTCTCGGCAACTGCTCATATTACAAACTAATTTTCACATACATTCTCTTCGTATGGATTATTGCTACTAGTTTATGAAAGTTTCAAAAAAATATATTAAAATATGAAAAGCCTGAATGGGTTGTGAATAGCTCATTTTTTCAATTTTTTCCGCCTTTAAATCGAAATGATCCGAAAACGAAATAAAAATTAAAAAAACTGAGCGCAATGATTTCTGCGACTTAACAGGGCAAACCCTTTCAGTCATACCAGATTTGAAAAAAATAATATTTGCTTTCAAAAAGTGGTACCGAACTGTCAAAATTGCAGTTTTTGCTAAATTTACGTCACATCCGTTATCGAAAGGAAAATGTACTGGTAACAATAAAAATGACAGTTTGGACCACGGAGCATATGAACTTTGTTTTATACAAATCTAACAATAAATAATTAATCCAGGACTGAAAAACTGAATTAGCCAATGGGGACCAAGGAGAAATACGGTGACAAAAAATGTTGCCATTTTTGGTCAAATCAGATGACTCTTTAACTCTAGGTAAAATACCACAAAAAAATATTCATTAATAAAAAAGTTTTTCGTAAAAATTTAAATTTTCAAAATTTGACGCCTAATATCTCCGAAAATTCGTCAAAAATAAAAAATGTCAAGAACTGTAGCTATGTGCCTTGTCTCCGGCTATGTCAAAATGTATTAAATATTACAATCCGACAATTATTGATAATATTACGGCAAAATTTCGAAAAACGACAACTTCGGTGATTTCGGACATTTCGCATTGTCGCAGAACGTTAGAAATAGCTTTAAAATTTAAGTCAAACCCACTTTCCCGGTAAAACCGAAGACATCGAATCGATCCGACAAGTAGTTTCTGAGATATGCTCAAGTGGAAAAATAATAATAATAATAATAATAACTAGAACTGCAAAGCAGTAATGACGGGTTTCACCGGTGCCACGTTACCCTAAACATATGTCACTTCTGGTACCAATGAAACCATTAAACAAGTTTCCACATAAGCATTGCACACATCAAATAAAATGGACGCCCAATCAACCAAATCCAGCAATATCAATTCATTTTATACATTTTTTACATGTAAGTGTACAGTACTTCCGGTGATAATGAAAATGTTCAATTAGTTTTATGAAATCAGAAATGGCATAAGGCATCAAATGGTGAAATTTTTATGTAAATCGAACAATAATTGCCACTTTTATAGACCAAAAACCTTGAAAAGTGACTTGTAGAAAACCGCCTATTTCTCTGCAACCATTCAAGTTAGAAACCATTTTCTGGTATCTGTATGATCGTATGCGTTCAATCTATTTGCTGATTGGAATCAAATATCATAATTTTAAAAACATTACAAATCAGACTCATTTGAATAAAATATCTGTTTTGAAGGCTAAAAATACAGTTTTTGCCAAAATGACGTTACTTCCGGTGGTAATGAAAATCTTAAATTACTTGTATGAAATCGTAAATGGATTAGGTACCAGACAGTTAAAATTTTATGAAAATCGAATAATAATTGACACTTTTATGGACCAAAAACCTTGAGAAATGACCTGTTGAAAATCGCCTATTTCTCCGCAACTGAACAAGTTAGAAACCATTTTGTGATATCTATATGATCCTATGGGTTCATTCTATTAGTTGATTGGAATCAACTATCCAAATATTAAACAAATAACAAATATGACTCATCTGAATAAATTATTTGTTTCGAATGCTATAAATATAGTTTTTGCCAAAATTACATCATTTCCGGTGATATTGAAAATTTTAAATTGCTTTGACCTAGTCACAATTGACATTACGCATCAAATGGTATCATTTGAATGAAAATCCAATAATAATTGACTCTTTTACAGTCAAAATAGCATAAAAAGTGCACTTGCAAAATTGACCAGTTCTCGGCAACTGCTCATATAACAAACTAATTTTGAGATAGATTCTCTTCGTATGAATCAATAATACAAGTTTATGAAATTCACAAAGAAATATTTCAAAATATGAAACGCCTGAATGGGTTGTAAATAGTTCAATTTTACACCGTTTTTCACCTTTAAATCGAAATGGCACAAAAATGAAATCGAAATTAAAAAAACTGCTTCCGACTTTTCTTGCGCCTTTACATGGCTCATCTTCTTACTTTTTACTTATTTTTAAAAAATAATATTTGCTTGCGAAAAGAAAATTGTAGTTTTGGTCAAAATTACGTCATTTCCGCTGCTGACAGAAAGCTTTATCGGTAATAAAAAAGTTGAGACTTTGCACCATTGAGCATTGAGCATATGAACTTTGTTTTATACAAATCGAGCAATAAATAATTAACCTAGAACCCATCAACTGAATTAGCCAATAGCGGCCAAGTTCAATTATCGATACAAAATTTTTTCATATTTTTGTTCAAATCACATGACCCTATAATTATGGGTAAAGCACCATAAAAAAAAATATTCATAAATAAAAAAGTTTTTTGTCAAAATTTAAATTTTCAAGATTAATCGAAAATCAAAAATCTAAATAATCGTAGCTATTTACCGTGTCTCAGGCTATGTCAAAATGTATCATATGTTAAAATTCGACAATTATTGTTAATATTACGGAAATATTTCAAAAAAAGACAACTTCGGTGATTTTGAACATTTCGCATTGTCAGAGAAAGTTCGAAATAGCTTTAATCTCTAAGTCACACCCACTTTTTCAGTAAAACCGAAGACATCAAGTCGATCCGACAAATAGTTTCTGAGATATGCTCAAGTGAAAAAAAAATAAATAACTGCGAAGCAGTAATGACAGGTTTCACCGGTGCCACATTACCCTAAACATATAGTCCATGTGACAGGCAGATATTCATTACCAATTTGATGAATTGGTTTAACTATGATTTTCAGTTAGCCTTAGGTCTAAAGTGTCCAAAATTGGTTGATGGACTTCCGGGTCACTTTGCCCAAAGTCAGTTTGGCGGCCATCTTTAAAAATGGCCGCCGGTTTTTTTTCTTATTTGAAATAGTGCGAGTCGAGGAAGTCTTCATAACTCCTCAACAGTTTCACCTATATGGATATGTAATATGTCTCAAAATGTTCATAATATAATTCTGCATCTACTGGTATATGATATATGTTGTTTAATCAATACTATCAGTTTTAAAATAAAAGATTTATCTGAAAAAAGCAACATTTTCGATTTTTTTTCATGTCTGTTCGTAAGTTTACTAACAAATCGTGTTCAGACCCATATAAGCCAAATTATCTGTTTGGTCAACTAAAGTGATTGAATAGATATCAGAAACATTGATCATAAAAAATAATCTCAAATATGAGTGTCCCAAATCCAAGATGGCGAAAATTCAAAATGGCGACAAAATTTCCTAAAATGGCCAATATGTCAGATAATAGTCATTTCATTGTATGATATGACATGTACTATCCAATGAGCTTACAATTAAAGATACATTACGTAAGATTTAGATAAAGAGCTTACCATTCTTGCTACAATAGTTCGAAAATAGATAATGTAAAATGAATAATTTGACAATTTCATTCAAATTACTCTGTTGCGAGCGAATATATTAGCCTTTGAAGGTTTGACAAGACACGTGCAATAATTTCAACCACCGTACTGGTTGTTCGAAGCTAAGTCTCGCTCCTCCATTTTTAGCTTAAATCAAAATATGGCTGAACTGGTTGTTCGAAGCTAAGTCTCGCTCCTCCATTTTTAGATTAAATCAAAATATGGCTGAACCGTTCTAATCTATTTAATATCGGAGAAATCTGATGCCATCGAGAGTTGATTATGGCCTGGATCAGTTAATTAATGTCTAAATAATAATTTAGAAAACACTTCAGGCCTAAAGAAAGAACTGCAATAGGCAGATTTAGCTCTTGCATAATGTATGTTTAATCTAAACAAAAGGTTTTAAAAATTCAAGATGGGGAAAATTCAAAACGGCGGCCAGAATTTCCATAACATGAATGACTGATTTATATAGCTTATAATATCTGAAAATGATGTTAATGATACTGCTAAAAATGATACATCCTATGCGACCCCCCCCCCACCCACACACACACACCCACCCACCCACCGTAAACAACACAATGGGGCATATGGAATTGATCTCAAAGATCACAAGACATTTAACCCAGTCTGTAGACAATCATTGACTTGTGTACCTGGATCATCATCAGACAGATATACATGTGGTTGTATCAATGGTAACATGAGAACCCTGTATTTTAATATAACTAATGTTCAATCAACTGATGCTGGAACCTGGACCTGTAGAGATAGCTTTAATACTGACAGTAGTGTCGTCAGTCCAACTGTATCTCTTCCTGTTTATTGTAAGTTGATTGGTTTCAGGAATTTCACATTTTAAATTTAAAACACGTCAGTGCCCAACTAGTTGAAGGCATGTCGTCACCAAGAAAGAGTATAATCATGACATGAATGATTTTTCAAAATATTTCCAAAGTAATTAATAGCCTGGGTAATGATCTTCATAAAGTACATTATACTACCTAAATCCTGATGTAGCTTCCCACAACTTTCATGTGTATTGAGAGAGAGAGAGAGGGAGAGAGAGAGAAATAGGTTTTAACGTCCACTTGACACAAACTAGGTCATTGCGGCACTAACATATGGTTCAATTTTATTTCCATAATTTACTTGCGCGTAGGGGTCTTTAGCAGTCGGAGGACCCGGAGAAAACCCACGAAGTTGGACAGGCGACCATATTTCTTGCCACGTACAACCGGGGATTGTTTATAATAAGTGGACTGAATTACGTCCAGTGGTATGTAGAGTTTAAAGTCAATCTTGTATATTAACAGATGGACCAGAGAATATCAGATTTACACCAACCAGTTCTAATATAACAGTGATAGAATTATAGCTCATGTCTCGAAATGTTCTCCCGTCTACTTGTCGTTCCAAATGCAAAAATTAAGCACAGAAATACGGTTACTCAGACAGTTGGAAGTCAAATAGCAGCCAATTTTATAACAATGAATTTCACACCATTAACGCCAGTTTTCATCTGTTTGACACTAGTTTATAGCATTATAAAGTATTCGTATCTAAATAAATCAAACACGTGCTGGTGTAACGAAACATACGCCCACAGCAGCTAAGTCGTCCGCAGAGTCAAAAGGGTTGTCGCATTTTTTTTCTTTTGTCAGAGTGGGTAAGACGCTGGCTCGCTAGCCTGGAGGTCGGGGGTTCGATCCCTGCATTGGCCGAGAAAGTTCATCCAGATTTTCCGACGGGCTTCCCAGAGGGCCTGACAAGAACAGCTGTCTAGCCGTTCGGATGGGACAAAAACCGAGGTCCCGTGTACACATTGGCGTGCACGTAAAAGATCCCTTGGCAGTTGGAATTCGATATAAGAGTAGGCCGTAGCGCCGCTGCCAGGGCAACATTTCCCTCATAGCACACTGTATGGCCTATGCCCGTCGTCATTAGACCAGGTTAGGAGCAGAACAGTAGGAAACATTTACAACACACTAAAATCTGATAACGAGTAACAACCCATTTGGCTACCTGTCTTGCCCTATTCTTACATTTAGCATAAATTTAAGTCAATCGGATATTAACTGAAGCCTCTGTCACATATGTAATAATAGTTGAAACCAATATTGTCCTTTAATATTTAATATAGTAAACCCTCTGCGCAAATAGTTTGTGCCATATAAAATGTCAAATATTAGTTTAGTTGGTACAAATCCTCGCCTCAGAAAATAAAATGAATTGTTATGAGAGATAAAATATACATTATTAGTTCAGGAAATTCAAATTAATTTCAGATCCACCGACCATCAAAAGTTTAACATCAGATGCTAACAACAACATGATAGATGAAGATTCTACTGTAACTTTCACCTGTTCTGTTGACAGTCTTCCATCTTCAGTAATATCCTGGTCTAGATCACAACAAGGGGGACAACTCTATTCTGGTAGTCAATATACCATACCTAAAGCTAGATGTCAACATACAGATAACTATACCTGTACAGCTAGTAATAATATTGGTCAACCTGTATCTAACACTATTCCACTCTATGTTAGATGTAAGTACTATAGCTTAGAGGTCAAGGTATTTGATGATTGTTTATTCATTGGGTTAATAGGTAAAATTAAATATATGCAATTAAATATATGTCGAAAGCATTATTGCAATGTTTATAGTTTTATCTGATGGCCATTTTGTGCTAAAGTGAAGGTAGCAGATGTAGAACATATCCTGTGGTCATGTGTCTGTGAATGAGTGTTGCTTGGCATCTTTCTTGAGAAGGTTGTTCATACTGTTCTTAGAGTTGTTTTAAATACTTTTCTTGTTTTAATTACACTTCGCTTGCGTAGCTGGTACCATTTTAAATCCTGGTGGCAGAAATCAGACAAATTGATATCAATATCCTTTTTGCTGTATTTCAGGTGCGCCTGTCCTGGATCCTAACCAAGAAACTAAAACTACTATATCTATAGGACGTGGAGAGACAGGTGCATTATCAATCCATGTTTTAGCTTATCCACTACCTGTATATACCTGGTATTATCAACTACAGGATGGTAGTAAACAACTGATTACAGATTTTAGAATTAGACAAGAAGATGATGGTCTATCATCAACATTAACTATACAAGATGTTACAGAAGATGATGGTGGCAAATATATAGTTTATGTTAATAACAGTGCTGGTACCAAATCTACTGTATTTAACCTGGTTGTATCGTCACAAGATGGGGACAATGATGACGTTATTTCCAGAGAACGGGGTATTGGTGCAGCTATTTGCCTTGCCGTCTGTTTTCTTGTATTGGGTATTGCCACCGTTTCACTCTGGTGCATCATGAAGAAACGTGGACAGAGAATTTGCTTTCAAAATATTAAAGGTAATACGTTTAAGAGTGTTAACTATTTCATCTCTTGTAGTTGAGGCATTATATTTTCATTAACCTTTTAAACAAAATGTTTTGGTTTGACTACTGCATGTTAAATCGGGGAATTCTCAAGTTAATCGCGCATTTATCAAAAAGCTTTATTTAGTGAAGAAAATATTTTAAGGATAATTGAAAGGATACTTTTCTGTGGACATATTGTAATTGAAATTAACGTGTCTCATAATCAACTGTGTAGTTTAACGTGCACCAGAATTGTCTTCATAGTGTTCTGTATTTATAAATTAATCAACTGTGTTTTCTACAGCAGATCAAACGGTGGCTAACGATACAACCAATCGTACAGACAACGTTACCCTGTCTGATATACCACCTATACCAACAGTTTATGACCGAGTTGATGCAACCAATACTAGAGATGCCGTTAACCTTGACTATATCAACACATCTACAACAGCATCACCATATGAGGTACTGGATAAACAAACTATGGATACCAACACTTATCAGCAACTCAGTCCTTATCAAAATCTACATGTGTAGTTATAACTATGTGCCTTAATACATATAAAAAAAATTCGTGTACAAAAAATAATTCGTATATATATTTTATTTTCACGTTTTTCAAGTAGGTATTTATCCAGAATCGTATAAATAGATTAATACTTTGATATTTCATCTGTATATTTACTAGCTTATTAATGCGGGTTTTTTTTATATTTATTAGCCTATGTGTTTGTGTTGAAAGTAATGAACTTGTACAAATACTGCTTTTCTAAAAGAAATTTATATTAACCAGCTTTCTGTATATTTAGTGATTAATTATTTTTAAAAATATTTTATATATTTGAAGTTATTTATATTCATACGCATTTATATTTGCTGTGATTCGTACTTTTATACTTTGTCAGGAAGCTGGAAAGTAGCGAAACGCTGAAAATCGACCTCTATGCTTCACACCAAATTGGACAACAATCTGTCAAAAACTATAGCCTCTATAGCTGGGGGTGACTACGGTACGGAAAGTCACAGAACCCTTAATATCGATAGGGTTCATCCTCTCATGACCCCAATGCTTCCCGCCAAAAGGTGAAAGAAATCTGTTAAAAATTATAGCGTCTATCGCCTTCACAATATTTTCGGAAAATGAGGAGGACAACGTAACAGAACATCACGCACGCTGAAAATCAATAGCGTTCACAAGTTTTCGGCAAAGTGGGATAATTCCAGAACGGAGTCACGGTACACGCAATGTCGATAGGGTTTGTCCTTTCTTGACTACAATGCTTCAAACCCAAACAGAAAATAAAAACGTTTCAAATTGTAGCCTCTATTGGGTTCCCAAGGTTATTGACTTAGGGGAGATTACACCGGAACGGAAAGGTGTGGATAGCTAAAAATCGTTAGGTTTCATTCTCTCGTGACCCCAAAGGATTATAACAAAGGACGAATATAAGTCCGGAACGGAAAATCGTAGAACGCTGCATATCGATAGGATTCGTCCTCTCATGACCACTGTTTCACAACTCTTGAAAACATTTCGCCAAA
This sequence comes from Patella vulgata, assembly GCF_932274485.2. Taxonomy (NCBI): domain Eukaryota; kingdom Metazoa; phylum Mollusca; class Gastropoda; family Patellidae; genus Patella; species Patella vulgata. The sequence goes on from NC_065886.2 coordinate 53,821, forward strand.
AAATATAGACTCTATCACGTTCACGAGGTGTTCGGTTAAGGAGGGATAACTTTGATATGATCACAATCCTTCACATCAAATTTGATAAGAATCCGTTAAACAATCTGTTGAATACTACAGCCTCTATCGTGTTACCATGGTTTTCGGAAAAGGGGCCATAATTTGGGTACGAAAGGTCGTAGAACATAAGTCCAAGGAAGATGAAAATCGATAGGGTTTATCCTCTCATAACCCCAATCCTTACAGCCAAATATTCATTTAAAAATGTAGCCCCTATCGCGTTCGCAATGTTATCGACAAAGGAGGGGATAATTCCGGAGCCAGGAAGTAGAGCGCCGACGAAATTTACGAACTCGGCCATATAAGATGAAACGAAATTTAGGTAAACCTGGGTGGAAAAAAATGGGATTTTTGAAACAATTTGATTGTAAATTATTGTAATTGGGCTAGGCAAAGCAATAAATGACAGAAGATTCTGAACTTTTCTAAAAACTTCAATTACTTTCCCCTAGTAGGCTTACCTAAATTTCGTTTCATCTTATATGGCTGAGTTCGTAAATTTGTGCGTTACCCTATATTTAGATTTCAATGGCCTCTGTCAAGTCGTTTAGAAGAAGGGGACATATTTTTTAACAGCATGTTGTGTCGCTCATACGGTCTTATTTTCTCACTAAGATGTTCATTTACATTGTTCCGGCGTTCACAGGGACCCACTAGAAATGTCTGTCAAAGTGGTCTTCTAACACCTGAAGATGTACGGTACACTGCAGAAAGATTTTCGTGTGGTACACTTTTGAGCCAATCTAGCCTAGTTGTGGGTGGGGGGGGGCATGGCATTTTGGGCATGGAATACCACACCCAGTACCTGAAACCCGGCAGAATTACATTCTGATGAAACCAGATATACATGCATTGATACCATATAGAAGAAAATTGGTTCACTTTTCAGCTAGGTTATCACCCTGGGCTCCCGCTCTATACGTTCAGAGCTGAACTACCGGACTATAGCCTTTATTGTGTTCACAAGCCAATTTTAACGGACGGTCAGACGGACAGGATTGCGACATAATATGCCCTCACTAAAATGTGGGCGTATTAAATCGGTTTGCATCTATTAATAACAATAGTCAAACAAACAATAATTTTATTTATGAAAACAAGCCAACAGTGAGGCTGATGTCCCCCGCCGAAATCACAAAATAAATAGATGACACATATTAATTAATCGCACATTTATTTTTTTTCAAAAGTATCGAGCAATCAAACTACACACTAAATTTCATCACTATCAGATAGAATCAAGATTATCTTGTCACAAAGCATCGACCAATGAAATTGATTAGATCTGCTTAGCTTTAACTTGAAATGTTAATCATTGAAATCAGTCAAGACATTCACTTAATAAACATTCTACCTCAATCAAAAGCAGAGTTGTTATGTTCCAAATTGCTTATCGCTCCTTAGCCCAGGCAGAAAATTCGTACAATCGAACTTAGTCAAGGTAATGATATAATGATCTATATTCAGAGTTTCATCGCTCTCACTCCATATAACCAAAGTTATCGTGCCCCTAAAACATCAACCAATCAGATTGATTGTCTCTGCCTACCGTAAGCAGACAATCTTTATCATCGAACTCCATCAAGGGATTCGCCTAATGAATGCCTACACCAAGTTTGAATGAAATTGCTTATCGCTCTGCTTACCCTCAGCAGAAAATGTTCATTATCGAACTTAGTCACGGTATTGATGTAATGAAACTATACACTAAGTTTCATCACTCTCACTTAATTAGAACTAAAGTTATCGTGTCCCAAAGCATCAATCAGTCGAATTGCTTATCTCCACTTACCCTAAGCGGAAAATGCTCATCTTCGAACTCCATCAAGGTATTGACCTAATAAACACCTACACCAAGTTTGAACATTCTAGCTCAATTAAAAAGAGAGTTATTGTGTCCCAAAAAGTGTGACAGACAGACAGACAGAAGGACAAACCCATTTTAATAGTCCCCTGCTTTCTTCGAAAGGCGGGGGACAAAAACAACTGCGTAATCTTAATTACAAATCTCTGTAATAAACAAACTTAATTATAAATTGGTCTGTAATACCGGGCCAGTTAATGATACATTAATTTGTTGATCATGACCGAATTGTTTTAGAGGTGGCCTAAATTTTAATTTAAGTATGGATAATGGAACAAGCTGTTCCTCCTGTTTCAAATGAATGTAACAGATATTTACAAAATAATTTGTTTTTAAATGAATCTTTAAGGACAGTTAAAATATATGTCCAACAAGAACCTGCCAATAAAATTTTTATGAATATTACATTCATTAGCAAAAATATATAATGAACAATTATTTTATAATAAAATAGCAAAAATATATAATTAACGATTATTTTATAATAAAATAGTAACAATATATTATGAATCATATAATAATTATGTACAGTTATAAGCTAAAATATCAAAAATATAATAAAACACAAAAGTATCAAAAAGTATGACAAATGATTAAAAATGATATATTTGATTTAGTAAGCTGAATATCAATAGATAAAATGAGTCCCTGGTAACATAGCCTGGACCCAAGGACATAAAAAATATTTAAATTGTGTCTCCAAAAATATACGGTACATTTTTATTATTATTATTATTATATAAATAAGATAATTTTCCAATTTCTTTACGTGGTCATGCATTGTATAACTAAGGTGAAAGTTTTATTCATCAGTAAATATAATAGGTTACAAAAGGAATGATTAAATTAATATCAGCAGTACTAGTTCCAACTGTAAAATTCAGTTTTAGTGCTAACACAGTCTAAATACAAGCTATCAAAATTATTCAGTATTAACTGTAAACATATCAAGCGGAACCAATGATATCTATAAAAACCTACAAAAATATCAGAATACAAAAAATAAGTGAGCAATATAAAGTTAGTGTTGTGGCTTTAAAATATGTTTAAATCCCAATACCTGTACGTGCTACTTCAGTTACCCAGAATTCGGTTGCCTGAATTTGTGTATAGTCAGCAGTATAACATACGTTTAAGTGGAGGAAAAGAAACAAAACAAATTCTAATATCTTATTATGCAAATATTTTATTTATCCATGGAATGTTAAATCAGTAGTTGGAAATTTAACTATTTTACATGCTTCAAGTCCTGTGGCGTTTTAAATTCTATGCATGGGGTGCCCATATAATTATAGGGATTACCCGTGTCCCTTTGCGTTATTAGCTGCAACACTCAGTTGAGTTGTAGATGCCATTTTTAATCAACCTTAATAAATGGAAAAAACTACAACAACAGCTTAAAATAATATTTTGAGAACACAGAATATCATAAACTTACAAATTAAAAAAAACCCCAGGAATGTAAAATAATTGTAATGAGTATTATAAATGAATAATACAAATCAAATCAAATAACTATTTATCAATTTATATATTTAAAAACGGATACAAGATTAACAATAACATAAAGGTAATGCATAAACAAGAAATCTAAAAATATATATTCATTCTATAATGTTAACCTTCATTTTCTATGTGTGTGCCTGGTACCTTCTTTTTTTTTTTTTTTTACCTTAATCTTGTTATTTTTACATATAAAACAGTAAATTTATACTGTATTCAATCGATCTGTGCTAGATCTGATAATAAAATAAGTATAAAAACACCACCAAATCACAGATGAATACTGATCCTAACCACTCAGTTGTTGAATACGATCTCTAACCAGTCAGTTGTTGAATACAATCTCTAACAGAGTGTTTCATATAAACAAATTAAAATAAAATGATTTTAACGTCCTACTTGTCTGTATCGACTGGGCTAACTATTTCATATAAAGACAATAAAACAAAGTGGAGCAACATAATAAATCAAATCTCTTCTGTTATAAATCAATATACATATACACAAGGAACCAAGCTAAACCAGGTATTGTATGGTACACAAATGAATATAAAAATATAACTATTTATTAATTTAATTTCTATAAATATTTTGTGGTTGGCTTGTTGAAAATCTCTGATTAAAACAAACAACAGAAAGAATGAGAAAGTCAATTCTAAATTAGTGACGGTCACTTAAAATAGTTAACTATATCCTGTGTCATTCTTAAAAATAAAATATTATGTTAATTATACATGTCATACTTAATGCAAAGTTAAGCATATTATACAGATTGGTATATGAAAACTCAATTAGAATAAACAACATTAGCTCATATCATACAACTTGGTAAATGAAAATTCAGTTGAGAATAAACAACATTAGCTTATGCCATCAGATTGGTTCATAAAAATTCAGTTGAGAATAAACAACATTAGCTCATATATCAAACATAAATAAAATATATTTAACTTTAATTATCATAACAATAATATTAATAATACTGCTAAGTAGAAACAATTATTACAAATTATTTATAAAACAAAACATAGACAAGGGCATGTCCGACTCCCTAATTTGCTTACGAGCAGCAAAGTCGCTCACTCCAGTTCTAAATAACCAACAGCAAAGTCGTTTATTGTAGCCCTTAATTCAATGTCAACAAATCCCGCTAATCAAATTCTTAAAGGTCACAATTCTACAGGGAATCAATCAAGCATATATTCACATGCTCTAAAATATCATATTCGAAAGCTTTAGAAGTCAAATTTTCAAAATCTAATACTGTACAATTCTTCAAAAAGTTCCATATATTTAAAAGCTTTGAAAGTCAAATTTAAGATTAAATAAATAGGGTACATCCTTATACTCAAATCTTACAAGATTTCTACCGTGAGCTATGCCCTGTATCACTTTACAAAGTTTCTACCACTAGCCAGGAGCTGTATCACATACATAAGACTTCTACCATGAGCCATGCCATGTATCACATTTACAAAATTTCATGTCTAAAAATAAAGGTTCTTCCTGACTCCCACTTGACTTTCCTGACAAAATTTCCCTCATATCATATGGTATACCCACCTTCATTAGCCCAGTTGGTGCACATGAAGCATCAATGTAAAAATCGTTAAGTATCTGACAAAACCCCGGGCCAGACAAGTATTGTAGATATTTGACTACGAACAAGGGGTAGATAGATGCCGGTGACAACAATATACGTCCACATTAAATGTACACTATACTAAACCATACTATACTAATATATGTATGTAGTGACTTGATGTCAATAAATACTATACTATACTATACTTTACCATACCATACCAATATGTTCACGTTGTGACTTGATGTCAACAAATACTAAACAATAAATGCCTGTTATTGTGTTACACGTGGACATTTGCCTCTGATTTAGTATGAAGCCCCCCCCCCCCCGGTGTACTTCTTTGCTCGGAGGCCTATATAATAAGACAGAGATAATAGTTAAACTATGAAAGACTCTTAAAACAATAAAAAGTCAGTTACGGATAATAAATGTAAGTTATCTAGCAACAAAAACATATAAACTTAGAACAGTATAGCTTGTTCTCTACATTACACAATCAAGATCCTAATTATTTACGTGGGGATATTCAACTGACAATTGTTTTACACAGAAAATGAAAAACAATCCTCTGTTGATTTGAGGGAGTATGATTAACTATAATACCACATCAATTAATGGAGATGACATGGCTGGGTAGAAAGATTTACTAAAATTAAATCAAGTCTGTCTGTCTTATGATTGAAGACAGTCAAGGAGCTAAAAGATTTTCATTGTGTTTCATGTTTTTGATGTCATTATTGGATCTATTCAGTAATGTACAGAATGTTCAATCAAAAAGTTTAACATTTGAAAGAGATTGGGGGTAGGTCATGATTTGAAAGAGATTGGAGTATATTATGATTTAAGAGATAATGGGTTAGATCATGATTTGAAAGATATTTGGGTAGATCGTGCGATCCATCTAGATTCTTCAATTTAATTCTTCTTAGTTTTCATTGGCTTTGTCTTTGGTTTAGGTGCTGGTGCTGCAGGTGGTGGTGTGTCATCATCATCACTGCTATCAGAAACAGGTGGTGGAGTTGATCCTCGAACACCAGTCTGTATACCAGCATACTCAACTGCCTCATGATAAACTGGTTTCACATCTTTAGCTGGTGTTTTGTTCGTGAAAACAACATCAGCATAATTCAATCCCTCCTTGTTGATAGCTGGTTTCTGGATGAGAATAGAAAATCATAAATAAACTGTGATTGATATATAACGACATTGATGAATATAGATAGAGGTATCCTCAAACCCTGAAGAGTTACCTACACACAACACAGCTGCTGCTGACAACCTCTAATTACTACTGGAAGCAGCTATCACTGCTGGGTGCATAGTGTGTAGAACCTATCTCTAAGTATTGACTAACTGGCCTATGTGTTAGAATATCTATATATGAAGTAGAAAGGGTTCATTGTGGTTACTGTTCATGGAAATTCGTGAGAAATATACGTGCTGTCAGTAGTCGCTTAAACCCGTCAGTATTTGTACCGTACGTCAGTATTCCTATAAATGGTCAGTAATAATCATAAGGTGAGTATTTAAGTCAATTGGTTAGTATTCCTTACTTGTGTCAGTATGTAAAAATAACGTGAGTAATTAAACAAACGTGAGTTAAGCCGACCATATCACTAGTCAGGCGCGTGCGGGAGAAATAGACAAAAGCGTGACTAATTAAGAAACCGTCACTATTTGACCTCTGGGTCACTATTAGAGTGAAACCGCCAGTTATCTTTGATGTGCGTCAGTAACTGGATCCGACGCCAGTAGAGCGTGAACTCGTTAACTATATAAATTTTTTGGTAAGTATTGTTAGTGAGTATCGTCGCTACATTCTGAATAAATTATTAGTTAATTATTTACTAATATTCTCGAATCGGGAAATGTTTTAAAAACAATAATGGATGACAGTCAACAATAGGAATATTTGTCGGCGATTTCAAAATCTGTTTTCACTAATTTTATTTAAACAGATAATATGATAGCAGATAACAGAAATAATGAATTTCATATACGTACATACAAGCTGAAATTCTGATCACTGAACAATCGTGTGAATATCTATATACATTATTATTGGTATCTTCAGATTTGCAACATATTACAAACCGATTCCTGTTTTTTTAAAAAAAAACCCATATAATTCAAACGTCAACCCGACCATTTCAAGAATTGTCTGTGTGAAGGGGACTGCAGCTCGGTTGCTTCATTTAAAAAGATAACTAATATTAAACTATAAAATTGACTGAGCTATATCCGTTTGAGATTGTTTGAGGAAAAGCAAGTCAATTTTTGTTTAATATTTCTCTCGGTGTTATAATTTAGAACGAAAGAGAATAGTCCATACATTAGTAATGTAGGTCTTGTATATTAAACTCTTATGGGAATAAATGTTAATCTCACCACTTAATTAGCACCTTGGTGTTATATCAGGAGATTCAGAATGTTGATTGGGTAATCGAGTTTAGCCTCCTGATTATTATGTTTTGATATCTGTATGGATTCAATTTGGAATGACAACTAATGGTTAAGAAAGAACAAAGTAAATATATTTTCACGGCTTTTACTGAAACAAACATGTAGGTTGAAATTATGAGCACAGAATAGTCATGTGAATATCTTTTTACCTTTGAGAAGTTAGCTTTTATAACAATTTTTAAAAAGTATTTATAACGATGAAAATAGTAATAACATATTATATGGTATACTATACAATGCCAAACGTTCTACGCATGAATGCGCTACCCGACGGGGTAACAAATCGTTCGTTTGGCACTTTATTTTATTTACTTTAAAAGAATAAGTATTAAAGATTGAAATACAAAAATTCACAAATTGAGCTGCCAAATGTTCTACAATGTTTGTGCTACCTGACGGGATAACGAGTCGTTTGGCAGTTAATTTTATTACCTTTTGAAAACATCATCCATTCAATAAAAACAATTCATAAAATTAAATGAAGACCGCCACAGCATACCCATCCACGTTATGGCTATCCAGAGAGGGAGAGAGGGTTTCCACAATTTATCATCTTGGTACACGTGCAAGAGAGGCGCGGATAAAAAACGAAGGTTGATATAGTTCTTTGAATTCATATTTTCTTTTCTTGCATAATAGTAAAACGATACCAAATCCACATTACAAAATTTTAGTTTCCTGTGAGCTGTAATCAATTTTGCAACTCTTCCATCAAAACAAATCCCCGTTTTACTTCTACGTACACTTGTTCGTAAATTCGCTCCTGTATGTTTCGGGGAGCCATGGTGGCTAAGTGGGTAAGATAAAAATGAAGACGCTGGCTCACTAGACAGGGAGGAGGTCGCATGTTCGATCCATGCATAGGTTGAGAAAGTTCATCTGGATTTTCCGGCGTGGTTTCCCCTTATCAGTGGTGAAGGGCGGAGGGCGTGACAAGGACGGCTGTCTTGTCGTTCGGGTGCGACAAAAAACCAAGATCCTGTGCATACATTGGCGTGCACGTAAAAGGTCAATTGGTAGTTAGAATTCAATATAAGAGTAGGCCATAGTACCGCCACACTGTGTGGCATATGGCAGTCTTCATAAGCCCAGGACATTAAGCCTCATTTCATTTCTTGCGTTTTCATTGTTGGGACAATCTTTTCCTCCTAAAGATTACCATCATCGGAGCAATGGCCGCGCTCTGTCAAAAGCTTTTTTTTTCTCCTCGTCTACCTGTATCTGTTCTGTCTCGTTCTTCTCATCTCTATTCCTGTTAACTAAACCACAAAATTTTAAGATAGCCATCAACCAGTGGGTCTGGAATATTGAAACGTAAAGCATGTTCAATACTAAGATTTAGATAAAGAGCTGGCCATTCTAACTATATTACAAAAATAGATAATGCAGAGGGCCGACCGATCAGTCTCCTTAAGTAATACTTGGCATCGCTGTGAAGCCGTGAATCTCTAGTTTATGAATTACCGATAATCCCAATTTTAACGAATACAAACGAGTTTTAAAACCCATACAATACTTTAAAATGTGCGGTCCAGACACCATTGTGATATCATGGTTACGTTCATTACCCTATCTGGGGTTCGGATTCTGATACCATTCCGGTACCTGAAAATAAAAGTAGACCTATCGTACGTTCAAAACCTTATTTTAATTGAGTCATGTTACGAAGGTCACAGAATATACGCTTAGCTGTGACGGTTTCTTTGATAATCAAGAAGCTAAACTCGATTACCCAATCAACATTCTTAATCTCCTGATCTAACACCAAGGTGCTAATTAAGTGGTGAGATTAAAAAAATTTATTCCCATAAAAGTTTAATATACAAGACCTACATTACTAATGTATGGACTATTCTCTTTTGTTCTAAATTATAACACCGAGAGAACTATTAAACAAAAATTAACAATTATATGGCGTGGTTGCTATGTGATTTTTTTTTTAGAACATAACGATATCTTTAACTTGCTTTTGCTCAAACAACCTCAAACGGATATAGCTCAGTCAATTTTATAGTTTAATATTAGTTATCTTTTTAAATAAAGGAACCGAACTCCAGTTGCCTTGACACCAAAATATTTCCAATATGAACCCCGAATAGCTCAGTCAGTTGTATAGTTTAATATCAGTTATCTTTTTAAATAAAGCAATCGAACTGCAGTCGCCTTGACACGGACAATTATTCTTGAAATGGTCGGGTTGACGTTTGAATTATATGGGTTTTTTTTTTAAAAAACAGGAATCGGTTTGTAATATGTTGCAAATCTGAAGATACCATTAATAATGTATATAGATATTCACACGATTGTTCAGTGATCAGAATTTCAGCTTGTATGTACGTATATGAAATTCATTATTTCTGTTATCTGCTATCATATACTATTCAAAAAAAGTAGGGGATATTTGATTTTGGGGGCATAATACTAAAATATGCAAATGACTACGAAAAAAGTCACTATAGAACCTAACAGAAGAAACATTTCCAGTTACATGTGACGCCCAAACGCACCAATAGCTACCGCATGGAATGCAGGTGATGCTTGGGATCATCATGGGGGTCCAACCCAAGATTTGCACGACTCTGACTCTGAATGTTACAGTCATTGTGGCATTGAATTCCAGGGTGGAAACATCAGTTTAATTGTTTTAGTGACCAGAAAACAAATTTTGATATGCGTCGGCTTACCCAAAATGAAAGGTTACGTGCCCTTGGCATGCTACAGATCGGCACAACACAGGCGGTTGTGGCGCGGACGATGAATGTTTCTCAGTCTGTCATAAGCAGGCTATGGTCCAGATACCGTGATACACAATCTGTACAGGACAGACCACGCTCAGGTCGACCAAGGGCGACAACTCAAGCCCAGGATCGATTTATCCGTACCTTGGCCTTGAGAAATCGTGTCATCACAGCAAATCAGATCAGCGCTCGTCTTCAAACAGACACTGGTGTGAGAGTGAGTGGCCAGACGATTCGGAATCGACTGCATAGGGGTCACCTTCGCGCCCGACGTCCTCGCGTGATCCCTTGTTTGGGAGATCATCACATTCAGGCAAGACGTCGTTGGTGTAGGGATCGTCAACACTGGGATAATCGACGCTGGAGCAATGTGATGTTTTCAGATGAGTCAAGGTTCACTGTTGATTTTTTGGACAGACGTAGGAGGGTGTGGCGTCGTCGAAACGAGCGCTTCCAAGACGTTAACGTCATCAGACATGATCGATTTGGGGGTGGTTCTGTTATGGTGTTGGGAGGCATCACTGTTGCTGGAAGAACGGCTTTACATGTTGTTGCAGGGCGTGTTACAGGCCAGTACTACCGGGACAACTTCTTGGCAGTCCATGTTGTGCCGTTCGCACGACGTCATGGCCGCCGTTTCATCTTCCAGGATGACAACGCAAGATGTCACAGGGCCAGGATCGTTACAGGTTACCTCCAACAACAGAACATCACCACATTACCTTGGCCAGCACTGAGTCCCGACCTCTCCCCCATCGAGCATGTCTGGGACATGCTTGGACAGAGGTTACGTCAATGTCAACAACGTCCTGCCAATGTCCAAGAACTTGCTGCTGCATTGCAACAGGAATGGGACAATCTGGACCAAAATGACCTTAGACGTCTCATTAGAAGGATTTACCCGTCACTGACTTGGTTGTGATGCTGTGGTAACTTTGCTGTTTGACCCCGGGTATCATTTTACCCTTATAATGGTCAGTCTGTGCCTTACTTAGTCTAAGATCATTTGGAATAAATCGATGAATGTGAACTTCATTTCATTTTGTCATTTGTTTCTTCGTCAGTTTCATTAGGTGACTTTAATAACACTTAAAAATCAAATATCCCCTACTTTTTTTGAATAGTATATTATCTGTTTAAATAAAATTAGTGAAAACAGATTTGTGTTGATCTTTTTTTTTAACCATTAGTTGTGATTCCAAATTTAATCCATACATTGATTCCAAAATTAATCCATACAGTGATTCCAAATTTAATCCATACAGTGATTCCAAATTTGATCCATACAGTGATTCCAAATTTAATGCATACAGTGATTCCAAATTTAATCCATACAGATATCAAAGTGCCGCAAGTCCCAAAACATGTGCCAATCCGCATGTTATATAACGAGAATAAATATAAATTGTAAATTAAATAACACTACACATTGCGCCGTATTCTGCAGAAATCACCGACAAATATTCCTATTGTTGACTGTCATCCATTATTGTTTAAAAACATTTCCCGATTCGAGAATATTAGTAAATAATTAATTAATAATTTATTCAGCATGTAGCGACGATACTCACTAACAATACTTAACAAAAATTTATAGTTAACGATTTCACGCTCTACTGGCGTCGGATCCAGTTACTGACGCACATCAAAGATAACTGGCAGTTTCACTCTAATAGTGACCAAGAGGTCAAATAGTGACGGTTTCTTAATTAGTCACGCTTTTGTCTATTTCTCCCGCACGCGCCTGACTAGTGATATGGTCGGCTTAACTCACGTTTGTTTAATTACTCACGTTATTTTTACATACTGACACAAGTAAGGAATACTAACCAATTGACTTAAATACTCACCTTATGATTATTACTGACCATTTATAGGAATACTGACGTACGGTACAAATACTGACGGGTTTAAGCGACTACTGACAAAACAAGTATATTTCTCACGAATTTCCATGAATAGTAACCACAATGAACCCTTTCTACTTCATATATAGATATTCTAACACATAGGCCAGTTAGTCAATACTTAGAGATAGGTTCTACACACTATGCATGTTACCGTGTATATAACATGGGTTATGACTGTCTGGCCCATCCTTGTATTACTATTGGAAGCAGCTATTTAACAGGGGTTATGACTGTCTAACACTAACTTGTCTGTGATATCACTACTTTGAGAGAATATTATTTAGTCTGATTTTCGTAATAATATGTGGCGATACTGATACATAATAACAGACACAGTATTAAAAGACAATATTGGAGTCAACCATCATTACATATCCGAAAGAACTTGTTGAACCCATTCCAAAGATAATTTTAACACAGAGATAATTGTTACGGTAGATGTGTAACGAACATATGAAAAAACGGAAAGTGAAGCAAAAAGTGACAAACACGAGTTATCCTTCTATATAACTGACTGAAGTAACGAGCCATAACAGACACGCAAGCGAATTTCATATCACTGATAATCCCGTTAAGACGAAAAGTTGATATATGATTTGACAATTTATAAAAAAATTTGACTGTCACTAGGTAAGAGAAAACAAACAAATTAGAAAAAGTCCTTGCATTACCGTGTTTTTATTAAGTATAGAATGAATAAAAAAAGCAAGGGAATGCATGGGCCTTTTCTATTTTTCTCTTTTTCTCTTATCTAGTGACAGCCAATTATTTTTTTTGAATTGTCAGATATTCTCCCACAGTCTCGTTACTTCAGTCAGTTATATAGAAGGATAACTTGTGTTTGTCGCTTTTCGCGTCACTTCCTATTTCTTCAAATGTTCGTTACACACCTACCGTTGCAATGGTTTCTGTGTTGAAATTATAATTGGAATCTGTTTAACCAGTTCTGTCAAATATATAATAATGGCTGACACCAATATTGTCCTTTAAACTGTTGACATCCAGACATATGTTTCTGACTTCAGTGACTTTCAGGCACATGTATAATTTCGTCACCATTTTTTGTCTTTGTACAACAAAGAAGCTAACTTACCTTTGGAGTAGTTGGTTTCGCTTTGACATCAGAGTTTTCATAATTTCCTAAGAAAAATATTTGATAAATTAACAGTTCAAAGAATATAATCTATATTACTACAATAGACACAAACATCAGCTTCCATATTATAACCTTGAACAAAATGTTACTTTATGTCCATTATCACATCTTACTTATTAGTAGGCTATGTTAGAATTGCTTTCAGATGCACCCTAATAAAATATCCACAAATTGAGCCTTTTTAAATATAAAAAAGAAATCCACGCAGATAGGTCAGATATAATTTAACAGAAATTGTTGAAACTCTATACATATTTTTCATGTCACCATTTTAAACAGTGTATCTAAATTTTAAGCAGATCACAACATGAGTTTATCGGTAGAATATTCACAAGATTCTACAAAGTTAAAATTAACAAAAGCTACTGCAGTTACAAGATTATTGATAAAAAGTACAGAGATAACAAAAAAAAGTTGGAAGCACTGAAGGACACCAAGTGGTCAGTAACACACTGCCTCCTTAATATATAAGGATTTAAAATAGGATAGACTAGAGGTGGAAGAGTTAAGTACAGATAAAGAGTAAGGGCTCATGCAAATTAAACCTCTGCAAACTTTATTCACATGAATAATGTTGTGCTCTATAAGGACTACTGAATGACAAAAAACAAATAGAAAATGTAGGAAACTTTGCAACAATTAAAGATTATCAAACAGAAAAAACAAAGGAGCATAATCACCATTCCAAAATACAAACGACCCTTGGCCATAATTAGTGTTAAAAAGAATTGGGAACAAAGTGTGCGAACACTGATAGATATTTGGAAGGTAGACCTTGACTAAACACTATAGAATTTAAACTAGAATGTGTTGCCTATATTTATGAGAAGATATATGAATGTGTGTAATATTTGAACAAAACAGAAAACATGCATAATATGAATTTTTTACTGGTCTACCTCTCTCCGCACTAGCAGTTTTATTATCTTGACCAATCTTTTTCTTAATAACCTCTGTGTAGATAGCTTCAGGATCTGATAAAACATTTATATATCAAATAATGTGTATACCTGGTGAATACTAGCAGTAGCCTACAGTAAAACTATTATTGGGTTATCTTGATACTGTTAGAATAGCAGTATTACTGTCTACAGTAAAGCTATTACTGAGTTATCCTGATAGAATAGATACTGTCAGAATAGCAATAAGAATTATAACTGAAACAGCATAGATATATTTAATTAATGTTGAACTGATGTAAAATAAACTACCCTACCTGGTTTCTTTGGAGGTTTTTTACTTTTCTTTGATTTGCCACCTGTAGTGCTGTTTCTTTTAACTTCAGATGAAGCTGTTTGACCAAATATTCCTCTTTCTACATCTATATAAAGAAAGATTAGCGGGTCTTAGGCTGGTAAGAGAACTTTGGATTTGGTGAGCTGGGGGAAAAATCCGAAACAAATGATTCTTGTTTTTATGAAAGGTCTATATGAGTACAACTACAGATAAAAATCCACTAAAATTGGCCTTGGACAGGCGTTCTGGTTTTCGTACCTAATCGACTTATAAAATCCAAAAATTTTCGTCACTTTTTTCGGCATGCTGAGAATATGTTTGTGCATCACAAATGCATTTCCGCTATTAGACTGATTGACAAAATCAGTAAATTCGCATGTTGGGAAATTCTAATTGTAAAGACATCCATAAATGCCCCTGCCCCATCCACAAAGCTAAGCTAGAACAGCACATTTACCAACTGCATGAAATTTGTTGCATAATGTTCAGCATCGTCCCTAATCGCCCTACCCCACCAGCTCATTTACTAACCACTCAAAACATGTTGAAAAATGTTCAGCAAATTCACATGTATTAACAAAGACCACCTCTAGACATTTTCAGTGGTGGGGTATCCCCACCGGGCTGGGCGATTTACACACTACTACCCAATACTATCTAAATACTACCTCGTTCTTGTGGGAAACTAACATAATACTTCAATTATGTTTGGTAGTATTGGGCAAACTTCCTGACGTCCCATCCAGACGTTCCTATTTCCCCACACCAAAGCCAGATGGGCACATTTTCTTATCACACGAAACTTGTTGCAAAATACTCAGCATAAGAATGGCAATGGCCAGACCTTTTCAATAGTAGGGTATCCCAGTCAGAAATCTAATTGCTCCTCCCCAAAAGCTAATGTACATTACCACATGACCAAAGTATAAAATGTACCTGAAAACAATCAACATATTCCATAGAATCATAAATGGCCACTCCCATGTATTTTCAGTAGCTATAATAATGGATACACCTGACTGCGTCAGCATTGCCAACACTCTTCAAGAACAATAAACTACATACGGGTAACGAAAGACCCCATTTCTACTCATCAAACCAAAGACCCGAGACACGTCTGCCGCCATCAAAATCCACCCCAAACCAGGTTACATGCATATATGTGTGCTCCCTAGACCCTGTCTTCTACAAAACAGCCCAAAACCTTTCAAATTTTTATTCTCACTTAACTCCAAAGACTTTTGTAATAACATCAAATAGGTTCGTCTCCTACGATGTTGTCGACTTAGTCACGCCCAAGGCAGATTGCAGTGGATTTTTTTCTTGGGATACTTTGTACATACCTCCTTACAAAAATCATTGGTTCGGATTTTGTTCCACAGCTCGAAGTGTCTCCTTCCAGCCTAATCTCTAATAATAATCTGTATTATAGTATCTACTCACAAACTATGAATATTGGTAATAATAGTTATTTTGTTTCTTACAGCATCATCGTCAAACTCTTATTTAATATCTCCATTTACTATTCTACAAGCATTTTCTTCGTCAGCTTTCAGATGTGTATACTTTGGCGAGAAAATCGGCAGTGTGGCTGATGATTGTATGCATGAATTTCGACGTTTTTATGATACATCTCTCAAGATTTAAATATTATTAATATTTTTTAACAGGAAATATTCAAGATGAAAAGAAGTGTATCTTCCATGTTGAATTGTTTGTACCAGCCATACTATCCCTGCCACTAGATCTAATACGTCTGTACCAGACCCAAGACGAATTGAAGACAGGGAGATGATAAATTGTAGTTTTTAACACAACAGACAAATGATTTATGATACTTACTTTTTCCAGATTCAGTTCCATTTTGAGATCCAAAAATATGATCACTTCCTTCATACAAGAGATTATCATCGATAACTGATAAACATAAAATATAAAATAAAACATTGTAATAACAGTGAATAAAAGAAGAACGGTAGGGATGGATGGAGTGGGTGGTTGGGTATTGAGGGGTGAATGACAGGGGTTGGGTATTGAGGGGAGAATGACAGGGGGTAACTGGATGGTTGGGTAGTGGGGGAGTAGAGGTACTGTTTATGTAAAACCTGATTTATCTTTTACTTGCCACACTCCACTGAGAAAACAAAACTTTAAAACATTCGAGATTGAAATATTTTTTCCGCACAAATACAACTGATTTAAAAAGAAAAGATTCGAACACAGTAAAGAAGTACATTACCCATTTTATTATCATTTCCTGTCTTTACGTTAGATGACATGGGACTAAAATATAATAAAAAATAATTCAATGTAACTCATCAAGGTATTAATAGCCATTGATTGATGGCTTATCATTAAACAGCTTCTTTAAACATGCATCATGCAAGAGCTAAATCTGATTATTGCAAGTCTTAATTTAGGCTTCAGATGTTATAGAAATTATAAATTAGATCTTTATTTAAACAACAAGCCCAAAATCAACTCTGTAGACCCACGGATGGCTCGACTACAGCTCGGATTTAAATAGGATTTCACTAATTGATTAAATCAAGTATGGGGCAACCTGATGAAAATACGTCAGTTAGATCGAGGCTAAATGATAGAGTGTACTTAGCGAGGCTGCTGTAAAGCGTTTCCGTATGCCATTGAAAACTTTACTTGATAATCGAGATATGTAGGTGGAGTTAACGTCTGTCAATGGTCGGCCAAGGTGAAGACGCATTTCGCTACCATTTCTAGTCAAATATTACAACGATGATAACTATGTTCAGAATAAAGTAATTTGACTGAATTTTTCAATATATTCTTCTTTCATCATCTACTTTTGAACTGTTATAATGTATTTTTAATGGGCAGGGGCAGTTTTGGGGGCAGAAAAAAGCCTTTTGTTTTGTAACAAAATGTACCCTGACTTTAGACACTCATCATATTAAGGGTTTTTTACCAAAATATTTTGTTTCTTATAGTAATTTGAATCTTGTCAAGTTACACGCCACTTCTTGCCGAATTAAAGGTACAGGCCATCAGGTGAAAATAACATCATCTTATTCATTAAGTCATGTTATTACCTTTACAAAAAGGAGTTGATGGGTATACTATTCTTTAAAAATACTTTAATGACGAGTTTACTTTCACTTAAAAACAATTGTATCGGGAAATTGTTTTTAAGTGAAAGTAAACTCGTCGTCAAAGTATTTTTCGCAATTAATTCTATTGAAGGGTGATAGCTGTTAATATTTCGAAATACGTCCAAAATCGTTTCAGAACGTATAGTCATACGATAAATTTACGATAGAACATGTTTTAAAGGACACAGAGACATTCGCTGAGGAAAAACTTTGCTTAGCTGGGAGAAAATGATTTTTCCCCATGGCTGTTACCATTTTGTTTCAGATGAATTCCAAAAGTTCAGTAATATCTGAATCAGGTTTAGACAGCTCAAAAGCTTCATTATCTGTCCGTTTAATAACCCTGTACATCAATTGATATTAAAAAAGATAGTTGAGGTACTCTCAGCGAATACTTTTCTACTACATAATCATTAGTATCGGTTCTAGTGGTATGATGAAATGATCAACGTATTCAGAAATACTTTAACATTCACTAGCAGAATTGTTCACAAGTTGAGTATACATTGATATATTGTATACTTTTGTACAATTATTGTGTTAAAATGAAGACAGTTGATGATAGTTTTAATGGACGTTGCGTTATTAGCGAAGTGACTTTTTTCTTAATAATAGGACAATAGACCAAGGTGAGATGTTATTTTTTATAGGTTTTCTTATCCTGTCGTTACTATAAAACAAGAATAATATATAACTTACATGTTATCTGTTTGTCCTGTACAAATAAAAAATAAATTATTGATATTATAACTAACATGAATAGCAAGGTTATCTTTGTTATCAACGATACAATTAACCAATTCAAGAATATCAGATATAAGTACCGTGGGTAGTTTTTGGTATGTAAAATATCAGTCAAATTATCTTTGTTCTGTTATTGTTATTATAAAAATAGTTCAACAGTATAGAAATGCTATACAACAACAGGTGATGATGACATACAGTAAAAAAATGAAACCCCTAATACTACTAATCTATATATATATTTGTGACTGTCGTTTGTCTGTCTGTCTGTCTGTCTGTCTGTTCGAGGTTGGCGGCTACACTAGGTCTGCCCCGAGTCTGAAATTTCGGGTATAGGGGTAGCTCGGACCGGGGAGTAACATAGGCCAGGTGGCGTTAGTCTACCACTTCGGTTTCGGAGTTATGACCCCCCGATCGAAGCCGGTCTGTTCGGGGTTGGCGGCTACACTAGGTCTGCCACGAGTCTGAAATTTGGGGTATAGGGATAGCTCAGAACGGGGAGTAACATAGGCCAGGTTGCGTTAGTCTACCACTTCCGGTTTCGGAGTTATGACCCCCGAGCGAAGCCGGGTATCCTGCTAGTATACTAATATTTGTGACTGTCGTTTGTCTGTCTGTTTGCCTGTCTGTCTGTTCGGGGTTGGCGGCTACACTAGGTCTGCCCCGAGTCTGAAATTTGTGGTATAGGGGAAGCTCGGACCGGGGAGTAACATAGGCCAGGTGGCGTTAGTCTACCACTTCCGGTTTCGGAGTTATGACCCCCGAGCGAAGCCGGGTATCCTGCTAGTAATAAATAAAGGAATAAAATCATAATTCATGACATACCTTTTCCAGTTCCTGCTCCATTTTGGGGTCCAAATAAATGATCGCTGCCCTCATATGTTAAATTGTCATCGATAACTGAAATGTTAATAATTATATATTACGGATGTCAGCTGTTTCGTAACCTGCCTGTTTCGTACTTAGTTTATTCGTACCTCACATTTTTCGTACTTCACTTCGTACCTCAAATTGATTCGTACCTTTTCCTATGTTGTTGAAATCAGTTAAAAGAAATTGAAATAAAGGTGAAACGATTTGATCAAATCCAATGGCTACGCTAAAATTATGAAATTGGCTGCCGAGCCATAATTAGAATATGCACGAGATTTAGTTTGTTTTCCTAAATGTGTTTGAAAGAAATTGAAATATACTGAGCGCCATGGAAAACGTATAACAAAATGATCTTGTAAACATATCTTATTTATTTTGCTTCTTATTGTGAACAATATTCAAATGGGAACACATCAATAACAACAAAAACCAAAAGTATGACACAGATGTCAGTAGCGTTTGTGTCCTCCACGGGATCTTACACACGCTGTGCAGCGACGTCGCATGGAATTTACCAGTGTTTGAAAAAAGGCCTGGGGCAAATTCTTCCATTCTTGGACAAGAGCAGCTTCTAAAGCAGCAATGATGTGTATCTGATCTGTGGTCTCCGATACAGACGACGTCCAATCTCATACCAGACATGTTCTATCGGTGCCATGTCAGGAGACATGGCTGGCCAGTCCAAGACATTGATGTTGTTAGCAGCCAGGTAGTCCATACTAAAACGGGCGGTATGCGGACGTGCATTATCCTGTTGGAAGTGCTGAAGTTGTGGGTGCGCTCGAAACATCGGAACAACAATTGGTTGCAAGACATCATCGAGGTAGGCTACAGCATTAACGCGACCCCTGCAAATGTGTAGGGCGGTCCGGTGATGAAATGTGAAGCTTCCCCACACCATTACACTTCCCCCACCCCATCGATTTGTGTCGAAGACGCAGCAGTCTGCAAAACGTTCCCCAAGACGTCTCCACACACGTTGACGGCCATCAGCATGATAAAGATGAAAGCGACTCACTGAAGAGCACACTTTGCCAGTCTACTCTTCTCCATGTCTGGTGCCCTTGAGCTCATATCAAACGCCGCTGACGGTGATGATCCCTGAGGATAGCTCCAACATAAGGTCGTTGTGCACGGACTCCTACTTCTCTTAGAGAACGTTTTACGGTGTTGGCACTTACTGGTCCTTGTCTTCCGACGACTGCTGCACCTGTTCGAGTCGCTGGGCGGAATCTGTCACGCAGATGAGTGGCTCGGATGTAGCGGTCTTGAGCCTGGGTTGTAACGCGTTGTGGACCAGGACGTTGACGGTCAAGTGTTGATCCAGTAACTCGAACACGTTCCACCAACCTTACAATAGTGGACTGATGACGATTGAAGTGTCTGGCAATAGCACGTGTAAACATGCCAGCCTTGGACCTTCCCATGGCTTCATTCCGTTGATTTTCAGTAAGTCTCGGCAGCCCCCCCCCCCCAAAAAAAAAAATTCCGATTTTTTTTTCTCTAAACTACGGAAGCGTATTGGGGTCATGCAAAATTTTGTAGAAGGTCTCGAGATCCTGCGATCCTGTGATACTTTCTCGAAATCCCGTGATCACCTGGTAATTTTCTCGAGATCTCAATTTAATGTTCTCGAAATCCCCTAATAATTTTCCTGAGAAATTGAAATCCTGTGTAAATTTTCTCGAGAATTTGAGTTAATGTTCTCGAGATATTGACATCCAGTCTAAATTTTCTCGAGAATTCGAGTTAATGTTCTCGAGATATTGACATCCTGTGTAAATTTTCTTGAGATCCCGAGTTAATATGAAACCTTAAATGGACCTAGATACTGTCTCCACGTTGTGAAACAAACATTGGCCCAATACTTCGCACCAAATTTGATATAAAAAAAAAATACTCTAACATTTGTTACAAAGGAAAACTACTAACTAATGAAAGAATAAACGGAAAATCGATAGGGTACCCATGATTTACTTAAATTTGAAATATGATTAAAATCGATAGAGTTCATCGTCTTATGGCCAAAATACTTCACAACAAATATGAAATTCAAAACCCTACCACGTTAGCTTTGTCATTTTTTGCAGGGTTTTAGACCATATTTTGTTTTAGAATAAAGCTAGACACAGTGTTTATTGTCTTGTGGCACAAATGCTTCGGAGCAGATTTTAAATCAAAAATCTTGAAAAACTCTGGGCTCTAACCCGTTCACAAGGTTTACCGGAAAATAGGAATAACGCCATAACAAAAAGGCAGGGAGCGCTGCAAATCAATATGGTTCGTTGTTCGGCCGAAAATAAATAGGGTTCCTCTGCTTATGACACTAATGATTCAAAAGAAATTTGAACGATAGCCACGCAAAGTCTGGAGATACGCCCACACAGCATCTATGCCTCAACAGCAGATTATTCGAAAGGAAAACTTGGTTGTTTAATAAATTGAATAAGGATCTAGCATTCATCAAGAAATCTAATCTCTATCGTGTTCTTGTTAAGAAATTGTTAAAATAAATCTGAAAAGAAATTTTTCTTTGACCGTAGGCGACCGCTCGCTTGTATGTTAATGAACTTATTTCATCAGCGCTCACCTGGTCCAAAACCACACACGAGGACCAAACTCCGGGTTACTAAATAGCTACCGGAAAACTTAGAAGAGTAAACTGTGCCCGAGATTTTTTTAGAGAGTGCGCCGCGCCACGCCGCTCCGGGAGGGATCATTGTCGGGGTGGGACGGGGTGGAATTGTCCAGTCACGTGACGAACATAGATCTTCCGTTCCTCAACCCATATTATTTCCATAGTCATTGTCATTAACCACAAATTACGGGATGATATACGAAAATGCAGGTTTACTTTGAAATAGTGCAAATGATACTTTTCCATCTACAATCTTCAGATCAAAGGATGCAAGTTCTTACACAGTGCAGCATAATTTGTGCAACAGAAGACATCTCGAATATCGATTGTCGGAAAAAACATTTTCTCGGGGACATTTTTTTTCCAAATACGCATTCGGTGTAAGTCTTCAGCCACCAGGAAGTGGTGAACGTAGTAATGTTTTATTACGATAGTAGTACATAAAACAAATTGGTTGCCTGAGGTTCTCGGGGGGAAAAGTAGCCTCATCGGCTAGAGTCCTCTATTTCACAATCCTGTTTCCTCCCACTGCTAAAGACCCCTACGTGCAAGCGAATTATTGAAATAAAATTGAACCATATGTTAGTCCCGAAATGACCTAGTTTGTGTCGAGTGGACGTTAAACCCCATTTCTCTCTCTCTCTCTCTCTTTCACAAGCAAAAACAACAGTTACTTCCTTGAAAATTTATCGATCAACCCTTTTCACAGACGTCCAGCTTACCACTTCCCGTCAATGCAGTAAGATAGAATATGTAGTTTTCTCATGGATAATTGGGCAAAAGTTGGGGTTTTCTTAAGGAAAACTGGTCAACAAGTTGGGGAAAAAAGCTTGAAAAGTAATCCAGAAAAAAATCCTGTGTGCGGCCCTCGGAATATGATGGAATATGTTGAATATTATTATGGTTCAAGTGATTATATTTGACCCTGGAATGAAAGTAAGCCCAGAAACAAGTAGATTTTTAGCCCTTCCAATGAGATGGATAGCTCTTGGAAAGGATAGACACTTTTCAGATTACAGCCTGTCATTTCGTTTGGTGATTAGGACACATAGCGGTTAAACCTGGAACTTCAACTCGAACTATTCAGAGATTTATTAACTCGCTTTTGATGATACTTGCTGTTTTATGATGCGATTTTTTGTTACCTAGGGAGGAGTTGGCCTAGTCGTGCCTTCTACTAATTCGTACCACCCTGATGCCAGCGTTACTGGTAAGAATCAGGAGATCGGCGCAACCGGCATATAATGGGGCCCTCCGAGGGCAGTGTTTAATCTACTGAAATACAGAAATCTACTGAAATTTACTGAAAACTAAAATTAAAATACAAAATAAAATATGGTCAATGATGGAGGTAGACTGATTGCGTCTTTTAAAACATTCAAAACATATTAGGCATCAACAAAATTTTGGAGAGGACCAGGCTCCGGGTTACCTATTTAGGGTATTTTCCGGTATTTAGGATGTTTTCCGGTATTTATTGTTTTTCCGGTGTTTTCCGATATTCAGTGTAAAATGGTGTTTTCCAGTTGTTTTCCGGTGTTTTCCGGTATAAAGTATGGCCCCGTTTCACAGTTCATGTACTGCACATTAAGTTGAAAACATGCTTTTAAAGGGCTCACACACAATGCTGCACGTGAATATTGGGTTTTTCATGTGCATCTCGTGCAATTTTTTTTGTGCACACGGGCTGATATTTTTTGCGTTTGGGAGCATTGTGTGAGACAATAGTTCATAGTATTGCATAATATTATACATACAAAACCACCTAGTAATAAAATATTTGGGGAAAAAAGTGATGCGTTTTCCATGGCGCTCAGTATATAAAGGTGAAACATAAATAAACGATTTGATCAAATCCAACGGCTGTGCTATATTTATAAAAATTTCTGCCGAATGAGCATCAGCTACGATGATTTAATAACAAAAAGCGAATTGTATGCATAGATAATTACATGAATATGAAACATTTAAATCATATACCACAGTCTGTTAAAATATTAAAAAGAGAATTAATTAGCTACAATGATTTAATAACAAAAAGCGAATTGTTGCATTTAAAAAAAATAATAGAAATTTCCATATTGATATTACACAGCCTACCCAATAGTAGTAATTCACACACAAAGGATATAATTAAACTAAAATTGCTTCAGCATTTCACTAAATTTACATCGTTTATGATCGAAAGCCATTTTCATGCAGTTGGGTTTCAATAACAGAATTACCCCGTGATATAACCGTATAATTATACGGTCCATGATATTTTTAGGCTCAAATAACCCAACTATAACAGAAAGCATGCAGTTCCACCTTACAGTGAGTTAAATTGATTTAAGGTTTATTATGTAATGAATAATACATTGCGTGTCACATTCTGGAATTCTTAGTACATTCAATCGTTTTTAACCGCTTTAACAAACACCTATCAATTATCGTCAATAATCACAAATCACAACAATCACTACCCAGCAGAATGGGTTCAATAATCAACACCAGATTAAATACTTTTTCAATCGTTTTTTAAACTGCTTTAACAATCACCAATCAATTGTCGTCAATAATCACAACTCACTGGGCAGATTGGGTTCGATAGTCAACACCAGACTATAGTTTATTATTTCAATTTCTTTTAACAACATAAAGATTTCTTTTAATTTCTTTCAATTTATTTCAACAACATATTATAGGAAATGGTACGAATCAATTTGAGGTACAAATCACATGTGTATTCTAATTCTGGTTCGGCAGCCACTTTTATAAATTAAGCGCAGCCGTTGGATTTAGGAGATGGAACTAATCAATTTGAGGTACAAATCTCGTGCATATTCTAATTCTGGTTCGGCATATTCAATTTCTTTCAACTGATTTCAACAGCATAGGAAAAGGTACGAATCAATTTGAGTTACGAAGTGAGGTACGAATGAACTAAGTACGAAACAGCCAGGTTAAGAAACAGCCTGCACCCATAATTACATATAGAGCATGTACGGTAATTTAAATCAGAAATTAATTTTGCAAGAATTGTTTCTTTTTTTTTACAGTTTATCATACAATGACTTGGATTTGCCCATCTGTTTATTTCATAACCCTTGTACAAATACACAAACAAAAATTTCAAATCAGATGATAAATAAGTGAATCATTATTTCTGGTTTTAAAATACTGGTTAAACCCGTTAAATTGTACACAATAAAGACATCTTATCATCTACATACACTGAATAACAAAAATATGGGAAATAATAAAATATATTCATTACCAAGCTCATTCTTTTTCTTCTCTTTGTTTGATAAATGACTGAAAATAATTAAAACATAATAAAACGAAAAAAAAAGCGAAACAAGCAAGCATGAAACAAATAAAATAATATTTATCTATTATTTAAAGAGTCATTATCGCTGGGAAAGTCTCCACCTCTTGTGTGAAGAATTTTAGAGAAATTTTTCAAGTCCTTACGGAGATATAAAACTTTTTTAGAGGTTGTCCAGAAGTATATTTAACTCCTAACATTACTCTGAATAGATCATCACTGGTCATTTCTTGTTTATTCTATAATAAGGTGAATCTAAGGTTATCGTGAATATAATATTATTCAAAATTAATAACATCTATTTTCAGTGTTTAATAATTTTGGTACCCTCGTATTCAAGCAAGAAATAAAGACCAAGGATAAAAACTAATAATCAGTCACTGATGGACAATATTTGGGACTGTAATTATCACTTTATAACTTTAACTGAATGACAATATGTCTGAGACATAGGTGAATTTACAAAAAAATATATATAACTATTGAGTTGCATCCACTTTGCACAATTATGATATTTTGGGACAAACATGAGGTAAATAAAATTAGTACTTGTCACATCTCCGTTTTGATTCACACTCCTCACATTGTTTCAGTTCTGTACCCAATAAAAAGGGAATCACAGAACTGTGACAGATTAGATTTACTCTAAAACCTATAAATATACTTACACATTATCTTGGGAACTGTCTTTTTTTGCTGTGTGAAAAACGAAACAATCAATGATAAACAGTCTTGCTTGATATCATGCAAAAGGCTTAATTTTTTTTCTAGGACACCAAATATGATATCTCATAAATAGAAAGGGGTTCTTGAATTTAACTTTTATATGACTGATGTAAAGCATTTTTTAAATATAAATTTCCTAAACTGAATTACTCAACTGTATATTGAATTTTCTAGTTATTCAAAGAGTTCATATTATGAAAATAAATTAAGTGTGTAACTTGTATAACTTACCCTTTCTATGGTATATTACCACACCAATAACAGTTGAAGAGCCCCGGGGAAAAACGATCTAAGTCACATTTTCGTCTTTTCGCATAATAGGCAAAAAAACCTTTTGGACGAGAATGCTTGACGCGAACAGAACAATGAGTGGGTTTAATTACAACTTCAAAATGATGTTTAATACGAATCATAATTACCAGTACAACAACTGACGTCCACATTTCAACCAAGGTCACATAAAGGGTACGATGGACGTATTTGTCCGAGAGGCCATTTCAGAAAGGCCTTGGTTCGATGTGACTCCGATCGTTTTTACCTGAAATCGATTGTGCCACAGAAAGCTTATACAATTTGCGACCAGATGGCGCCATAAACTGGGGTTCGTTGAAAGAGTGAATTAGAGCGTTCTTCCCCGGGGCTCTTCAGTTATAATTATTATTATAATTTTATTTTTAAAGCGCTACATTATAACAATAGTTATTTCTAAGCGCCGTACAGTCATATCTACACTGTACAATGGTAGGCACATGATTCTATTTATATGAGTTATTAAACAGATGAGTCTTCAGTTTAGATTTAAACTGAGATAGTTGGGTACACTCTCTGATGTTTCTGGGTAGTTCATTCCAAAGTTTGGCACCCCTAACGGAAAATGAAAACTCACCCACCTGGCCCTGAAAGCGTAGAACAGCAAGTAGGGTTTTGTCACGTCCTGAACGAAGATTAGTTCAGCCAGTGGTGTAAACATTAAACATTTCCACCATATAATTAGGAGCTGTTTTGGTTATTACTGATTTGTAGGTGTTGACGAGAATTTTAAATTTTATTCTGGCTCTCACCAGTAGCCAGCAATATATCAATAATACTACTATAACGTACCCTTTCTACGGTATACCACACTAATAACAGTTATAATTACAATAATCACCAATAACACTTCTATAACTTACCCTTTCTACAGTATATCACCACAACAATAACAGTTATAATACCATCAATATATCAATAACACTTCTATAACTTACCCTTTCTACAGTATATCACCACAACAATAACAGTTATAATACCATCAATATATCAATAATACTTCTATAACTTACCCTTTCTACGGTATATAACCACAACAATAACAGTTATAATACCATCAATATACCAATAATACTACTATAACTTACCCTTTCTACAGTATATCACCACAACAATAACAGTTATAATACCATCAATATATCAATAATACTACTATAACTTACCCTTTCTACGGTATACCACACTAATAACAGTTATAATACCATCAATATACCAATAATACTTCTATAACTTACCCTTTCTACATTATATCACCACAACAATAACAGTTATAATACCAGCAATATACCAATAATACTACTATAACTTACCCTTTCTACAACAATAACAGTATCCCTTTCTACAACAGCATATCACCACAACAATAATACCAATTACCAGCAATACAACAACAACACTTCCAACTATAATAGGTATGTTATTACTTTCCATCTTGCCCGGTGGCTTTGGTGGTTCTACATAAAAAAAACTCTACATAGATAAGGTGGAATAATAATTTAATACAAAAGATATCTGTAAATTCAATACAGTTACTATTTTAATCAGAATCAGAAAGGACTATTTTCAATAAGTAGAAATATAGTCTACCTATTAACATGCTCCTCCAAAAAACAATACGTACGTAGGAGAAAGCAAACGTGTCTTTTCAAAACAAATAAAGGAACACTATGCAGCTATTAGACACAACAGGCCAAAGCCGGTCGCACTACACTTCAACTTAGATAAACATACAAGTAGAAATGTTATGATTAAAATTATAGAGCTTTTTAAGACTGACCCAGATAACGGCAAAAACGATGCCGTAAGGAAGCCAATGAATTCAAATGGATTCACACTTTAAGAACGTTCGCACCTGATGGCATTAACGATAAGATGTAGTCCCAAGGGGTTCCCCACTTTATTGTTTACTCTATTTTCAATTGATCCATAGAGTGGTTTGTATAGCACAGTACATGTTGATATCTCATCATAGAGTCTGAACAGATGGGATTTGAATTGGCTCAGAGTTGGAATGGATTGCAGTTCCATTTTTCAATAAGTTACAGAAAGAAGTCTGAATTTGGTTCTTGCCCGAGACACCAAGCCAGTGCAGTGATTTCAACACAGATGTAATTGGTCAGCACAAATCTGTTTTAATTACAATTCAGACAGCACAGTTTTGAATTCATGGGTCATTCCATGCCAAGTGGACCAGGGATGGGAAGTCGATCCTATTGGAAAAATCTGGAAAACAATATATGTTTTTGTAAGAGTAGAAACTGTGCAAAATTTGTGAGCTGTAGCTTGAAAATTGACTGAGATACGGGCATTTGAGTTTTATGAATTACCAATAAGTTTTCGAAACAAAATATATATCAATAATTTTCCCGATTTTCAGAATCTTGTTTTAACCTTTCTAGAGAAGGTGTAGGGCTCAAATTTTTCAGTCTTATATAACCTTTAGTGTATATTACGAATCTGCAATCAGATTGCAGGTGAGTGGCGGGGTTTGCACACTACTTGGCCATAAACCAAAATAAATTTGGTGCAACTGTATATTTTCTGGATTTTGTAGTGTTCCAGGACGTACAAAGTAATAGATATAGACCCAAATTTTGGCCTATCCCGAGATTGTCGGTAGTACTACGTAAGAAACATATGAATACTTGTATTTTTGAGCCAATTGAACCCAGTATATGTTCATCTAAAAATTTCCCTCTGATCCGAGCGCCCATGAGCTCGATGGATGAGAAGAATTATATGAATATATATAGCCCGAGTGCTCGAGGATTTATATTGCATATTTCTCATTGACCTAAATAAATATGTATACTAACTCAACATTTAATGTCTAAAAATTACACAATTACATGTGCAGTAGTGTATCAACATCCGCCTGACTATAAATAAGAGGTAAGATTCGGCACTAGTTGCCTTTTTAAAGTTTTGTTAGCAACCATATATAGCGCTGGGGAAGGGGGGGGGGCACTTAAAGGGAGGGTATGTAAATCCTCGAGCCATATATATTCATATAATCATTCTAATCCATCGCGCCGTGGTTGAGAGAAAACAAATAAGCTGTTAAGATTTATCCCTATAATTAAAAAAATTGCATTATTTTCTGTAGATCTATTGTAGAACTTGTAAAAAACTTATAGTTGTTCCATGATGCTGTTTTAAGATTGTATTAGAGCAACCAGAATTAAAAGATGCAGATGTGGAAATTGGACGAATTGAATGAGTGTAAGATGAGATACAAGAAGTTGAGAAGACTTCCTAACATCTGAAGATAATGCATCGGCTTTGCTATAAGGTATACTTATATATTTAGCAGATACCGGTAAATAAATATTTCTAGAAGCACACCAGTACCAAATTTGTTTGCTTATTTCAAAAAAATAAATTGCTACACAATGATCTAAATCCATAGAAAACTGTCAGCAGTTCAAGATAATTTATTGAGATTCTGAACTATTCCAAAGCCCATAGGCGTGAATATCATTGGAGTGAGCACCCCATCCATATAGAGAACCATCCAAAGTAAAGACATAAGAGTGAGGGGTGGCCTTATATGGTTACTATTATAAATACTAATGTTATATGTAACCACCAGTTTACTCAAACGTCATTGAGGGAAATACCCATATGAATAATTACATTCTGTTAACCCATTTAACGCTGAGCCAATTAAAAGATTAGCTACCCTACTCCTAAGCTAATTAAATCAGCAGGGCCCATTTCCTAAGCCAATTAGTGGATTATTGTTAATCCTAATACCCTCTACAAAATTGCAAATAACTAAAAAAATATTTTCTATACATAGAAATACCCTGTTACAAAAATGTACAGATTGTCGTGTTCTTTCCAATGATATAAAATTCAATTTTACAAAGTAGAAATAATATTACTATAAATAACATTGAAAAGTCAGTTCCACTAAAATTATGAGTTTTCTCTGTCATAATGGTAAAATAACGTGAACAAGTATCCCCAAATTATTTTTTTTTAAAAATAGAACACAAATATAGTCCCTCACGTTGGCAGCATGATCAAAATAAATGTAAATATAACTTTTAAAAAGAAATATCACCCCAAGTAACGGTCACTTCATCGCTATCGGCATTTTAAAGGGACTATCCCGATTTCAAGAGAGTCTCAAAAATAAAAGTCGGTGTACGTATGAAATTTAAGCGCCAAAATATAGAGGAATGGTGTATTTACCTTCTCTCAAAATTCTAGCCCAAAATATTGAGTCGTTTGGACATGAACGTCAAAACTGCTTATCTGGACACGTAACCCTTTTAAGAATTTGTGTCAGGTTTTTTCGTTGGGTGACCTGATAATCGATTCCCGTTCCTTGAGTGGTCTATATAGTGAATGGCCCATGTGCTCTACTTGATAACGAAAGGCAAATTTCACCTACACATTATTTTTATAAAATAAAAGTTGAGTTTTATCCAGACACCGCATAATACAGCTTGGGACACCGGTCTCCATTTCTAGATGAAGACTGACGGGTTTAAGTTGTTTGAAAACTTATCAAAAATATTGAGTTAGTTGCTCGTCCCTTAGATAGAGGAATTAAAGGGATTTTAACAAAAAAATTAGGCAGTTTTATTCTCCCAAAAATACCGGGATTAGCCCTTTAACATTTCTGCCTTTCTTTGGATATATGGTCGTCTTCTTTGCTTTATTGCGTCGAAAATAAAAATATATAGTTGAAATTTTCGACAATGTAATATTCCTCTATGTAGCTTGTATTAAATCCCAAAAGTTTTGATTCAATTTAGTTTTCCAACGTCTAGAATTATTAGCCGTAAGTTTTGTGTAATCGTCTATTTGAAAACGTACCGTATCCAAGATGGCGGCGACACGCTTGATCTCGGTTCGAGTATCTGTATTCTTCGCATCATAATGTTGTAGGGGGTCAAATATTAAGTAAATAACCACACCAAGGGTTCAGTAAAACAGCAATTTATTACCTTATAATAAAAACCCCATGAAGGGGTTTTTAATAAAGTAACCAGAGTCTGGAAACAAGGTGAAGTACCTTATAGCTCTGTCTTTAAACTGTAAACAATAAATCTGTAGATAATAATTCTTCCAATACCAAATACACACAATTGATACAAATAAATGAAACTATTATTATAACTATTGAAACTTTAAATATAAAATCACTACCAAGGTTGAATGAAATATTCAACCTCACACTACAAGATTCTATAAGTAAGTGACCAAGGAGATAGGAAATACAAATCCAAGAAACCTTTGGGTCAAAGGTGAAAATTGAATCCTAGTGACCAGATGATGAACTCGAACTCACTGGTTAGAAGAGTGTACAGAACAGGATAGTTTAAAGATGCATTGATGTGTGACATATTACTTAAAATTACATTAGTATTGTGATCATATTAAAATACCCATAAACTAAATAAAATCACTCTACCACATACTCCCTCCCTTTGGGAAAATGTTGTCCCTAACATTTAAATCTAAACCATCAAACTAGTAAAACACATCCGGGAACAGACTCTTACACAAAGATGGTAATGAATTTAAAACAACTTGTAACCGATCAGGTGACAAACTCATGAAATCCGTTGGTAGAAGAGACTTCGCCAAATCCGCACGAAACTGTGGAGTAGAAGCTACTGGTTGTTGCTGCGACA
This sequence comes from Patella vulgata, assembly GCF_932274485.2. Classification (NCBI taxonomy): domain Eukaryota; kingdom Metazoa; phylum Mollusca; class Gastropoda; family Patellidae; genus Patella; species Patella vulgata. The sequence goes on from NC_065886.2 coordinate 85,718, forward strand.
TGACGTAGTCGTTATACCGGGCTGGTTGTCTTCTCTCTCTTCCTGATCTTCTAGGAGTAGGATCTTCTGGCAAGTGTGATTCCTCCGATGTCTCTGAATCTGAGGCTGACGCATCAGGCCTGTCTGCATCATCTTGATGTGAATTATCAAGCTCAGATTCCACCACATCCTCTGTGACCTGTAACTCTGGTGGGCTAGCTGGGTGCAGGAAATCTGCACTTTCCACCAGATAAACAAGCTCCTCCTCGTCACTTTCTGCCTCTTCCGGTTCTGTGATTTCTGTCACCTTTGGTGGTTGCAATTTTCTCGGCTTTGGTGTTGGACCACGATGGATTGGTTCGATGGCTGGAAGACTGCTGATTGGCAAAAGGTGGTTACGGTGTAGAGTTCTCTTTCTGTTTCCACCTAATTCCTGCAACTCGTACACCGGAATGTCTTGATTGGGTCTTCTGAGGATCTTGTATGGCTTATCCTCCCACTTATCAGCAATCTTATGCCTTCCTTCCTTAAATGCCAATCGCCTAACTAAAACGGTATCGCCAGGCTCCAGGGTGTTTGTTCTAGCTCTCAAGTTGTATTTATCTTGTTGGTTCTGGTGCATATTATCCACAAGGGCTGAGGCAGTTAAATACGCATGTTCCAGTCTCTCCTTCAGGGATTCAACGTATGAATGATAGCTCTTAGCGGCCTCTTTATCCCGTACGAGTCCGAGCATAACATCAACAGCTAATATTGGCTTCTTACCAAACATTAACTCATACGGAGAATACCCTGTTGAAGAGTGTCTGGTACAATTGTAGGCATGAATCAGCGGCGCAACGTAAGACTTCCAATCAGACTTCTGCTCAGGATGTAGAGTACCTAACATGTTGAGCAAAGTCCGATTGAAACGCTCACATTGGCCATTCCCTTGTGGATGATACGGTGTTGTTCTAGATTTCTCCATCCCAGTCAGCTGGCATAATTCTTTGATCACTTTTCCCTCAAACTGTTGACCTTGGTCACTGTGTATTCGTTGAGGAATCCCGTAGTGCACAATGAAATAATCAAAGAACACTTTAGCCGTTGTCTTGGCGGTGGTGTTTCGAACTGGAACTGCCTGAGTATACTTGGTAAAATGGTCAGTGATGACAAGGATACTGTCGTAGCCTCCTTTCGACTCTTCTACGCACATATAATCCATGCAGACTAGTTCAAGTGGCTGACTGGAGGTAATGTTGGTCAAGGGGCATGTAGATGGTAAACTCTTTCTTCGGATGCAGCGTGGACAATTCTGAACGTAGCTCTCTATCATCGCTGTCATCTTGGGCCAATAAAACCGTTCTCTTGCCAAACTGATGGTACGATCCCTGCCTTGGTGTCCTAGTTCGTCGTGTACCCCTTCCATGGCTGACTTTCTATAGGCTTTAGGTAAAACCAGCTGAAGTATTTCCTCTCCTGCTACAGTAGCACGCTTGTATAAAATACCTGACTTGAGAACGAAGTGTTCAAATTCGCGGTAAAGTGCAGCTTCTTCTGGAGATGTAGGAGTGTGATTAGCAGGTCTTCCATGCTCTATATGTTGACACAACTGAAACAGTAAGGGATCCTGATGTTGGTTCTTCTGCCACTCTGCGACACTTGCTAAAGGTGTGGTGATGTTTAGAATATCTGGTACCACCTGATGAGACATGCTCACAGTCTGAATGTAGCCATCGTCCAAGTCGATGTTCTTTATGGCTTCTACCACATCCTGGTTGACTTCTATGAAATCTCCTTTCATATTCCGACTCAAAGCATCAGCATCCATGTTCTTCTTTCCAGCTCGGTATCGTATGTTGAAGTTATAGTTGGTGAGGGCAGCTAACCAACGATGTCCTGTGGCATCCAACTTTGCTGTTGTAAGGATGTATGTGAGAGGGTTGTTATCAGTGTAGACTGTAAAATAGTTGTTGAACAGATATTGGTGGAATTTCTCTGTTACAAACCACTTTAATGCCAAAAATTCCAGTTTGTGTGCTGGGTAGTTACGTTCCGACCGGTTCAGACTTCTACTGGCATAGGCAATCAACTTCTCTAAGCCATTATGTTCCTGGTAGAGTACTGCTCCAAGTCCTAAACCACTGGCATCTGTGTGTAAAATAAAAGGCTTTGAAAAATCAGCATACGCAAGAACTGGTGGCTCCACTAATGATGTTCTTAACCTCTCAAATGCCGCTTGTTGTTCTTTCTCCCATTTCCATTCTTTCTTTTCCTTCTCCTGTACTCTTCTCCCCCTCTTCTTTTTAGTTGGACCTCCAACTAACAGATCATTTAGTGGTTTGGCAATCTTCGAAAAATCCTTAATAAATCTTCGGTAATATCCTACAAATCCAAGGAATCTACGAAGTTCATCAACATTGGTAGGAGCTGGCCAAGATTCAACTTTATCGGTCTTCTTTGGGTCTGTGCAAACACCATCTTCAGACACAATATGGCCGAGATACTTCACTTTCTCCTTAAAGAACTCACATTTTTTCGGTGATAACTTGATGCCATGTTCTTTCAGCTTCTCAAACACTTTAGATAACCTGTCAAGGTGCTCCTCATACGTCTTACTGAAGATAATAAGATCGTCGATGAAAATAGCACAGATCTTCCAATCAAGGTCTCCCAGGCAATCTTGCATAAGTCGTTGATACGTGGCTGGTGCGTTCGTTAGCCCAAAAGGAAGTCTCTGGTACTCGTAAAATCCTAGAGGTCCGACAGTAAAAGCTGTTTTAGGAATATCTGCTTCCTCAATGCTGACCTGATGGTAACCACTCTTCATATCAACAACACTAAAGTAGTTGGAACCGGCTAAGTTGTCTAACATTTCCTCGATGCGGGGTAAAGCATAGGCATCACGTATGGTCTTCTTATTCAGCATTCTGTAATCGACGCACATACGTAGTGATGAATCTTTCTTTCTTGCCAACACTATTGGTGATGCGTAAGGGCTATGACTCTTCCTGATTATTCCCGCTTCCATCAAATCTTGAAGGTGGTCTTTCACTTATTCGTACATCCCAGGTGGTATTCTTCGATGTGGTTGTTTAAAAGGAACATTATCAGTCAGGTTGATCTCATGTTTCACCAGGCTTATGCTTCCTATATCATTATCACTCTGCGAAAAGATAGACGACCATCCAAGTAAGTAGTTCTGGAAGGAATGGAGTTGGTCAGAAGTCAACGCTGAAGAAGCAAAGTCCATCTGATCAAGGAAAGTACCAGTAGTTGGGTGTCTGTGTTACATGATGGCAAAACACTATTCACTGACGTCTTCCGAACTAGGTCTACTACTTGAAGTTCACAAAGGATACTGTGTGGGTAAATTCTCACTGGTGACAAGGATAGATTTGACACACGAACGATAACTTCTTTCTCCTCTTCCCCTGGATATACCTCCAAAACGGTAGGCGTCACTTCAATCGAAGTCGATATCAGGGAATCGGGTGAATTCTGGAAAATCAAACGTTGCCGATGGTTTAAATTCAAATCCTTGATCTTTCCCACAAGACACACTGATCTGTTACAGCCCAGCCTTATTGGTAATTCTTCTGAGCACCTTACAACTCCAACTTTTCCATCCAATTGTTTCTCCTGCACTTGCATGCATCTAAAAGTAAAATTCCAAATTTCCGGCAACACTGACTGGTTGAGGTAGTTGTGGCCATGAACTGCTAGAAGTTGATTCAGCATGGGCTTAAGCACATTGGTTCCTACAAGAGCTGGTGTTGTAGCATGGAACGACGTATCTGGAACCAGAAGAAACAAACAGTCGATGGCTTCTGACTCTAAACTGGGAATCTTGACTGTAACTGAAATACATCCTAGGTATGGTAAACTATGGCCACCGGCACTTTCAATCAGAAGCAACTGGTCCAGTGGAATCATCACGCAATCTTCTGACTGTATATATTTCTCGTAAAACGACTGACACACCGTTGAGATGGTAGACCCTTATTCCAATAAGGAGGAACACACTCTATCGTTTATCTCTATACCAGTCGTGTTGCTGTGTCCAATAACTTTCTTGGGACTGGAACTACAAATGTCATCTGGCTGTCCCTCGACAGAGACATTTCCTAGTTTAAATCACCAGGCAAAATCATCCGGCAACCCAAAGCAATATGACCCTGTTGTCCACATCTGTAACAGCGGAAATTGTCGGGTACAGGTTGGCGCTGCGTAGACATTCGTGATGGAGTATGACGTGGTGGTAGTGGTGTTGATGCCTGAGAAGGTAAAAATGATGATGTTGATGGTCTTTCCTTCTCCTTTTTCATCTCCTTCATCTCTTTCTGTAGCGATTGCACTGACGCAGTTAAAGTAGTCACTAGTGTTCTCAAATCGTCCTCTGCAGGTTGCTGTACCATCTTCATGTGTGATCTGGTAGGAGGCTTAGCAGGAGTAGGCGATGAGGCTACGGCAGTATCCCGTTCTATTCGGCGCACTTCCCTTAGCAGATCATCAAAATCCATAATTCTGTCAAACTTGTGAGCTGATCTGTCTTTTAAATCTTGGTGTAAACCGCTCCAGAACTATGATTTCAGCTTGGTATCGAATGTCTCGATGTCAACCTCACCTTCTTCTTTGGCTTTATCCAATAAATCTTCGATTCTGCAGGCCCACTTCGAAACTGACTCACCAGGTGCTTGGGTAGCAGAGTAAAACTGTGAAAGAAGACACTGGCCTTGTTCAACTTCTCCAAATCTGCTCTGTAGCTTATCTAACAAAGTTCTTGTTGAAACACTGTGTCCCAGTCGCATTGACACTCTAGCAGCTTCCCCTTTCAGAGATTTCATGACCGCTAACTTGATTGAATCTGATGAATGCTGTCTGTCCTTCATTTAACTCAATACTTCGAATCTCCAAAGATCAAATGACGTATCACCCTTCGTCGTTGGATCTCCTGAGAAAGTAGATACTCTGGGCAGCTGTGGAACAAACTTAAATCTGTCTGCGGCTGGTGGTGATGAATTTGTTGGTAGTTGATCTTGTTGATGTTCTACTCGTTCTTCAGGTGTTTCGTCTTTAATCCTACCCTGTGACTTCAGATATCCAAACATTCAGTCAATCAAGTGTTCTGGCGATTCTGTTTTCGGCTTAACACCCATATTTGAAAATGCGTCGATTAAATTCTGTTTTTCCTGTTCCGACAATGAGTTATCAGGATTCTCGCGAGTTCCACCTGTTGCCATATTTACGCAAAACACAAAGTTATCAAAATCTAAAACGCAAAATATGAAGATACATGCAATCCAAATAAAAATACAACACGTTGTTCCCTGAAGTATGAAGTACACTAAAACTGGAATCAGGAAACGACAAACACTAATGCTGGATCTGTTCGCTAATAGTACACACTGTAAAATACATCAGTTGATAATCAAACGACCAACTAAGAACAACAAAACACAATGAAATCAAAACGGTATAAACTGAAAATAATTTCGAAACAAAATTCGAAATACTAAACTGACAAATAAATCCCACAATCAAATCAAAACACTATTCAATAATGACATCAATATTCAATCCCAACCCTCAATATAAATCAAATAAATATATAAGTGCAGGTTGTTAGTTAGTGATTAAGTGCAGTGGTATAAGACGGAAATGAAGACGGAAAAAAATACAGATCAGAGTGGAATATATACTTCAGAAGACAAAAACTTCCATATAAATACAAGAAAATATACTTTTCAAATGTTTAAGTACAAAATGAAAAGTCGAAACAAAATAGACGATGATGAAATATCAACACAACAAAAATGCTGAAAATCAAAACATGAAAATAAATTCCCACAACCTAAAGTCCAAACTTCAATACACCAAACCCAAACTTCAATACACAAAACTTTCAATCGATAATGAACTCAAATGTAAACAAAACCTTTGACCTCAAACACAATTTCAAATACTGAAAAGTTTTCGAAGTTACAATTTCAAAAGTCAAAATCCAAAATCTGAAAATCAAAATCCAAAATCTGAAAATCAAAATCCAAAATCTGAAAATCAAAATCCACAAATTGAAAGTAAAGACCAAAATTAAATTTACAAAGTCTGAAAACAAAATACTAATTCTGAAAAACACAATTAATTCTGAAAACAATCACTAATTTTAAAACACCAATTTATAAGTATAGTATAAATTTATTGAATGTTTGTAGTGTGTACTAACGTTTATTTCCTAATGTAAATGTAGAATGTTTTTTATTTTAAAACAAATATGTATGCAAACTTACAGGAAGTGAATAAAATGGGTAAACAGGAAGTTGCTAAATGTAGGTGAACAGGACAGGAAGTATCTAATGTAGGTTAACAGGAAGTAGCTATAAATAAATATGTCAACAGGAAGTTGAAAATGTGAACAAAATGGCCAAAGTTTTATGTACCCAAAATTTCAAATGCTCTCTAATTTTCACTAAATAGAACTTGAGTTCAAATAATAAAGGTTTACTGAATATACCTAGCAGAAAATATTATATTTATATATATTCTAATTAATATAGTAATTACCGGTACCTAGTAAATCTAAACTTACTTAAGTAAATAAAAATATAATAAAGCTTACTGTGAAGGGAGATAATTCACACATCAATACATATATATATATGAAAATTAAATAAGTTGTAACGAACCTTATATATAGACATCCTTATAATAATCCACATATGAAACAACACAGAAATGAATACACAAATAAAGTTAATGTCACTCCACTGCCACTATCTGTTGAAATTGAAGATCTCGCGAACGCGCACGCGTGTGAGCTCACTGTTATGTTGAGATGTTTGATCAATTCACACCAGTACTGTTGTTTTTTTTCTGTTTACCATTAGTCCCTTATCGGGCTCCAAATGTTGTAGGGGGTCAAATATTAAGTAAATAACCACACCAAGGGTTCAGTAAAACAGCAATTTATTACCTTATAATAAAAACCCCATGAAGGGGTTTTTAATAAAGTAACCAGAGTCTGGAAACAAGGTGAAGTACCTTATAGCTCCGTCTTTAAACTGTAAACAATAAGTCTGTAGATAATAATTCTTCCAATACCAAATACACACAATTGATACAAATAAATGAAACTATTATTATAACTATTGAAACTTTAAATATAAAATCACTACCAAGGTTGAATGAAATATTCAACCTCACACTACAAGATTCTATAAGTAAGTGACCAAGGAGATAGGAAATACAAATCCAAGAAACCTTTGGGTCAAAGGTGAAAATTGAATCCTAGTGACCAGATGATGAACTCGAACTCACTGGTTAGAAGAGTGTACAGAACAGGATAGTTTAAAGATGCATTGATGTGTGACATATTACTTAAAATTACATTAGTATTGTGATCATATTAAAATACCCATAAACTAAATAAAATCACTCTACCACAATAACGTCAACAAAAATAACAAATAGTTGATTTCTTCGACATTATCATATTCTACGATATGCCTGACAGTAAATCATAAAAAATCTGATTCCATTTCACTCTTCATATCATAAAATTATTAGCCGTAAGTGACAACGTGAAAATATTGGCTTACTGCCAAAGTCATTGACACGGTGTGAATTTTCACCTCTGAACTATTACGTAAATACTGGAAGATCCTTTGTTGAAACGTATGTTTTTTATTCGATAATTGGCGAATATAACATTCCTCGCCAATGGGTGCTTTATTTTTATTACTCAATCACCATTAATTTATAAAATAAACACAATAGAAATCTGTTGATTGATCTGGCACTTTTGTTCGCTAATGCCGTTGCAAAGAATGATGGGTCCGCGAGTTGATTCGCTACCGTTAGTCACTTGGTGCGAGTTGTTTCGCTATTGTCAAGAATGGGTTAAAGCTCTGGTTTTCTCTTTATCTAGGTAAAGAATATGAAAAGGTGCTTGCAGTATTGCTGTTCGAGAAAAGGAACACAGTCCAATAAATGCTACTTGTCTGATACTAGTGAGTTGTTCGATGTTAATAAAGCTTTGGCCTTGGATTTTGACTTTACCTCTCTTTTGTTGAATAAGAGATACAGTGAATAAATGAGAATTAAAGTAAATCCTTAAAAAAAACAACAAATTCTTTAGAAGGTTCTAAACCTGATTTTTGTTCATTTATACAAAAGCCTAGCTCTTGAAAATTTTTACAGCTTTCTGTGTGTTATATACACATTCTTTTGCTGTGTTAGTGGAATAAATGGAATATGAACATTGTATACCCTGCTTGCAAAGACTTGCACAAATTTGTTTGAGAACTATAGCAAAAACTCTTTGAGCTGAGGAAACTTTGAAAGGGAGACATGTAATTACAAACATTTGGTCTTACCCAATAAAACGCAAATATTTAGGATGATCTGGATGAATAGGAATAGAAAAATAAGCATCTTTTAGATCCATTGGTGATAGATATGTATTATACTTAAGTATTACCTACGCCTGTAAATGGATTGCTGATTAGTACCCGACACAACATGATTACCAAAAGATATATATAATCGATTTGACTGATCTATCTCTCGAACATTTCATTTTCATTTGAACTAGTCATGGAGACTATTTTATTTCTAAAACTACCGGTATAGGACTTAGATGCTTTAGGCCTATTATCCCTTTGTCGGTGGTAGAAGTTAAAGCATAATCCCCCTCTCATCCTAGCGCCCAAAGGGCGTGATGGATGAGAAGGATTATATGAATATATAGCCCGAGGGCTCAAGGATTTATATTGCATATTTCTCATTGTTCTTTCAAACCATGCACAATCGCTCAAACTTTAAAGGCTAAAAAATAGCTCACCGAATCGGCGTGTATAAACACGTGACCACGCTCTATATAAACTATCACAACACTTTCAGTATTGTCTTTTTAAAGATTTGTTGACAGACGAATATAGCACAGGGAGGGCTCAAGGGAGGGAAGATAAATCCTCGAGCCCTCGGGCTATATATTCATATAATCCTTCTCATCCATTACGCCCTTCGGGCGCTAGGATGAGAGGGGGATTATATTCCATATATGCCCTTCGGGCATCTCGGATTTATATTGCATAGTTTAAAGGGTTGTCAACAAAGGAAATAACAACTAAAACAAATTAGTAGTTCATTTATTATTTATTCCGCAGCCAGCATACAAATTAAACAAATTTCGCACATACTGGTGGTAAAACCTGGCAAATATATATCCATATTTCCTGTTTGCAGCCTTCAAAATGTCTGAATGTGAACAACCACCATTAAATGTCGAAGAAGTTGATGCCCCTCTAATTGAGTGGGCTTTAAAAATAGAAGTATCAATACCAGCTAACTTTAATATTTGTCTTAAACACCTAGCAGAAGTTCCTGGAGCTACAGCCTTCTTCGTATAAAAGGAAAACAAATCCTTGACTGGATTTACGGTATTCTGCTGTTGTACGGATAAACTGTCTCGAAGTAAAACAAGGACAGATCCTGACATCTTAAAAACTTGGAATTTTAACCCTGAATAACGGTGTTAAAGGTCGAGAAATTTTCGAAACCTTATTTACTCTCAAGGTTATAACAGAGCCTGAATCATATAAAGCATTAAGGCAAAAGTCTGTTAAAATTTGACATCTCTAAGCTGTAGCTAAAGCCAACAAACCAACTGGTTTTATATGTCAGTATTCTCAAAGATAAATTTTGCAATGGATACAGCGTACCCAAATAATTTACTAATATTGAAGCATTCCAAGTAAACAGATATTTATGGAGTTACAGAGAATCAAATAATGTTTTTTACCCTATAAGGAAATTGTTAGACATGTCTCCTAAGAAATTTATAAAACTACAGATGGATGAAATGAATTAATTTGTTGTCCACAACACCAAAAATTTCATCTTCTCCAGCTAGGCCAATGCATACTGTTCGTAGTAGATGGCCGCCAAGAATTAAGGATGATATTAGCAGATTTCTTTGATATTCCTCTATTATAGAAGGATTGCCAGGTATCCTGCATCCTGTTAGATATAGATTTTTCCCTCTAAGAGAATGTAAAGCACCATTGTGGCTTAAACGTAAAAAGGTTCTTGCGAACCGGTAACCGAACTGGGTCGGCTGTGAGCATTGATAGTAAAATTGGATACCATACAGGAGTTGACCAGCCTGGAATGATTATGGCTGCTTGATCTACTGTTTTGAAATACCTTTTCCAGAACCATTGATACATATATAAAAAAAGCATTGCATGCTAGAAAAAAAGGTCTGGATGTCAAGAAACATTTTTCTAAATGTCTATTAAGTCTGGAAGCAAACAGATCAACATCATGTATGGAAAAATGATTACAAATCTTTGTAAAGATATACTCGTTGAACTAGAAAATATTCTAGACAAAATGTCCATCACTACATTAGATTTACCAACAACATGTTTGGCTGACAAAAAGATTCCTTTTTTCAAAGACTACAGCCAAACTTCTTTAGACAATTCAAAAAGATTACCAATATAACCACCCTGATTATTTATATAAGTAATACAAAAGTATTATCAGCCTGGATACAAATGTGTATAAAAAACAAATATGACCACAGACAGAACATTGAATATTACTCAAACTCCTAAATAATTTATATAGTTTCCTTGCTCTTAAAGATTTCAACGGCCATTGCTTTGGAATTTACCCTGTGGGCACCCCATCCATATGGGAAAGCATCTGATGTTATGAACCATTTATACATGTATACTAGGTGGATGAATATAAAACCCATTATATATAAACCTTAGATATCCACCATTCTATTTCCAAAAACATTGCCTGAATATGAATGATATCATTATCATAGCTGAAGATACAGTGTGACAGAAATATATTTTTCTGTTTGTCTAAATAATGGATAAATATAATGCAAGTATAATAGCAGTTCTACTAAAGGAACACTGACCAATAAATGATGGCTCATATGAATTAATAAATTTGAACTAAACAAAATTTCCTCAGCTATTATTTATTTTAGAAACTCTCTCATATGTCAACAAGCTTGATAACTTTCTGTATTAATTATGAAGCCTAAAATACTTTCTGTATTAATTATGAAGCCAAAATTAAAAAAGCCTGTACATAGCAGATAAAGAATCATCTATAAAGTATGTACATATAATGTTCCGTTTCCTGAGCCAAGCAAACAAAGGTTTGAGAATTTTTGTAAAGATACATGTATGTGTAACTGAAGAAAGACCAAAAGGTAAACATGTAAACACATAAACATGATCTCGCCATTTGAAACGTAGATATATTCGATGATCAAGACAAACAGGAATCGAAAAATAAGTCTCTTTAATATCAATGGATGTTAAAAAATCGTTCCGTTTAATAGCCTTAGGGCAATTGCCAGTGTTTCCTGCTTAAACAGTTTTTTTTTTTTAATAATAATAATAATAATATAACTGTATGCTGATGATACAGAATTGATGGCTTTCTTAAATATCATTTAAATGACTACCTCATCCATTAAAGACATCTGTTTATGATTAAAAGGCAGGCTATTTGGAATAGCCTTCAGAATAAATGAGTTGAATTAAAGTCAATCTTATAACCACTAACGATATTCACTGATCTGAGGTAATAGTGGCCCAGTAATATATAAATTTGTCCAGCATAAAATATTTATTACTTTCCAATGTCTAGTGGTAATTTTGGCGAGGTAATCTGCCTCTCGCCCTGCTCCAGTTGGAGATGACAGCCCTTGAAGGGCCTGCCGGAACAATCCAGCCGGACAAAGTGTCAACAACAGGCCTTGTTGTTAAATATATTGGGTGCTACCTTTTGCTGCGATATTTCACAAGAAATAATCTATGCTTCAGAGACAACTCTAAATGGGCCTTACCTAAGGTTATGATAGAATCTACAATAGAGGACTACCTCAGGGTCAATATTTTTATTTAAAAGAGGTATCAGAGGGCATAAACCCAGACATAACAGTTTTAGAACCTCCTGAAGATAACAATCCTGAGCCGCTTGGGGCAGGGCATGACAAATATCCTGGTCCAACAAAGGTGGCAACAATCTCTTGCATTTAACTGATAGAGGATAGTAGAATGTCAATTACTTTTTCTCAACCCTTTTTATTGGTATCTTGGTTGATCACAGAATCATTAAAGACATCATCACCCTAAAAGATTTTGGGGATGTCAAACTTAGTTTCTTGTGTTTACTCCATGAATTCATCATACAAACTTTGAGGATCCATGATATCTAAACCTGATCCATTATTAGTTACCGGTACTTAAAATGTTATTGTATACTTTTTATCTTCATGATGTACTGATACCGCATCTTCAAAACCATGTGATGCAGGTCTATTAGCCGACCTAACAGACTGATGAACATCAATTACCATCAAGACTTTGATTTTAAGATGGATTGTTATATTAAATCAGTGAAGATTGGACATCAAGGAAACCTGGTTTTGAAGAAACTCAAATTCATTTTTATCTACTAAAATGCCACCACCTGAAAATATTACTTGCATTATGATTTAAGCCTATAGCAGTGGCCGTAACGGCTCATTTTGTCGTAACGACATTATTTGTTGCAGGCTTATTAATAACAACCTTTTTATTAGATCTACTTATATACTTATTATTACTACTAGTATAAGGGTAACCCTCTTTATTACTATTGTTAATATTATGTTAATAATCAGTACCGGTAATAATGCAAATTAATATTACTTTCACTATGATTCAAGCCTATACTATCCAGGGGCCGTAACGGCTCATTTTGTCGTAACGTCATTATAACGACATTATTTGTTGCAGGCTTCTTAATAACAACCTTTTTATTTGATCTACTTATATACTTATTATTACTACTAATATAAGGGTAACCCTCTTTATTATTTTTAATATTATGTTAATAATCAGTACCGGTAATATAATGTTAACATTACGATCATCATTATCATCATTTTTTTTTTTTTTTTTCATTATGAACATGATCATATATCAATCAAATTCTGTCAACTCAACACAATTGAATTGGATAAAGTTATAAACCAACTATAATATTGGCGTTCAATTCTCGTTTATGAGATTTAAAGGCCTTTACAGACCTTTTAGCGGAAAATTTCCGTTATTACGCTCGTTTTTACCTATGGGTATGTTAAAAATGTTATTATCGAGTTCGGAATCGGAAGTATACCTCCATCATCGGACTGCTGTTGTAAACATCCGGTTTATTCTCGATTGTCCCACTCATGGGGAATATATTATAATCTCTTGTCTAAAAAAGCTGTATAATAATTACGACATTTAAATCTAGCAAGTTTGCGGTTACATTATGATCATTTAAAAGATCTGCCTCGCAGAATCCCTAAAAATCGCTTTCCTCCATATAAAGAGTGAAATTTAAAGTCAACACTTCGTGATGACCGCGACTAAAAACAAACAAAAAAAACGGTGAATCAGCGATTCTACCTCATACCTGTCGATGAAAACGAAGGTAGATAATATAAATGGACCTAAAAATACAGGTCCATGATAAAACATAAATGATCAACACACATTGAACACAATGGAAAGAAAATTTAAGAACATGATAACAGCGTTATCACGAACACACGAATGTGCTTGGTCTAGATCAAAAGAGAAAAAGACAATACTGAAAGTGTTGTGATAGTTTATATAGAGCGTGGTCACGTGTTTATACACGCCGATTCGGTGAGCTATTTTTTAGCCTTTAAAGTTTGAGCGATTGTGCATGGTTTGAAAGAACAATGAGAAATATGCAATATAAATCCGAGATGCCCAAAGGGCATATATGGAATATAATGATTTTTATTAGAATATACACCCCGAACAGAGGATTGTCTAGATCAAAAAACAAAAAGACAACTAATGCCGAGTCTTACCTCGTAATTATAGTCAGGCGGATGTTGATACAGTACTGCACGTGTAATTGTGCTATTTCTAGACTTTGAATGTTGAGTTAGTATACATATTTATTTAGACATATGCAATATAAATTGGAGATGCCCAAAGGGCATATAATGGAATATAATCTGAAACTAGGAGGAATTATAGTTTCTATAAATGCCCTAACTTCCATCTAGTACTTTAATATAATCTAGTTTTAATAGTAAGTTACCAATAATATATTAGACATGCTGTTGCCATGCAAGATACAGATATTTTGCAAGAGATGGACAGAGAACAAGTTAAAAAATGTGATTTGAGTTTCATCAAATTTCGATAAAAATTGTAAACCCTAGATGTTCCACAAGCTAAAAACACATATTGTCGCACAATCTGGGGTCATTATCCATAAATTTCGATCTTAAATGTGCAAATATCGAAAGGAACCGATGGACAAGTTTCATCAAAATCGGATACAAAAATCTACACCCTCTAGAGAGTCCACAACCTTGGTATTGCATATTTTTACACTAATTGGGTACAGGGAGCGGCCATTTGGTCGGGCAGTTGGTCTGATTTTCACGACATTCAAACTCAACCGTCCTTATGGTGAAAGGGTGTTATATAAAAACATTTTTTAAATCAGATAAACATTTTGACATCTTGATGGACTAAAAATGCGATTTTACGTGCAATTAGGGGCCATAATCCAGGAAGTTATGGTCCAATCTGCGCAAATATCGACAGGAACCTACCGGTATAAACATACATTTCAAGTTTAAATAAAATCAGATAAAAATTGTGACCTTTATAGGGTCCACTTGGTATACTTTCACTACAAATATTAACACATGCAACAATACCAAATCATGTCCTTTGTTTTTATTAAAGATGCATTATGTAAGAGGTAAATCTGCCTTATGAAGATCTTTCATTTGACCTCAAATTTATAAATCATTAATTAGACATTTATTCACCTGCCAAGGCCATAATCAACTCTCTAGCCCATCGGGTGGTTTAGAATTTCAATAGATTTAAACACAATTGGCAGTTAATAATTTATTAACAAATGGTTGCCATGCAAGATATTTTGCGAAATGGGCAGAGAACAAGCTAAAATAATTGTGATTTTTCGTACAACTAGGGGCCATAATCCAGGAAATGCGCGAATATCGAAAGGAACTGAGATCTTTGGGATATAAACATATATATTTATTTTTCGGGCAGTTTCGTTCCGAAATTCGAACTCAATCATTATCAGTTACATGTAGTAACGATAAAAATATTGAGGGTCCACAAGCTGAAAACGTAAACTTTCGTACAATCAGGGGCCATAATCCATGAAGTTACGGTCTGATACATGCTAATTTCAAAAGGAACCGAAATCTTTGGGATATAAAGCTATATTTCAAGTTTTGTCAAAATTAGATAGAAATTGTGACGTGTAGAGTGTCCACAAACATATTCTGGATGGACAGAAATCCAGACGGACAGGGGAGACGATAATATACATCCAAATGAAAATGTGGGTGTATAAAAATTGTTATCTCAAATGCGATTTTTTGTACAATCAGGGCCATAATCCATAAGGTTACAGTCCGATACATTGCAACGTTGAAAGGAACCACAACCTTTGGGTTATAAACATACATTTTAAGTTTTGTCAAAATTCGATAAAAATTGTGACCGGTAGAGTGTCCACAAACTGGGGTAACAGCAATATACGTGCACATTTAATTGTCTTTACCTCCATCAATAACTGTAATAGTGAAGTTCTGAACACCAATATCATTGTATACAGATACTATATAATCACCAAATAGAGTAGAGTTTAGAGTAATCTCTACTGTTGATTTATAGTTTATAGTTGATAGTTGTTGTGTTCTAGCTGTATTTATTATCTGTCTGGTAGGTGTATGGTACCAGGTGAAGGTTGGTTCAGGGTAGGCGATTATATCAACTTGTAGATTTATTGTTGTATCTATTCTATTGGTGATGTTTCTCTTGGTTACTGTGTTTTCTCTTGGAGAACCTGGAATATAGAAATACGATTATATCAACTTGTAGATGTATTGTTGTATTTATTCTATTAGTAATTAATGGGTCCCCTTGGTTTTCTTGTGGGGGACCTAAAATTAAGACAAGCGATCATTACATCATTATTCATACTGAGCTGACAATAATTCAAATCAAAGAACAATGTACAAAACAATGAATATACTAACCATGTAAACCTCCTCTAGGGGCCATGTTTTAACAATAAGAAGGAGTAGCCATACGTGTCATGTGCACAACAATTTATTTGAACAAACTTTGGATTTGGAATTCAGATATTGGTAACCATAAGACTTGTGGAAAGGAATTACATTTTTGCTTAGTCAGATTTGTATATATTTCATATTTCCGGGGTTGTACTTACATTTAACAAAGAGTGGAATAGTTTTAGATACAGGTTGACCAATATTATTACTAGCTGTACAGGTATAGTTATCTGTATGTTGACAACTAGCTTTAGATATGGTATATTGACTACCAGAATAGAGTTGTCCCCCTTGTTGTGATCTAGACCAGGATATTTCTGAAGATGGAAGACTGTCAACTGAACAGTTGAAGGTTACAGTAGAATCTTCATCTATCATGTTGTTGGTAGCATCAGATGTTAGACTTGTGATGTTTGGAGGATCTGAAATTAATGTAAATTTGTTGAATTAAATCTTAAAATAGTGGACAATCGGTGATATGTGTATACATATGTCCTTGGTTTTTCGTCCCATTCAAAATGACTAGACAACTGTTCTTGTTAGGCCCTCCGTCCTGCACCATTGACAAGTAGAAACCACGCTGGAAAATCCTGATCAACTTTCTCAGCCAATGCAGGTATCAAACATGCAACCTCCAGGCTAGCCACTATGGCTCCCACAATTTCTGAGACAAGGATTTTTACCAACTAAACTAATATTTACATTTAAAATGTGGTAGGTGCAATTAAACCAATGTTCATTTCAGATATAAAGGAATACTTTAGCCCTGTTTACACTTGGCCGCGATAAGTGTTCTGTTCTCGGCACAGTACCAGGCCACAGAGCTAAATCTGCCTTATGAAGATCTTTCGTTTGACCTCAATATTATATAAATCATTATTTAGACATTTATTCACCAGCCAAGCCCACAATCAACTCTCTAGAACATCGGCAGACCTGTCAACCCCTCAGAGCTGAAATGCAGTAGGGTAGTCTAAAAAATGCAGTAGAAACCATGATTTGGTCATAGATTTCCAAAACGCGTAAATTCGCACTTCCAAGGGTAATTAATTTAGGCCCAACAATACAAAAATTGCATTAAATGGGTAATAGATAAAATATAAGCAATGGTAACCATATCTAAATGTATTTATGTATATAAACCAAAATTGAAAGAAATAATTAGTAACGTAAAAAAATAATTAAAATTACCAGTTCAGTAGTACTGGAAGTACCACTTTTCTTTGGTTTTAACTAAGCATGATTTTGAAAATATCCTTGTGACGTGTTCCCCATTCCAGAGTTTTTAACAATATTGTTTCATGTAAGATAATTGGTGTGCTTATTAGATTCTATAGTATTTCTACATTAGGAATTTTAACCCTAAAAAAATAGTTTTGCATAACGACTAATGCGGTAGA
This sequence comes from Patella vulgata, assembly GCF_932274485.2. Taxonomy (NCBI): domain Eukaryota; kingdom Metazoa; phylum Mollusca; class Gastropoda; family Patellidae; genus Patella; species Patella vulgata. The sequence continues at coordinate 103,250 of NC_065886.2, forward strand.
AAGCTAATACCGCGCAGTAGAGCGGTACATGAGGCCTTTTCGCGGCACTTTACCGTGTGATGCGGTAGAGTTGACAGGTCTGATCATCAGGTGGTTTAGAATTTCAATGAATTTACACCCAATTGCCAATTAATAATGTAACTATTATTCAAGATAAGCCCACATTTGATCAAAATCGGATAAATAATCATTGTGACTTCTAGAGGGCCCACAAACCAGGGCTAGAAATTCATGCGAATCTCTGAATCTAATTCGCGCAAGAGCCTACGATTCGCGTAAAATTTTTCGAGTCCAACTGTTGAATGTCAGTCAGGGTCAGTGTTCTTAATCGGCTGTATTTTGTGGGGTTTAGCCGATTGATGTTTAATCTAGCCGATTGGTAAAACAATGAATCGGCCACATGGTATCATAAATCAATCTACTTATGGCTAATATTACAACGTGTTAATTATTACTTGTTAAATAAAGAAGTGTCGGCTACAATAACAGTCATACATTAGTGAGAATCTGCCATATGTGGTTCGGTGATTTTGACAATCCGGTAAAAAAAACAAAACACGCTTACTGATAATTCATAAAAGGTTCAGTAAAATACTCCACGTGGTGAATAAAGACGATCTCGGCATGGTTTGCCAATCGAGCCGCTTCTACACTCCGTCCGTGTGAAGTGCAGGTACAGGTAGATATTAAAATAATAACTGGATCATACATTGATGGAGAGAGAGAGAGAAATGGGGTTTAACGTCCACTCGACGCAAACTAGGTCATTTCGGGACTAACATATGGTTTAATTTTATTTCAATAATTCGCTTGCGCGTAGGGGTCTTTAGCAGTGGGAGGAAACCGGAGGACCCGGAGAAAACCCACGAGGTTGGACAAGCGACCCTACTCCTTGCCACATACAACCCGGGATTCGAAACCACGCCAGTTGACTCAATGACAGACGTTATGATACAGCGCGCGCACGCTAACCATTCAGCCATCCAACCCCCCCATACATTGATGGATTTACTGACCAGTTGTTAGGTAAATTTAAATCTTCATTGAATATAATCCCCTGATAGAACACTGAATACACGGAAAGAGAAACAGTGGATATTTTCCCAACAGAATCTCGAATGCTGAAGACCAATGACACGTGACATATCGGTTGGAATTAGGTCAATAAACCAGTTCTAAATAGCGTTTACCGTTACGATTTTTTAATTTATACACATGCTGACAGAGACTTAATTTTAAAAATATTATTGAAGGCTATATCATAGTCGTACATATAATTTTATTTTATAGCAACTTTAGTTATGGTTGTCACGTGATCATCGTGCCGTTTGTCTATCATCGACGAATAAATAAAAACTTTTGCAAGTTACGTGATGGACAAAAGACTACAAATTGTGCTATGAAGAAATGCCATGGTGCTGTATCAGATTATTTTGACTACGCATTGTCTGGATATTTCTTTTGACACAATTTAAGTTTTTACCAAAAACTCTATCTGATTGTATTATTAGGGTTTCACACTGCGTAGCCAGTTAAGATTATTATTAGGGTTTCACACTGCGTAGCTGATGTGAAACACTATTGTTTTTGTTCTGATTCTTCTTATTATTATAAGACCAATGACACGTGACATATCGGTTGGAATTAGGTCAATAAACCAGTTCTAAATAGCGTTTACCGTTACAATTTTTTAATTTATACACATGCTGACAGAGACTTAATTTTAAAAATATTATTGAAGGCTATATCATAGTCGTACATATAATTTTATTTTATAGCAACTTTAGTTATGGTTGTCACGTGATCATCGTGCCGTTTGTCTATCATCGACGAATAAATAAAAACTTTTGCAAGTTACGTGATGGACAAAAGACTACAAATTGTGCTATGAAGAAATGCCATGGTGCTGTATCAGATTATTTTGACTACGCATTGTCTGGATATTTCTTTTGACACAATTTAAGTTTTTACCAAAAACTCTATCTGATTGTATTATTAGGGTTTCACACTGCGTAGCCAGTTAAGATTATTATTAGGGTTTCACACTGCGTAGCTGATGTGAAACACTATTGTTTTTGTTCTGATTCTTCTTCTTATTATTATTATTATTTTTTTTTTCCACTTGAGCATATCTCAGAAACTACTGGTCGGATCGATTCGATGTCTTCGGTTTTCCAGGGAAAGTGGGTGTGACTTAGAGATTAAAGCTATTTCGAACGTTCTGCGAAAATGTGAAATGTCTGAAATTGCCGAAGTTGTCGGTTTTTGAAATATTGCCATAATATTAACAATAATCGTTGGATTTTGACATTTGATACATTTTGACATAGCCAGAGACCATGCAGATTGCTACAATTCTTTAGATTTTTGATTTTCGACGAATCCTCGGAGATATTAGGCGCCAAATTTTGAAAAATTAAATTTTAACAAAAAATTTTTTTATTTATGAATTTTTTTTTATGGCATTTTACCCAGTATTAAAGGGTCGTCTGATTTGAGCAAAAATGTGAACATTTTTGGGCTAGATAATTTTTCGTGTCCGCTATTGGCTAATTCAGTTTATTGGTTCTAGGTTAATTATTTATTGTCCGATTTTTATAAAACAAAGTTCATATGCTCCACGGTGCAAATTCCCAATTTTTTTATTACCGGTAAAGTTTTCTATTGGCACCGGATGTGACGCAATTCTGCTAAAAACTCTTTTCGATAGCAAATGTTAATTTTTGCAAATCTGATAGATCAAGATAAATGCTCCTGCAAAAGGCGCAAATTTTTTTTTCATTACGATTTTGTATTTGGGACATTTCGATTGAAAGGTAAAAAAAAGGTGTAAAAATGAGCTATTTACAACCCATTCAGGCTTTTCATATTTTAAAATATTTCTTCGTAACTTGCCCGTTGAAAATCGTCTATTTCTCCGCAACTGAACAAGGTAGAAACCATTTTGTGATATCTATATGATCGTATGGGTTCATTTTATTAGTTGATTTTAATCAAATATCAAAATTGTAAACAAATAACAAATACGGCTCATTTGAATAAATTATTTATTTCGAAGGCTATAAATACAGTTTTTGTCCAAATTACGTCATTTCCGGTGACATTGAAAATGTTAAATTGGTTTGAACTAGTCACAATTGACATTACGCATCAAATGGTGTCACTTTTATGAAAATCCAATAATAATTGACTCTTTTACAAGCAAACTAGCGTAAATAGTGACCCATGCAAGATTACCCATTTCTCGGCAACTGCTCATATTACAAACTAATTTTGAGATAGATTCTCTTCATATGGATTAATGCTACAAGTTTATGAAAGTTACGAAGAAATATTTTAAAATATGAAAAGCCTGAATGGGTTCTAGTTCTTCTTATTATTATTTTTTTTTTTTTTTTTTTTACTTTAGCATATCTCAGAAACTATTTATCGGATTGACTCGATGTCTTCGGTTTTACAGGGAAAGTGGGTGTGACTTAGAGATTAAAGCTATTTCGAACTTTCTGTGACAATGCGAAATGTCCGAAATCACCAAAGTTGTCTATTTTTGAATATTGCCGTAATATTAACAATAATTGTCGAATTTTAACATATGATACATTTTGACATAGCCTGAGACACGGTAAATAGCTACGATTATTTAGATTTTTGATTTTCGATTAATCTTCGAAGATGTTAGGCACCAAATTTTGAAAATTTAAATTTTGACAAAAAACTTTTTTATTTATGAATATTTTTTTATGGTGCTTTACCCATAATTATGGGGTCATGTGATTTGAGCAAAAATATGAAAAATTTTTGTATCGATGATTCAACTTGGCCGCTATTGGCTAATTCAGTTTAAGGGTTCTAGGTTAATTATTTATTGCTCGATTTGTATAAAACAAAGTTCATATGCTCAATGGTGCAAAGTCTCAACTTTTTTATTACCGATAAACCTTTCTGTCAGCAGCGGAAATGACGTAATTTTGACCCAAACTACAATTTTGGCGGTTAGGTATGTCTTTTCGCAAGCAAATATTAATTTTTTAAAATAAGTAAAAAGTAAGAAGATGCACCATGTAAAGGCACAAAAAAGTCGGAAGCAGTTTTTTAAATTTCGATTTCATTTTTGCGCCATTTCGATTTAAAGGTGAAAAACGGTCTAAAATTGAACTATTTACAACCCATTCAGGTGTTTCATATTTTAAAATATTTTTTGTGACTTTCATAAACTTGTAGCATTAATTCATTCGAAGAGAATCTATCTCCAAAATAGTTTGTAATATGAGCAGTTGCCGAGAAATGGTCAATTTTGCAAGTGTCACTTTTTACGCTATTTTGCCTGTAAAAGAGTCAATTATTATTAGATTATCATAAAATGGATACCATTTGATGAATAATGTCAATTGTGACTAGGTCAAACCAATTTAACATTTTCAATATCATCAGAAATGACGTAATTTGGGCAAAAACTATATTTATAGCTTTCGAAACAAATAATTTATTCAGGCGAGTCGTATTTGTTATTTATTTAAAATTTGGATATTTGATTCCAATCAACTAATAGAATGAACCCTTGGGATCATATAGATATCATAAAATGGTTTCTAACTTGTTCAGTTGCGGAGAAATAGGCGATTTTCAACAGGTCACGTTTCAAGGTTTTTGGTCCATAAAAGTGTCAATTATTATTTGATTTTCATAAAATGTTCACTGTGTGATACTTAATGCCATTTACGATTTCATACAAGTAATTTAAGATTTTCATTATCACCGGAAGTAACGTCATTTTGGCAAAAACTGTATTTATAGCCTTCAAAACAGATATTTCATTCAAATGAGTCTGATTTGTAATGTTCTTAAAATTATGATATTTGATTCCAATCAACAAATAGATTGAACCCATACGATCATACAGATACCAGAAAATGGTTTCTAACTTGTACGGTTGCAGAGAAATAGACGGTTTTCTACAAGTCACTTTTCAAGGTTTTTGGTCTATAAAAGTGGCAATTATTATTCGATTTACATAAAATTTTCACCATGTGATGCCTTATGCCATTTCTGATTTCATAAAACTAATTGAGCATTTTCATTATCACCGGAAGTACTGTACACTTACATGTAACAAATGGATAAAATGAATTGATATTGCTGGATTTGGTTGATTTGGCGTCCATTTTATTTGATGTGTGCAATGCTTATGTGGAAACTTGTTTAATGGTTTCATTGGTACCAGAAGTGACATATGTTTAGGGTAACGTGGCACCGGTGAAACCCGTCATTACTGCTTTGCAGTTCTAGTTATTATTATTATTATTATTTTTCCACTTGAGCATATCTCAGAAACTACTTGACGGATCGATTCGATGTCTTCGGTTTTACTGGGAAAGTGGGTTTGACTTAAATTTTAAAGCTATTTCTAACGTTCTGCGACAATGCGAAATGTCCGAAATCACCGAAGTTGTCGTTTTTAGAAATTTTGCCGTAATATTATCAATAATTGTCGGATCGTAATATTTGATACATTTTGACATAGCCGGAGACAAGGCACATAGCTACAGTTCTTGACATTTTTTATTTTTGATGAATTTTCGGAGATATTAGGCGTCAAATTTTGAAAATTTAAATTTTTACGAAAAACTTTTTTATTAATGAATATTTTTATGTGGTATTTTACCTAGAGTTAAAGAGTCATCTGATTTGACCAAAAATGGCAACATTTTTTGTCACCATATTTTTCCTTGGTCCCCATTGGCTAATTCAGTTTTTCAGTCCTGGATTAATTATTTATTGTTAGATTTGTATAAAACAAAGTTCATATGCTCTGTGGTCCAAACTGTCATTTTTATTGTTACCAGTACATTTTCTATTCGATAACGGATGTGACGTAAATTTAGCAATTTTGACAGTTCGGTACCACTTTTTGAAAGCAAATATTATTTTTTTCAAATCTGGTATGACTGAAAGGGTTTGCCCTGTTAAGGCGCAGAAATCATTGCGCTCAGTTTTTTTAATTTTTATTTCGTTTTCGGATCATTTCGATTTAAAGGCGGAAAAAATTGAAAAAATGAGCTATTCAAAACCCATTCAGGCTTTTCATAATTTAATATATTTTTTTGAAACTTTCATAAACTAGTAGCAATAATCCATACGAAGAGAATGTATGTGAAAATTAGTTTGTAATATGAGCAGTTGCCGAGAAATGGGCAATTTTACATGAGTCACCCTTTACGCTAGTTTGCCTGTAAAAGAGTCAATTATTCGATTTTCATAAAAGTGACACCATTTGATGCGTAATGTCAGTTTTAACAAGGTCAAACCAATTAAACCGGAAATGACGTAATTTGGGCAAAAATTGTATTTATAGCCTTCAAAACCAGTATTTTATTCAAATGAGTCGTATTTGTTATTTGTTTAAAATTTTGATATTTGATCCCAATCAACCAATAGAATGAACCCATACGATCATATAGGTATCACAAAATGGTTTCTAACTTGTTCAGTTGCCGAGAAATAGATGATTTTCAACAGGTAACTTTTCAAGGTTTTTGGTCCATAAAAGTGTCAATTATTATTATTGTTCGATTTATTGTTCGATTTATATAGCGCTTCATTACACGTGAAGTGTTTCTAAGCGCATATCACAAACATATACTTCAAACACACAGAAACAATCAAAATCAGGAGAACATAATTAAACATTATTATTCGATTTTCATAAAATTTTCACCGTGTGAAACCTAATGCCATTTACGATTTCATACAAGTAATTTAACACTTTTACTGTCACCGGAAGTAATGTCATTTTGGCAAAAACTGTATTTTTAGCCTTCAAAACAGATATTTTATTCAAATGCGTCTAATTTATAATGTTTTTCAAATTATATTTGATTCCAATCAACAAATAGATCGAACCCATACGATCATACAGATACCAGAAAATGGTTTCTAACTTGCACGGTTGCAGAGAAATAGGCGATTTTCTACAAGTCACTTTTCAAGGTTTTTGGTCTATAAAAGTGGCAATTATTATTCAATTTACATTCAATTTTCACCATGTGATGCCTTATGCCATTTCTGATTTCATAAAACTAATTGAACATTTTCATTATCACCGGAAGTACTGTACACTTACATGTAAAAAATGTATAAAATGAATTGATATTTAAAGGGTTTTAGATCTTTTAAAACATGTTGTAAGTTGCATCAAAATCCTATAAAAACTTTAAAAGGTTTTGCAACCTAAATATAAGATTTTTCATACAATCAGGGGCCATAATCCGGGAAGCTGGGTTCATGCAAATATCAAAAGGAATGAAGATCTTGGGGTTATAAACATAAACTATTAGCGAACAGTCAGCAGTCATTTTATTGGGCAGTTCATAATTAAATAATAATAATATCGTCATTTATATAGCGCGTTAATACTGAAGAAAACAGTTTCTAAGGCGCTGTTGGTTTTTATATTCAATGATTATTTACGGTTTTGAAATAGGAATGTTTTGAGTTGAGATTTAAAATGGCCCACAGACGGTGATTGTTTTATTGATTGTGGTAGTCTATTCCATAGAAAGGGACCAGCATAAGAAAAGGCACGTTTTCCAAGTTGTAAGTTAATGGCTTGAGATTTTAGAAGATGTTTTTCTGAAAACGGAGATTTCTGCTGGTAGTATAGGGTTCTACAAGACTTTTTATATAAGATGGAGCTTGGCCGTTTAACGCATTGAAGACGAAGTGGAGTAACTTGAACTTAATTCTTTGCTGAATTGGGAGCCAATGTAAAGATAGCAATACAGGGGAGATGTGTTGATGTTTTCTAGTTTTAGTGAGGAGTCGAGCTGCTGAATTTTGAACATGTTGTAGTTTGTTAATCTGATAGTCTGGTAAGCCATATAGTAAACCATTGTGGTAATCTAGTTTAGTTGAGATGAATGCGTGAATGAGTTTTTCTTTATTTTCATAATTGAGATAGCTTTGGATCTTTCCAATTCGATGTACAGTGCACTCTGTCACATTCGAACTCTGATCACTCTGGCACTCTGTCACATCCGACACCATTTTCATGTCCCGATTTATTTCCTTATTACTTCAGCTAAAAAATCTCTGGGTAATTCGACCTCTGAACGTTCCGGATTACGACATCAAATCAGCCGTCCCGTCATACGATTTCCATTGAATCGACACCGTATAATCCGGCCTTCAATCGGTGGGTGTGAAGCAAACACTTACCGATCAATTATCCGTGAGATTAAAACTGGATGGGTGTGAAGCCACAAAAGATTAACAAGCAATCACCAATCAATTATCTGTGAGATTAAAACTCGCTACCTTTGTTGGTCTTTGTTGATTACTTTGATAATTTTAATCTCTTGTACGACAGTTGTGACAAATACTCAAGAATATCCACAAATTTTTATCCCGAATTCACAGTCGTTAAAATATTCCTAGCACATGTTGGAAACATTCGTTGCGCATGCGGATTGAACCTGAATAACCTGTAAGTTTGGTAATCCTACGGATCTCTTCAAACCGTGTGACGACGACCTGGGGATGCTCGATCCACAGTCCGGAACGTCCCGAATTGACAGAATTGCAATCGAGTGACGCAGAATTCAGTCCCGACGACGGAGGGTTAGTGAGTAGAATTGTGATGTAATTTTCACCCAATTGTCACTATTTTTCGGGATTGAGAGAATTCAATTCCGGAACGTACAATCGAGTACGCCCATTATCAACGAACACGTGATATCAAAGACAAGAGTGGGATCAATTGAAGACGGTGAAGAAGATAAATTAACGACACACTTGACTTAGTCACTATTTTTGGGATTGAGAGAATTCAATTCCGGAACGTTCAATCGAGTTCGCCCATTATCAATGAACACGTGATAGCAAAGACAAGAGTTCGATCAACTGAAGACGGTGAAGAAGATAAATTAACGACAGACTTGACCTATTTAAAATGCCTACGCATGTTAAATGAAATAAAAATTAATGTAATACAATTTTGAATGTACAGAAATCATTTTTAAAGGGAATAACATTCTGGTGATTCGAAGTTCTATGTTCGAAGCTAGTTGGGCACTGACGTGTTTTAAATTTAAAATGTGAAATTTCTGAAACCAATCAACTTACAATAAACAGGAAGAGTTACAGATGGACTGACGACCCTACCGTCTCTACAGGTCCAGGTTCCAGCATCAGTTGATGTAACATTAGTTATATTAAGATACAGGGTTCTCATGTTACCATTCATACAACCACATGTATATCTGGTATCTGATGATGATTCTTGACATGTTAATAATAATACTCTACAGATTCTGTCATTACCAATGTTAAACGACACACCTTGAGGTATATTATCAACAGATATCCGACATGTAAATCTATAATCCCCTCCTCTAATACCATATGGTGATGATCCTGATAAATTGTATGTTTGACCTGCAATACAAGAAAGAGGTGACATGCTTCATTTTCCCTAGTAAATTTGATAAAATATTACCACCAGACAGGGAATATGATAAGCGGTATCGCATCGCAGTTTGCTAAATAAAAATGACGTAAGTGCGAATCAGATATTAATTTGACTAGCAAAGATTTGTCAAATTTAAGGGAATCTGCGTATCAAGTTTCTTGTCCCAAATCAAGCGTGAAAAATGTTTAACAAACATGATTAACCGTTACACTGCGTACATACATTCTAGTCCCTTTGATGTCGGTCAAAGATTAGTCAATAAACTAATTGTAAGCTAATTGTTTAACAGTCATTCAGTTCTCGATCTAATTAAGTAATTAGTACAGACGTTAAATTTGATAATCCTGTAAATATACAAGCTTGATAATTATTCACAAAAGAATTATTTTTATCTCTAACCATTTTCCTTCATAAGAATTGACCACGTGTTCCCATCTGCCATCTCATTTGCAATCACACAATATTTTAATCATTTTCCATTCATTGAACAGCAAAATATATCCATCCAATGCGCACACTGTTATTAGCTATACACACTAGTTTAAAGATACATTCAATGTGGGCGTATAAAAAGCATCGAAATCTTTGAGATATCAACCCATACTTAAAGTTTCGTCAAAATCAGTTAAAATCTATGACCTGTGGAATGCCCACAAACAAAAGTAATGGGGGCGGCGACAAAATACGTCCACATGAAAATGTGACCGTATGAAAAGAGTGGTGTCTTTATTGATCACTTATTAACAAACTATACATGAATTTGTAGTGTATTAATTGGGCTATGAGATGTAATATTTCGTTTTGCATCAATTCCCAGGGGTTGTGAAGAATCAAAAGGTCACATGATCGATTGATTGCCTTTAACATTGTCCTTTCTTACATTTTCATAGCATCAAATGGAAAAGTGCTTCTTGAATTCTGAAAGAAGATATCTCTGGGCAGTTTTTGAAACAATAATAAATCGTTAATCCCAGTGTGAGCGCTAGCCACTCGCCACTTCGCCAATGGGGATTTTCCATCATCTGTGGCAATAATTATTGTTAAAAAGTCGCCACTTTGGCAAAAAGGCCCATGTGGTCCTGTTGGTTCCTTGTTTCTAACTCGTGCGCTTGCCTTTTTAACACAAACAAATAACCAAGAAACCCATTAAAAATTGCTAAAATAATGTTAGACGAAAGAATATATAGACGGGCGACATTGTACTGTGACCATTAGTAATCATTTTTTTCATTGACAGAAATTATCATATTATTCATGTATTGTCCAATCATGTCTTGTGTACTGAATTACACACAATTTACAAAATGGCTAGAGATGTTGCATTCTTCGATACTTTTGCTTCAGCAACTAATCTATCATTCATAATTATCCACGTCACACATTATCCATATGTACACAATTCCCTTAAATTGTTTTGGTATTTATTTAGATCCATATGAATATCGTGATATTAAACAGTTCTATTTCTTCAACGTCGGTATGACTAGAAATTCTCCTGAATTCCGAATCTACTTTTAGTCCTTGCATTTTAACTCAGTTTCGCACCATTCCGGGCAGTTGCTGCAATAGAAATTCTGACCACGTTTTATGGTCGGTCTACACGTATATTATCACCCCCAAAAAAGTCCCAGTCCGAAATCCGTGCCCAAATTTTGTAATCCTCTGTGAAACAGATTGCGTCCCTCGGTGTCGGGGCATGCACCAAAAAGGAATAAATATCCTAAGTTCCAAGATGATCTATTCAGAATTGTAGCCTGTACACAATCAACACCAAAACTGGGCATTTAAAAAACAATTAGCAATTTTCCAATCTTACCGTTATCTATTCCCGGTATGTTACACAAAATTACATGATGTATATTACCCGGAGCAAAATATGAGATATAAAATGGATGAAGTTTTAGCTATAAGCATGACATAATTTGAAAAATATCAAAAATGTTGTACAACTTGACCCCCATTAGTAAAAAACTTAATACTTCGAATGAACATTATGGTACACCAAGGCTGTTCAGAAGTGAAAATCTTCTATAGACTAAATTCGAAAATATGCCAAATAAAAGAAAAAAAAATATCTAAAGTTTACTTCTTCTGCGATATTCTGACATTCATTCTTGAAAGTACTTGACAACTGAAGCAATATAGTAAAATGCATACAATTCAATATGCGCAAATATCGAAAGGAACCGAGATCCTAGTGTTATAAACTTACATTTCAAGTTTCAACAAAATCCGATAAAGATAGGTTGCCAGGCAACAAAACATACGCCCACAGCAGCTATATCGTTCGGGCAGTTAACAAGAGTTGTCGCATATTTTTACTTTTTTCGGTGATGAAACATTTATAATACATTAAAATCTGATAATCAGTAACAACTCATTAAGTAATTATCAGAATACCATTAAAATTTGTTTGGTTTTAATAAAGTTCTGCCCCATGCTAACGTTTAGTATACGAAACTTTTAACATCATGGATTTAGCTGTTCAAGTCATAAAGATTCATTGAAAATCAATATACTTGTTTGACTCAAGACATTAAACATTTTGTATAAATTAAAAGTCAATCGGATATTAACAAGATTTTTCAAAGTGATCAAGAGCCATAACTCTGGCAAAAAATATCGGAAATCGCTGAAAAAATCAATAGAATACTTCGTCTCGTGACCTTAAACACAGTGTATCAATTTAAAGTCAATCGGATATTAACTTTAGCCTCTAGAGCATCCACAAGATTTTTCAAAGTGATCAAGGACCATAACTCTGGAAGTAATTACCGGAAATCGCTGAAAATCAATAGGATTCTTCGTCTCATGACCTTAAACACTGTGTATCAATTTAAAGTCAATCGGATATTAACTTTAGCCTCTAGAATGTCCACAAGATTTTTCAAAGTGATCAAGGGCTATAACTCTTGCAGTAATTATCGGAAATCGCTGAAAATTAATAGGCTTTTTCGTCTCATGACCTTAAACACTGTGTATCTTGTGGACGCCGGACGGACGGGGGCGACAACAATATACGATCATATTTCAATATGGGCGTATAAAAATTGTGACCTCTACAGGGTCCAAAACCTTGATATATCATATTTTTACGATATTTGAGAACCAATGGCGGCCATTTTGTCTGTCAATTTTGGGCCGTTTTTCACGAAATTAGAACTCTGCCGTCCTTAGGGTGTAACAGTAATAAAATAATATGTTTTTTTAAGTCGGATAAAAATTATGACCTCTATAGGGTCCACAAGCTAAAAACGCGATATTTCGTACAATCATGTGCCATAATTCAGGAAGTTACGGTAGGAATATCGAATGGAACCGAGATCTTTGTGTTATAAACTTACATTTCAACTTTCAACAAAATTGGATTAAAATTGTGACCTCTCTAGGGTCAACAACCTTGATATACCATATTTTTATGCTATTCGACAATGAAGGGCGGCCATTTTGTCTGTCAGTTTTGGGCTGATTTTCACGAAATTTGATTTTAGCAGTCCTTAGGTTTTAATGGTGATATAATAATAAGTTTTTTTAAATCGAAAGGAACCAAGATCTTTGGGTTATAAACATGCATGTCAAGTTTCATCAAAATCGGATCAAAATTGTGACCTTTATAGGGTCCACAAGCTAAAAAAGTGATTTTTCGTACATGCCAATATCGGAAGCAGCCGAGATCTTTTGGGGATAAACCTATACTTCAAATTTCGTCAAAATCGGATAAGAATTGTGACCTGTAGAGAGTCCACAAACAATTCCAGTTATTGTGTCATACATCACCGGAAAGTAGGTTTTTATGGCTCTTTAAATCTACTTGTTATTTTCTGGCACATTCATGATTACATACTTTAGAAGATATATAGGCATATTTTTTTTGAGCAAAGAAATGGGTTCTAAAAATAGACTACTTTCAATTCCTTTTATTTATCGAAGGCTCGGATTAGCCCATACCGAGCATGTGATATCACTGAAGTCATGGTCATCCAGCGAATTTGTAAGTGACGGCCAGCTTGATTTGGCTTTAGTGAAGGGTGAGTATTCATAGTGAAGGATGAGAAAGTGACGGCTGACTTGATCTCGGCCGCTCCATGTGTGAGGACTTGTGTCCTGTTTGCATTATTCAGAAGTGCCTGGATAACACATGACTGTGCAGCGCGTGCGCAGTGACATTTCCGTGTTACTTTCAGTTTGTTTATTCTAGTCTGGTGACAATGAGTCTTAGCCGTTCATGGGTCTGTGTTGATTATGTTTGATTGTTTTTTTGTTACTGTATTCGACATTTATGTACTAAATATGGATATCATAGAGTATAGACATAACCACAACTTAACACCATTTGTATATGCCGTGGAATTATAGGATGGGTTGTTGTTTTTATATTTTCGTGTGATCAAATAGATAGGCTACTATTACTAAGTAAATGGCTTGACTTTTCACCTGCAAATGATACATTGTATTAGCAATGCAAAAGCTTTTTTAAATTTTTGAATCGGACTGAAACTGAATATTTACTAGTTTTTCAACCCCTCTCCCATTTAAGAAACCCCACCAAAAATTCAAAATCGATTAAGAAATAAAAAAGTTATTGCACTTTTATGACCCAAAATTGATCGATGTCAGTATACAATTTTTTTAAATTTGCAAAAAAAGTGACCGAAGACAATTTCTCAGCAACCACTGAAGATAAAGGCATCAAATTTTCAGGAAACATCCTTCCAACCATTAACTTTTAAATTGGAATTGATAAATTTTTAATTAAGTAATTTTAATTACTTAAGGCGTTTCGATTTTAAGCCAAATTACCACTTTACCGAGAGCCGTCTATTAACTTACGGGGGAGTAGTAATGCAATTTAATGCTGTTTACTTTTCATGTCTTGTAATTAGTGTCATCTAATTGCCCAGTGTCATCTAGAAACTTAAGGCGTTTGTTTTTGTGTGAAATATTTAATTTCTGTCTCCCAATTGTAGAAACTATGTTCAGATTTAGAATCTGAGTATAGTGTCTAAAATTCTTGAATGAATTGCATATTTGTTGAATATCGTCCATTCTTTGGTATTGCCGACGTCCGTTGGGAAATGTCGATTTACAATGAATTGACAATTTTCCCGGCGTAGATAAAACTCACATTTTATTTATTAGAAAATAACAAAACAATGGACGTATATCTTGTTACTTATAATCTTGCTTACTGGGTTATTTACCCACTTCCGCAATTAATAACAAATGTATTTGTGAATTTACAAATTAATGTGTGCAGTTCTCGTTTCGGCCACAAATGAAACGTCATTTTCGCCAGACGTCTAGACGTCTTTGGGGGACTATTTATTTTTGTATCCCCACCCCTTGGGAATGTTGAAGAAATACGAAAGGAGGGGAATTGCTAACAATTGTAGGTACAGTTTCCCCCCATTGAAACGGGCACAAATGAAACGTCATTTTCGCAAGACGTCTAGACGTCTTTGGGGGACTATTTTCGCCAACATTTATTTTTGTATCCCCACCCCTTGGGAATGTTGAAGAAATACGGAAGGAGGGGAATTGTTAACAATTGTAGGTACAGTTCCCCCCATTGAAACGGGCAAGGACCGCAAATGGTATCTAGTTTATAATTAGTCTTGTCACAATAAAATCAAGTATTTCTTATCAAAAAACAAAAGCAAAACAACCAGGGTCATTATAATATCTAATATCAAAATACATGGAAAGTTCCTCTACAAACTATATACACATATATTGCACATATAACACTTATCAGTTTACACACTAATATTCAGATACCTCACATCCAAGTTTAAAACCTAATCCGCGTATTTTTTACAAACACCAAATATAAAAACATATTTACACAAAAGTTCAAAATTTAATCGGCGATACCAGATTATATTCTTTGAATGACCGTCTGCTATTGTTTTATAAATGACAAATTCCAGCCATGTAACCATATTGCTCACAGACGTGTAATTACACCACCATCGCATGGAATAAACAACAGTCATAAATGTCTGCCGTTAGATTCTTTGAATGGCCACTACCTATTGTTTAATTAATCCCCTAATCCCGACACATGGTTTTGTAGTGAAGTATATTTGTATTGTTACTTAATTGCCATTATGATTTTAGTTTTTTTAGAATACTTCACCGATGTTTTTGTAATAAAGTATACTCGTATTGTTTGTTAATTGGCGTTATGATTTTAATGTTTAGACAACATTTAATTGACTTGAGATGAAATCTGAATATAAATTATTAGATGGATAAATAAAAGGTATTTTACAATTACATATTGACAGCTTAATCACTCGCCAAAATACAGTTGGATTGATATTATTTCGGCATCATAATTAACTTTAAAACTAATCGTTGATTTAATTTCTGCACACAAAATGAAACTACTGTCTGAGTCTTGGTAAATTTTAAACGGATTTCTTCGATTATGAACAAACTACTTAACTTTGGTTATTATAAACTTACCTGTGTGTTTGTAATGAACTCCCGTTCGATAAAATCCATTGCACAACTAATTATCACAATGATGAAAACAAGTTCTCTCTTGAAAAATTGAAATATCACAAACTTTTCCCAGAGAAAAATACCAATATGGAAGATGGTTACGTCACTCTGCGGAAGATATCATTTCGTATTAGGGGTGACAGCATAGGAAATTCAAGTACAATTACGACAAGAATCCATGACCACTCGGACCAAAGACCACTCGGTTTAAGACCAGTCGGACCAACTGATAGACCACTCAGCCCAAACAAATAAACTACCCGGACCATACAAAAAGACTATTCGGACCCAACAGAAAGACGACTCGGACCAATAATAAAGTGTTGTTTTAAAAAATTGATAATTGCGTTTGTTTTAAAGGGACAATAACACTCTTGCTGGCTTGAAAGCTCCAGAAAATAAATAATATCTCTATCTAAGTACTAGATGTTTAAGTGTCCTACCTGTTGTGTAAATTATCCATTACATCCTATTTTACTTGTCCAGAGGGTTCGAAAATATTTTGAAATCGAAGTTTCATTTGAAAAGGTTTATGTTAGACGTTTCAAACCATTATGTTGAATATTTCAAAATTTTTAAATAAGGTGTGTTAAGATGAAATTTGTATCATAAATTAATTGAAATATTCTAAAATAGTACAATTTGTTGACCAGAATAAAGATTGGGACATATTATTCAGTTACAACAAGAGTGGTATTGAGCCTTTAATATGAATACTCGAACCAATAATAATGTGTTATTTTAATAAATTGATAATTGTGTTTATTTTAATATGACTACTCGAACCAATAATAAAGTGTTATTTGAATAAATTGCTAATTGTGTGTGTTTTAATATGACTACTCGAACTAATAATAACGTGTTGTTTGAATAAATTGATAATTGTATTCCAAATCGCAAAATATCGAGAACCACACTTGTAGTCACGTTTAAAAAGGGACATATAAACGTCCGGTCTTCGTATTATTATGTGCTGTTTATATTAACGCATCAAGGGCGGATAACTTGAAAACGTGTCCCCCCCCCCTCCATATATAGTAACCCAGGGGTTAGTGGGGTAGAACGGAATGAAACCACTGGGGATACCGCGAATGTGGAAAAAGTAAAATTAGGCTATCAGACAAGAACAGTATACCCGTATATGTAGAAACTGTCAAAAGTCTGGACATACCGAGTCTCATTGCAAGAGTAAATAAGACAAATTAGATTGATATTTTTTTTGGCACCATTATTAATTAATTTTAAAACTAATCGTTGATTTATTTTCCGTACACAAAATTGAACTTAACAACTCTAAATATAAGAATTCCGTATAAGAATTATTTGCTTCTTTGTATTGTGATTTAATAATAAATAAATAGCATATTGTCTAGCCATATAATATAATTTAATTGGTCCGACTGGTCTTGTTTTGGTCCGACTGGTCTTAGTCCGAGTAGTCTTTAGTCCGAGTGGTCTGGATACCTACGACAATTGGCATTGAGTTTGAGCGTTCGCACACATAACTACCCGCATTCCTGTATTTAGTTACCGTCTTTTACATTCTAGTAAAATCTCTGCAAATTTTATAGCTTTACTTTTTGAAATATTTTGTTCTAATTATTTGAGTAGCGACTCGGATGGGATTATTTACTTTTGAACACGCATGCCGCACAAACACAACTATACATTCGTTTTACGGGCTTTATCACACTTCGGTCAAAACTGTCGAATCGAGAATTAATGTTCCGCTTCTTACGGGGTCATACGGGCTTAGTAGCATTATATACCATTATATATGTTACTGAAGCGGTTATTATTCGATCAAAAGAATGCGTATAAAATTAAAAATACACTCAGAGAATTCGGAGGTAAGCTTCATGATCCTTGTTAAATTATTTATAACATAAAGAAGTATAATAACAGACAGCTTTATGGATGACATTCACTAGGTTTATTAACTGCAACGTTTCAATGAGGTTACTCTCACGTTGCAGTTAATAAACCTAGTGGTATTGTGGGAGAGTGATTTTATTGGGGAATATTTTAAAGTCACCAATACTAAGTTTTAAATGTTAGATAATATGTTCCACTTCACTAGCTTTAGCTATCCTGTGTTTCTATCGACTTTCTATCCACTATCTTAAGTTAGAGTGAGTTTCTTCTCACTTTTGGTATCTTGTCTTGGTTTTAACCTTTGAACCTGAGTATATTGTGGTCAGGTGATTTGGTATCCAGGGAATGTTTGGACACTTAGGTAATAGAGTTTGAGGCAATAGGTTGACTATTTTCAGTTCTCCATATTGCAACTTATTTCTGTATAGTCATAGTTTAATTAGCTAGTTTTAGATATTTCATTTCTAATATAGTTTATATAGAAGTTAGATTAAAGTATTCAATAGTTCCAGTGATTGCCAGGTAGGGTATGTATTATATTGTTTTATGTAGTTTTATCATAGTTTTCAAAGTCTTGGTCATGTTGGACATATAGTGTCAGACATATTGGATTTTTAGTAAAATGTAAAGTTCCTTGGGTTTAGTAATGGTTTATAGTTAGTATATTATACATTTCACCACTTTCATTCAAATATACTTTTAAACATCTATTGCATATTCACACATTCATATATTTTATTACAGATACTTCAAAGGTACTTCCCCTTTGACAGTCTGTCTAGCCAGCAAAACCCCTCTCTAGGGTAAGCTACTTATTAAGTGTTTAGTTATTTAGATTGGTATTATTACATACATATACTTTAACTTGTAGCTGTCATACAAGTTAGCAGGATGAAGTTAATTATATAGGCAGTATTTAAGATCGTGTTTAAGTGATTAAGTAAAATGGATTTATAGATAGGCCTATGTAGCATGTATCTAGTATGTATATTTCTACTACTAAAGTTATGATGCTATTATTAATTTGTAATTGTGTATAGATATAGATTTTATCAATTCAACATATGTATTATTATATATATTTAGTCTTATTTATTATGTATTTCAGGGTTTCTGTTATATCTGAATAAACCGTTGAATCGAACCCTTGGTGTGGTTTTTTTTACAACTAGAGAATGGACCCCCCGTAACAGTATCATTGCTTGATAACGGTGAGAGTAACCTCATTGAAACATTGCAGTTAATAAACCTAGTGAATGTCATCCATAAAGCTGTCTGTTATTATATATCACTTTCACTAAATGCCTTTCAAAGACAACATAAAGAAGATAGGATATTTATAGTTTATGCATGACTTTATTTTTACGAGTATCCATGCAATCAGTGATATTTTAATTGTGAAGAAAATTTGATAGACTGGCGATCAATGGTTTCCATATAAATCTCCTATGTAATTGCCTTCAATTGATATTTTTCGTCGCCCAAACCCATATACGATCAAAATGATCGCGCTGTCAAACTATCTTTCAATGTTAACCAACCCCCGCAACAGGTATATTGGATTCGACCAATACGTCACGAAGACATTGTTGACATCGACTCTGTCGAAATTACAAGTAAATTTTCAAATTTTTCAAGAGAGAACTTGTTCTCATCGTTGTGATAATTAGTTGTGCAATGGATTTTATCGAACGGGAGTTCATTACAAACACACAGGTAAGTTTATAATAACCAAAGTTAAGTAGTTTGTTCATAATCGAAGAAATCCGTTTAAAATTTACGATGGTTTACACAGTAAATACAAGAATTCCGGTTATAAGAATCAATTTAGAATACCAAAATGTGGTCAAAACTGTGTAATAAATTATAAAATAAATGATAAATGAATGGAACCTGTTGTAAGGTGGACACTGCATGCTTTCTTTTAACGTTGGGTGAATTGAGGTGCCAGGTAGTCTGAACAACTGAAGATAAAATGTGTCGAAAAAGTGACTACGTGCAGTTTATTCTTTGATCTGTTAAATCACAGGGCAATTCTGTTATGGTGAAACCAACCTGCAGGAAATGGACTATATTACAAGTTGAAAGTTTTGCATTGAGGATCGCTCGATTGGTGGCATTTTATTTTTAGTGGGTAAAAAGAGGCAATTCTACCAGTTATCCCAGGTGTTTTGAAGTTACTAGTTTCGTTCGGCTTGAACACTTCAGACTGGTTAGTCTCAGAAGTGAGGTTCTATTTATACTATTCCAGGACCCCGGTAACCCCGCCAAAATACGCCAAGTTCAGATTTTGTCGTTGATCCCGTGTGGTTGAAAAGTTTTAGTGAAATTGGTGCCGAGAATTGGCATGTTCGGAAAATAAGCTAAAGCGTATGTAAAGGAAGACGTTGGACACTATTCATGATAAAATATTTACAAAATGGGAATTATATGAACTGGGGAAGAAAAGTGACCTAGGACTATAGAGGTGAGTCGTTTAGTGGCTGTGTAGTGACGTTATTTATTAATGAAATTGTTATTGAATAAAGTGATTTATTTTGTTGTTTGTTATTTATGAATGCGACCGCTCTAGATTGGCGAGTCTGCCACTTGGCGTAAAGAAAATTATACTTATATCGAACACTCATATTATACTGACTATGAATATTTCTGCATCCCTAACATTACACAATGTCGTGTGGACGACTTATTCTACATCCCGAAAGTCGCATGGACGAGTCAACCAATGCAGCGTGGCACGCTTAACCAGATTTTTCGTATGGACGACTTGACTAGCATATATCTGACAATTGAACAAGCCAACAGTGAGGCTGATGTCCCCCGCCGAAATCCCAAAATAAATAGATGACACATTAATTAATCGCACATTTATTTTTTTCAAAAGTATCGAGCAATCAAATTATACACTAAGTTTGAGCACTCTCTATCAGATAGAATCAAAGTTATCTTGTCCCAAAGCATCGACCAATGTTAATAATTGAACTCAGCCATGACATGACAGCAGAAAATACTCATTATCAAACTTAGTCAAGGTAATGATATAATAAAGCTATACACCAAGTGTCCTCACTCTCACTTAATTAGAACTAAAGTTATCGTGTCCCAAAGCATCAACCAATCAAATTGCTTATCCCTGCTTACTCTAAGCAAAAAATTCTCATCTTCACACTCCATCAAGGCATTCACCTAATAGCCACCTATGCCAAGTGTGAACATTCTAACTCAACTAGAATGAGAGTTATTGTGTTCTAAAGTCTCGACCAATCAAATTGCTTATCTCTGCTTAACCTAAGCACAAAATGCTCATCTTCGAACTCCATCAAGACATTAACCTAATAAACACCTACACCAAGTTTGAACATTCTAGCTCAATTAGAAAAGGAGTTAATGTGTTCCAAATTCTCGGCCAATCAAATTGCTTATCGCTCTGCTTACCCTAAGCAGAAAATGCTCATTATCGAGACTTAGTCAAGGTATTGATATAATAAAGCTATACACCAAGTGTCCTCACTCTCCCTTTTAATTAGAACTAAAGTTATCAGGTCCCAAAGCATCAACCAATCAAATTGCTTATCTCTGCTTACCCTAAGCGGAAAATGCTCATCTTCGAACTCCATCAAGGCATTGACCTAATCAACACATACACCAAGTTTGAACATTCTAGCTCAATTAGGAAGAGAGTTATCGTGCCCCAAAGTATCAACCAATCAAATTGCTTATCTCTGCTTACCCTAAGCGGAAAATGCTCATCTTCGAACTCCATCAAGGCATTGACCTAATAAACACATACACCAAGTTTGAACATTCTAGCCTAATTAAAAGTTATCGTGTCCCAAAGCATCAACCAATCAAATTGCTTATCTCTGCTTACCCTAAGCGGAAAATGCTCATCTTCGAACTCCATCAAGGCATTGACCTAATCAACACATACACCAAGTTTGAACATTCTAGCCCAATTAGGAAGAGAGTTATCGTGTCCCAAAGCATCAACCAATCAAATTGCTTATCTCTGCTTACCCTAAGCGGAAAATGCTCATCTTCGAACTCCATCAAGGCATTGACCTAATAAACACATACACCAAGTTTGAACATTCTAGCTCAATTAGGAAGAGAGTTATTGTGTCCCAAAAAGTGTGACGGACAGACAGACAGACAGACAGACGGACGAACCCATTTTAATAGTCCCCTGCTTTCTTCGAAAGGCGGGGGACAAAAAAAATATTTTGACTGTCAATATGAGAAAAACTCAGTGCATTACCATATTTTTATTAAGTATAGAATGAATAAAAACAAGGGAATGTACGAACAATTGTCAATTCCTTGTAAATCGACTTTTCCCAACGGACGTCGGCAATACCGAAGAATGGACGATATTCAACAAATATGCAATTCATTTGAGAATTTTAGATACTATACTCAGATTCTAAATCTGAACATAGTTTCTAAAATTGAGAGACAGAAATTAAATATTTCACACAAAAACAAACACCTTAAGTTTTCTAGATGACACTGGGCAAACTAATTACAAGACATGAAAAGTAAACGACATTGCATTACTACTCACCCGTAAGTTACTAGACGGCTCTTGGTAAAGTGGTAATTTGGCTTAAAATCTAAACACCTTAAATAATTAAACACTCTGTCCATTTCTTGACAACGTCCGGGAAAATAAACGCCTTGTCTAAAAACTAAACCCCTTTCAAATCTAAATGGTAGTGTTTATTTCTAAAAAACATCCCAAGAAACTGGACGGTTGTAAAGCAGACGATCGTTGTCAAAAGTAAACGGTGTTTCTTAATCTACACGGTAGCACAAACTGGGTGGTTTTTGGTGAATCTTGACGGCATTTAACACATTCTTGACGGCAATCTATTAGCTGGATACGTGTATTAAATTCTAGATGATAAGCTAAGTTTCTTTCCTTTTTTCGTAAAATCTGGACGATACCCGGTCCCTAGTGTAAACCAAATGACAATATCCTTAGAATGATTTTTGTTGATATTTTCACAAGTTTTGAATGATTTGTTTTCTTCAGAATTGTCTAGAAAAAGCTATGTAGAGGCAGTAAGAGTGGGAAAATCTATCGATATTTCATGCTGAGTAGGTGACACATCAAGTGATTCACCCACCACTATTCCTACACCACTACAAAGCGTAGGAAAACTGTGCACAGATGTGTTGTCTCAAGGCATGCAAGAGATGTCACAGAAAAAAGAGTTGCGAGGTTGAGATCACAGAGAATTGATGGATTGAAGATATAAATAACAGTAATTTCTTTACTACAACCCTTATGCCGTATTATGCTTACTGTAGATGAAGGGGTTGTGTAGCTCCTGTTACAAACCCAGAATGGTTTTGTTTAAAGTGCAAATGGCGACAAACCATAGAACTAGAATACTAACGGGAACGCCCACTCGGTGACGTATAACGGTGATGACATAATTATGTTGTACATCGCATGCGCGAAGTCAATAAGGCACAAGTAACTTCCGGCCATATGTCACCATGGCAGAAGCGTACGACATCCTGGAATTTCAAGAACTTGACGGTGTAATTGATGTAAGTTATTTCATAATTTTAATGAGTTTTATTTAAATTAGTTATATAATATACCATCGGGAGTATAAACCATTTATTTTCGGACATTAAATTATCCGAACACACTTTTGTGTCTGCATCATTTTCTACTACATATTATAAAATTATTATTAATAAATTATGATGACATTCACATTTTATTTAGGAATTATTATTTTTATTTATTGTTTTGTGTATATTGTTGTTAGCCTTTGGCATGTCCGTGCCAGTTTTAGCTGGTTTTCCAGTGCCCTTTTCTTTTTTATAACAAGGGGTTTTACATAGGCTAAGCCTGTTCCCCAATCCCATTTAGACATCCTGAATAAAAATATTGTTTATAAAAAAAAATGTTTATTCTTTACAGTACTACAGCTTTTCTTTGCTAAAGATTTGTTTGAGACATCTCAACCTGTCGTTCCAGTAGCACCCGTAAGTTTTCTACATATACAACATGCAAACATAGTCACATAGTGTTCGTAGCAAATGGGCTTGAAACTCATTATAGTCTCGACCATGTCTATATATTTTTTTTTCTTCTCAAACAATCAAATTGCTTTGGAAATGAAATAAAATGGGGTTTAACGTTCTACTGTTCTGCTCCTATGATGGGCTACTGAAGAGGGGCATACGCCATAAGGTGTGCTATGAGGGAAATTTTGCCCGGGCAGCGGCACTATCACCTACTCTTATATCGAATCCCATCTGCCAAGGGATCTTTTACGTGCATTCCAATGTATACACGGGGCCTCGGTTTTTCGTCTCATCCGAAGGACTAGACAGCTGTCCTTGTCAGGCCCTCCATCCTGCATCACTGACAAGGGGGAACCACGCCGGAAAATCTGGATGAACTTTCTCGGCCAATGCAGGGATCGAACACCCGACCTCCAGGCTAGCGAGCCAGCGTCTTACCCACTTAGCAACGTGATCCCAAATTGCTTTGGAACAGTTTCTTTTATTTTGTATAATATTTGCTTTAAAGAACTGTATTAATTTGGTATCAAGCTCGTATTTAGATAAAATTGTGAGGAAAATTGTAACCTCCAACCCTGTCTTTGGTTGTGTACAGATTTACACTGGTAATTTTAATTTATAGCTATTGGTTTTGTTTCGTTTTTATTTAAGTTTTTTCCATTGTTATTTATTTTCTTTTTAAGGTGCAAACTAATCCAGTTAAAATCAATGGGAAAGTTCAAGTAGTGGTTATATGAAAAATTATCTGATGTTCACATGATCTCAAGGGTTTGCCGAACCTCAATCGAGTTTAACCCCAACATGGAATATTATACATCAGAACTGTTCATCAGTACATGCATCTGCCTGTGCATTTTCTAGTATAAGTTTATCATTTATAAGTTTGAATAGTTAAATTTCTATTCAAGATAACTAATTTAAAAAACAAGAACAACAATATGTGGTTGGAATGATCCAAGGCTCTGTTCAAAGATATTTTATCCACATGACAGTGATGCTTGTCAAATAAAACTTGTGACTTTAACAGATAATGACCATTGATAAACACTAAAGGCAAATAGAAATGCACAAAAAAATCCATAAGCTTATGATAAATTAACTTATCCAGGCTCTAATCAACTCTCGATGGCATCGGATTTCTCCGATATTAAATAGATTAGAACAAGTTAGCCATATTTAAGCTTGATTTAAGCTAAAAAATGGAGGAGTGAGACTTTACTTCGAACAACCAGTACGGTGGTTGAAATTATTGCACACGTCTTGTCAAACCTTCAAAGGCTAATATAATGTATATTTAAGAATAATTTAATACATTTATAAAGCTCACACATTACAAGTAGTGCGTGCACCTGTATAAATTTTGTATAAATTTTGTTATCATTCTTAATATTTTATACTGAGATGCAATAAAAATAATACATCACTTTTATAAATGGATGAATGTAAATCTTGTTTGAAATGAATCCAGGTTTAACGTCCTACTTATAACTTTTCTGCTCAATTTTGTTTTAAAGATTTGCTTTAATCTTGCAATTCTGGATGTAACAACATCATATTACAAAATGATAACATGTGAGAATGTTTTGAAGATTGCGTAAACGCACCCCGAACAATTCTCAATCAAAAAAATTAAACCCAAACAAAATCAGTATTATGATTTTTCTGGTACACACGTGGGTTATATAATGCAGCTTTTAACACTGAGAAGTAGTAAAGGTGAGATTTGTACGTTTACAGTATAGTTTTCTCGGTTTTTAGTAAATTTCTACCAATGTCGGTAAAATTCTAATTATCGCAACAAATCTAATACAAAGAGGCTAAAATCTGTAGGTACGGTGTGTTAATTAACAGGGGTGAGAAATTGACTGAAAGGTGATATAATTATCGCTAGGGGTGAAAATCTCGGTGACAGTGCGTTTTCTGTACTGGTGTGTTAATTAACGAACGGGTTAAAAACGACTGACACGGTGTGTATTCTTTGTTTGGTGAGTTTTCTCGAAAGCGTGTTATAACTGCAGCAAAGGTGATTTATCAAGGACCAGCAGGCTTTATCTGACGCGTAGGTGTTAAATCTAATTTACCGTGTGATTTTTTTGTTCGACCGTGTGTTTTACGCAGATCGGTCTTTGTTAAGTGTAGGTCTTTATACATGGATTTATACGTGGGATAGGTACGTATATCCTTTGTTATACGTATTTCATTTCTTGATGAATACTGTGTGTTTTGTACTTCGTACCATAGTCGGACTGCAGTTATTTATATATTTGATCTTTTTTATGGGTTTAATTTGTTTACAAATTATCGTGCGTACCACTATATAAATGCTTGTATCTTAAAATTGATCACACGTAGTACCGTCATTTCCCGATATCATAACCAACCCCAATTTAATTATCCGATATATTCTAATCGCCATTGTTATCAGATTAACGAATTTTGTTTCGAAAGCAAGTTTATAAATGTAAAATTGCACAATTAATGAAAATCTATAAGTTTTCGTCACTGCTATATTTACTACGCGTTGGCGTATTAATATATAAATGTATAGTTTCTTGCCTGGGTCATAGATAGGACTACGGAGAAAAAGTAATTTCCTCACTATATATAACAAATGATAACTCACATATCAAATAACACTGATGAAAATAGAGACATGCGCCCGCTTCCACCCACGGTGATATTGCCAATTGCCGAACATTATTCAGATTCGATCGAACTGAAGTAGTAGTACAGCAATTGATAATATCGATATGACAAAAATTTCTGACTTTGTTAATAATCATATCCCAGGTATAAAAATAACAGAAGTTAATAAGTCCCTAAAAGCTCTAGATATCACAAAAGCCGTTGGACTAGACTCTGTTAATGCCCTATTTCTTCAAAAAGGTGCACACATAATATCTGAAAGCCTAACCTATATTTATAATATTTGTATTGATCAGAATGTTTTCCCTACTGTTTTAAAAACTGGTAAAGTTTTACCTTTATACAAAAATGGACCCAAAAATGATCCAAACAACTACCGACCAATTTCCATATTACCAAGTTTATCAAAAGTATTAGAAAAACATGTCTAATCACATCTAACTGAATATCTTAATAAATATAATTTGTTGTATTCTAACCAGTCCGCGTTCAGATCTAATAGCTCCTGTTTGACTGAAAATATGTATGACTCCCTAAATAATAATCTTCTATGTGGGGCCATTTTCTTTGATTTTAGGAAAGCATTTGACCTTGTTAATCATAAGCTGTTACTACAAAAATTGCAATTATATCAATTGTCCAAGACATCTATAATGTTTCTCAATTCATACCTGCTTGATAGACAACAAAGGACCTTTGTAAATGGTGATTTGTCTTCTTGTAAACCAATAGTTCATGGCGTACCACAAGGTTCAGTTTTTGGTCCTTTGATTTTTAATATTTTTATAAATGATTTACCTCTGTATTTAAATTCTAAATGTGATCTTTTTGCTGACGATACAACCATTTATACTAGTGCAAAAACTGTTTCTGACCTTCAGAACAATCTTCAAATTGATACAGATACGGTGATGAATTGGTGTAGACATAATAGCATGATAGTTAATGAGGTCAAAACAAAATCCATGTTAATTACAACTAGACAGAAGCGTAAACATTTATCGTCTGAACTTAGTATTAAAATCAATGACTCAGTCATCGAAACTGTTTCCAGGTTCAAACTTTTGGGAATTATTTTAGACCACCATTTACGGTGGACTGACCATGTACATTATGTGATCAAAATTGTGAATCGGAAGATTTTCCAACTTCGCAAAATCAAGCAGCTACTACCACTTCAATATTCGTTCTCTATTCTACAAAGCCTATATACAAACCTATCTAGATTATTGTTCACCAGTTTGGGATCAGGGTGACTCTACTGCTTTGAGCACACTAAGTCGTCAACAAAACGAAGCCTTTAAATTGATTCTAGGTTTAGAACATACAAAAGATTTGGCTCCAGGCCTTGCCCCAAAAAAAACCTCTAAAATATTAAACAGCGTCACTTACTGAACAAATATGCATTTATTTACAAAATTATTAATCAACAATGCCCTTCATATTTAACCAACATCCTCTGCTACCTTGATACTCCATACTCTAATATCAATAACAAAATTGTCATTCTTCGGCCTAATGCTAGATGTGGTTGAATACGCATCGAAATGGAGTCTAAAATACAACGCGAGTAAAAGCTGTTTTATGATATTTGGCGGAAAGAAGCAGCGAGATGAAAATAAAAACTTTAATGTATCTCTTAATGGAACAGTGCTAGAAAGAGTGTTCAATGTGAAATACGCTGGGATAGATATTGACTGTAACCTTTGCATTAAGAATGCTGTCTCATCGAGGTGTAAAAAGGGCTTAACTGTTGTAAACTCTGTCGCCCCTGTTGGGTTTACTAGCAGTGGTATGAGTCCATCTCACGTGATTAGGATATGGGAGAAAGGTGTCATACCTATAATACTATACGGTAGTGAACTGTGGTCTGAAATCACGAAACAATCAATCTGTGAACTAGAGGTAACTCAGAGATATGCAGCTCGCAGAATCCATGGACTTGATCGACGCAGTTCTAAAGAAGCAACTACAGTATTACTTGGACTGTTACGAATGTCAACGCGAGTAGAAAAATCAAAATTAACACTATTAAATAAACTTTTGTATGAAACAGAAGAGTTTATATGGAAAAAAGTTTTTGACTTTCGTATTTGTCAATTTATGGTCGGCAACAACAAACAAAAGGGATTTGTTGCTGATATATTTCCTGTCCTCGACAAATACCAACTTGTACATGTCACTAGCAACTACCTGGACAGAATGGAAGTGGTAAGCAAACCTGTATGGAAGAAACTAATCGACAAGACGCTTCTGGATGCGGAAAATACGTGGTGGACAAGAATTGGTAACATTCATCAAGACGTAACATTGTGTGATTTATGGAAAATATGCAACCATAATAGACAATATAGGCATTGTATTAATATCATAATTAGGCTGGCCATCTTAAAAACCGATGAAAACGTGATATGTAAATTGTGTAATAAAATGTGTGATGATATGACAAAGCATTTTATGCTGAACTGTGTTAAGCTATATAAAGAAAGGGATAGACTATATGAGAACATTTTAAATGAAATAGATATCAATTTATTTAATGATCTGTGGAACAGTGATGAAGATATTTTAATAGAAACCCTACTAGGATCCCGAACAGACCTTATGCGCCCTGATCAGATGTCAGCTGCGGAATGGACAAGATTTATGTGTCTAGTTAGTGAAGGTTTAAGCGAAATGTGGACCCTCATGACGAACTGTTTAACTGAAGTGTAAATAGACTGATGTTCAATATTTTAACAATCTTTTTCACTCTACTTTATATTTTTTTCTTTACTCTTATGTAATCTCATTATTGAGGAAATAAAGATAATCAATCAATCAATCAATCATTTTTAATTATAATCACCAAACTGACACCAGAGCACGAACTATACGCTTCGCTGATCACCAACTTGTAACAACGTTGACCTAGATGTTATATAACTGCTGCCAGACTTTATTAGGGGCAATAAATGGACACACAATTCCATTGTAACTGTATAATGTGTATTATAAACCAAAGGTAAATTTATATATTTCAGAACAGAACAATAGTATTCCAAATACATTCACTGTCTTGTTATATGATGACTTTGGTTTAATAAAATTTAAAATTTGTCATGACTCTGTAAGTTAATAACGATGTGTTGTGTATCCTATTTAAAAACTGTAATTTGTCAGCGACACAAATGCCTCAATGGATTATGTACATAAGCTATAGATATTTTAATTACATCAAAGGTGTATTAGAAATTACTGTTGATCTGAAATAGTTTCTTTTTAAAAAAATTCATAACATGGAACTCAATATAGAATAATAAATAACCAGAAATATTGAAAATGAAGCTATATAGGTTTAAAACTATGACTTTAAAATATAGTGACTATGTCGAAATGGGTAACTGCAGCAATAAATTATTATTGCCTAATTATATAAATATACTCCTATAAAGGTAGTGGCCTAATTCTTTCACGCAATTTTACATGTCGATGTGAATAGAATACATAACAAATATAGTGAAATTTACTGAAATATACATGACAAACCATCTCTTTATGCAAAAACTTTGGTGTGCATCATTATTTTTTTTTATGAGTTATCACATTGTTAATGCCCCACGCCCACTTTATGTTTATAATATTTTCTCTGATTGTAACAGCTTTAAGTGATTTCTCGGTATCATTTAAAATAACAAGTCTTTGCTGCGCAAAAGGAGATAAAACAGTTATAAATGGGATTTAGACAAAAGGGAAACATATTTACGCATATACTTGAAGACTTTCTGTTTCAAATCTACGTTGTATTATTCATCTGTTTTATGTGATTTATTTTTGGTATATACGGACACATATTTAATATTCCATATTGTTCATACTGTATTAACTGGCCTTTAACAAATACATGTTGATCATGCTATAACCCTATTCTAAACCCGTATCCATGATTTGTTTTACATCAAGTTTTTAGATTTCGAAGCGCACACAATTAAGCAGAATTGGCAGTAAAAAAAAATAAAAAATTACTACGGCTTATTATGAAAATCGTTTCAAATAAAGCGACCGAAATAAAAAAAAAAGACACCAAAGTGATTTCCAAAGGCGATTGCATGCTTTTAGAATAGAATAAGCTAGGCGACACATGGAGCCGTGCCTAGTCCGTGCTTTCGATTTATACATGCAACGGATGCAGGACCTAGAGTTAGATTTCTTTACGTTTGACTAATTGTCCAAGAAGGGTCATCTAAGCTGTTGAAAGAAGGGAACCAAACATACCCTAATGCGAATATATCGGGAAGACGTCATGAAAATCAGCGAAAAGCTGTTTTGTATGAAAATATGATTACAATAATTATAATGGCTGCTTCGAAAACAGATTGGTTAATGTGATAACAATGGCAATTAGAATATATCGGATAATTAAATTGGGGTTGGTTATGATATCGGGAAATGACGGTACTACGTGTGATCAATTTTAAGATACAAGCATTTATATAGTGGTACGCACGATAATTTGTAAACAAATTAAACCCATAAAAAAGATCAAATATATAAATTACTGCAGTCCGACTATGGTACGAAGTACAAAACACACAGTATTCATCAAGAAATGAAATACGTGTAACAAAGGATATACATACCTATCCCACGTATAAATCCATGTATAAAGACCTACACTTAACAAAGACCGATCTGCGTAAAACACACGGTCGAACAAAAAATCGCACGGTAAATTAGATTTAACACCTACGCGTCAGATAAAGCCTGCTGGTCCTTGATAAATCACCTTTGCTGCAGTTATAACACGCTTTCGAGAAAACTCACCAAACAAAGAATACACACCGTGTCAGTCGTTTTTAACCCGTTCGTTAATTAACACACCAGTACAGAAAACGCACTGTCGCCGACATTTTCACCCCTAGCGATAATTATATCACCTTTCAGTCAATTTCTCACGCCTGTTAATTAACAAATTAAACCCATAAAAAAGATCAAATATATAAATAACTGCAGTCCGACTATGGTACGAAGTACAAAACACACAGTATTCATCAAGAAATGAAATACGTGTAACAAAGGATATACATACCTATCCCACGTATAAATCCATGTATAAAGACCTACACTTAACAAATACCGATCTGCGTAAAACACACGGTAGAACAAAAAATCGCACGGTAAATTAGATTTAACACCTACGCGTCAGATAAAGCCTGCTGGTCCTTGATAAATCACCTTTGCTGCAGTTATAACACGCTTTCGAGAAAACTCACCAAACAAAGAATACACACCGTGTCAGTCGTTTTTAACCTGTTCGTTAATTAACACACCAGTACAGAAAACGCACTGTCGCCGACATTTTCACCCCTAGCGATAATTATATCACCTTTCAGTCAATTTCTCACCCCTGTTAATTAACACACCGTACCTACAGATTTTAGCCTCTTCTTATTAGATTTGTTGCGATAATTAGAATTTTACCGACATTGGTAGAAATTTACTAAAAAACGAGAAAACTATACTGTAAATGTACAAATCTCACCTTGACTACTTCTCAGTGTTAAAAGCTAGGTTTTGTGCAACTGTGGAAGGTGCAAAGTTATGCCACGTCATCTCAGAGGTGCTATTTCATTGCGTCTCGGTATATTTTGTTCACAATTATCAACCTGGCCCCAAGTTCACAAAGCATTCCCAGACTTAAGAATTTACTCAACTTCCAATCACTGTTTTTGAGAAATATCTTTGATCCAGAAACACAAAACTTTGCACATAGTTTCTTATTGATATATTTACATTAAAACAACAATAGTTAGTAAAGTGCTATATTTTAGTTAAAATAAGACAAACAATTTTGAGTAAAACCTTAACTTAAGACTGAGAATGCTTTGTGAACTTGGGGCCTTGTTTTCTTTTTTATTACTTATTAACTACACTACAGTAATAACAAGAAATAAAAAATCTGTAGAACAGTGCTGATTAAATTCTAGATTTAATCCTAGATTCAATCACATTTATATTTTTATACTTCCAATATCGATATTAATTCCAATAGAGCCAGGAAATGTTTAGTTTAATTATACACTTTCTATTTGTTGTATGAAATTATCTGTATAATCTGTGTTTTTGTTTCTTTCATTGTGTGAAATACCTGCAGAAAAGTGCAGTAAATAAAATACCTGACATCACTGATCACAGTTTAACTCTATAACTTCTCATTTGGCCTCAAATCTATGTGGAGTGGAGTCAGTTGGAAGAAATAAATCAAAATGGATTGAAATCTATATTTTAATCAAATTCGTACCACATGATTGCTGGTTTATATGGCAACTATATATTATGGCTAAGCTATTTTTGAATTGTAAATTACATTTACAAGTATGTAAATATTGATTCTTTGAATTATATATTGTCAATCAAAATAATATGCAATGTGCTATGTAGCCATATATGTGAAATAAACTATTATTATTGCTATTTACTTTCTCTGTAAATCTCTGTTAATCTGTCGACAACTTAAACAAATTTCTTTTTGAGTGTCCTCAACAAAACTATTACATACAGAAGCAAGTACACAGCTTTCATAATTTATATGTTGACTTATTTGTGTTCATGAAAAGATCAACGTGTCTGAAATATCTTACAGTTGTAGGCTGATATTGAGAATAAGACTGTAATTGTTTTGATGTTATGCCCCTAGATATCTTCATATTCTCAATAGTACTTATAAGTAAATCAATAGGAGATGAAACTTTAATTTGAACAGGAAACAAAAATTATTATATTGTACTTCACAATTCAAGTCCTTGTCAATGGTTAAATGGCATTGCGTACTATAACCGGTCTTCCACGTGGCACCTCTCATAATATACTCTATACGGAAACTGGAATCTACCAGCTTCAATTAAGACGCTATCAACATAAAATGATACTTTTCTACAAAATTTTTAAATGGACTAGTTCCTAAATATCTAACCGATATAGTTCCACCTCTTGTATCCGCTGACCATCCCTACCGTCTTCGAAACTCAAACCAAATTAAGCAAATAAACAGTAGAACATTACTTTACCAGAATTCTTTCTTTCCATCTTTTATTAAGCAGTGGAATGATCTAAGTCTTCCAACAAAAAATTCCAAAACTATTTCTGAATTCAAAACTAAATTAAAATCAAGCTTGCACTTATTCAAAACTAATGCCCACTACTATATAGGCGAAAGGCATCTACAGATAATACACTGTAAACTTCGAAATTCAAAGAGCGATTTAAACCTTCACAAGTGTCTGATGCATATATCGGAAAATCCCTCTTGTTTATGTGGCCAAGGTGTCGAAGACTGCGAACATTATTTCTTACACTGTCCACTATACAACTCTCAGCGAAAAATAACAATAAATAAATTAGATATAGAACATAAAAATATACAAACAATACTTTCTGGAAACACAGCTATTTCTTTGGAGGACAATTCCTTCATCGTTGAAATCGTACATGGCTTTATCAAACTAACTAAATGCTTTAAAACTGCCTAGATCATTTCCGCCCCCCCCCCCCCTCTCCGAAAGCAGGTGACCTCATAAAACTTGGCGAATAAATTTTGGGCCTTGGCATCGACATTGTCTTATTGAATATCTACCGTTATAATCTACTTGTATGTGTATTGTACTTTCTTTCCAAGGGATCTTTACCTTCACCTTCTGCACCCTGTAAAACTTGTAAATCAAACATATCCAGTCGTCTATCAATGCTTGTTATTGTATCCATATATAGTATGTTAGATATATCTGTGATTCATTAATGAAATAAAATATTGTTTAAACTAAATGGTATGTTACACTTTTATCTTCAGTTTTAAACAGATAGATATAATCACTTGAAGACTGACATGGCCACAAAGCAGGCATTTGACATAAAAATGATTTCTGCAATATCTGATAGGTTACTTCGTTTATATCTAAACATTGTATTTCCTCGGATTCTGAATAAAATAGACAAATTCATAAAATTCAATTAAAACAAGAAGAATTGGATTCTCATACATGTATTCATAATTTTATCGGTTTCTGAATAAAATTGAAAAATTTACAAAAGTAAATATAAAGAAGAATCGGATATTCATACAAGTATTTATAAATACAATTATGGGAGATTACAGAAAGAGCTAGCAGTTCTCATTATAATAGTTAAAAACTAGATAATGTAAAGGGATTTTGCTGAAAATTTCAGTCAAATTGATCCACCCTGAATTGAGTATTTAGTGATTGAATTTTGGGCCTAGCCTCGATCATCATTACTACGGTCGGTACGATAAAAAAAACAGTCTCGATTATCCATTTTTTGATTTAATCAGAAGTAACAGACTGGGCTCTAATCCAGTATATATCACAGGCTAGCGATACCATCAAGCGTTGATTATGGTCTGGATAAGTTAATTAATGTCTAATTAATAATTTAGATAACATTCCAGGCCTAAAGAAAGACCTGCAATTGACAGATTTAGCTCTTGCATAATGTATGTTTAATATTGATGAATTAAATGTTCATATACTGATCTTTTATAAGGAAACATTGAATGTTCATATTCATAATTAAGTTAACAGAAATTTAAGTTACCGGTGACTTCCTTGGATCCAATTTCTTTGTTGTTACGCTGTTTTGTTGAAGAATTAAGGTTGATAGACTCCCTAACCCTTCTTTTAAACTTCTATATCTGGACCCAGAATTTTTGTAAACATCTGAAATATTCATAAAATCAAAATAAAAAGGTTCCTACAAACAAAACAAAAGGTTCAGATATAATTATTTTTTTTCCATGCTTGTTGATTATTCAAACCGAGAACAAGATTATTTCGAATTTAAAAGTATAAGGATTTGACAGGTCAAGGTCAGTCATAAATAAATATACAATTTTAATTTTTATGGAGCTACTCAGTTAAAACTTTGACCTTTAAAAAAAAAAAATAATTAGTAATTCATTAAATTAAAGTAAAAGAAGATTGTTAAGAGAGAATCGTCATGCTGTCACACTCATCGGGTGTAGTATTCGTCAATTTCATAACAAATTGCAAGTAGACTATAGCACACTAATGTAAACAAACCTATATGCATACAACTTTGATGGGGAAAGGGTAAAATCTAACGGGCAATCATGAAAATACAGACACTCAGCTAGTATGGGTTTAACTTAACTTCATTGTAGGTTGTCAGGGTGGACTGCCAACTAGAATCTACATAATTAATTTCTTTTGAGTTTTCACTTACTTTTTTCTACGAAACAATCCGGCTCAACGTGTCTTGAACATATTGTCAAGGTCTTGTCATTTATCGGGTCTGATCTGGTATACTGTATGATACTTAATGATTCTCTCTCCACTCTATGTTGTTTTTGGGTAAACGATAGAATGATCAACCCCAATTTCTTTTATTGCTGGCGGAACATCCGAACAAAACACAATTCGCGCCAGGCATTTTGTTAGTCATATAATGAACATTTTGTATGGCATGCAAAAATGTATAAAGATAGGTTGCCAGGCAACCAAACATACGCCCACAGCAGCTAAATCGTCCGGGCAGTCAACAAGAGTTGTCGCATATTTTTACTTTTTTCGGTAATGAAACATTTATAATACACTCAAATCTGATTAAGAGCAACAACTCAGAAAACCATTAGAATTTGTTTGGTTTTTATAAAGTTCTGCCCCATGCTAACATTTTGTATACAAAACTTTTAATATCATGGATTTAGCTGTTCCAAGTCATAAAAATTCATTGAAAATCAATATACTTGTTCCTCTCAAGATCTTAAACTCTGTGTATCAATCTGAAGTCAATCGGATGATCACTTTAGCCTTTAGAGCGTCACAAGATTTTGCAAAGTGATCAAGGGCAATAACTTTGGCAGAAATTATCGGAAATCGTTGAAAATCAATAGGATTCTCCATCTCATGATCCTAAACAAGATCAATCGGATATTAACTTTGGCCTCTACAGCGTCCACAAGATTTTTTTAATCAAGGACCATAACTCTGGCAGTAATTATAGGAAATCGCTGTAAATCAATAGGCTTCATCATCGCATGACCTTAAACATTGTGTATAAATTTAAAGTCAATCGGATATTAACTTTGGCCTCTACAGCGTTCACAAGATTTTTTGAATCAAGGACCATAACTCTGGCAGTAATTGTAGGAAATCGCTGTAAATCAATAGGCTTCTTTGTCTCATGACCTTAAACACTGTGTATAAATTTAAAGTCAATCGGATATTAACTTTGGCCTCTAGAGCATCCACAAGATTTTTCAAAGTGATCAAGGGCCATAACTCTGGCAGTAATTATCGGAAATTGCTAAAAAATCAATAGGCTTCTTCGTCTCATGACCTTAAACACTGTTTGTGAATTTAAAGTCAATCGAATATTAATTTTAGCCTCTAGAGCGTCCACAGGAATTTTTGAAGTGATCAAGGGCCATAACTCTGGCAGTGATTACCGGAAATCGCTGAAAAACTATAGGCTTCTTCGTCTCATGACCTTCAATACTGTGTATAAATTTAAAGTCAATCGGATATTAACTTTGGCCTCTAGAGCGTCCACAAGATTTTTGAAGTGATCAAGGGCCATAACTCTGGCAGTAATTACCGGAAATCGCTGAAAAAATATAAGCTTCTTCGTCTAATGACCTTAAACAACCTGTATAAATTTAAAGTCAATCGGATATTAACTTTGGCCTCTAGAGCGTCCACAAGATTTTTCAAAGTGATCAAGGGCCATAACTCTGACAGTGATTACCGGAAATCGCTGAAAAACTATAGGCTTCTTCGTCTCATGACCTTCAATACTGTGTATAAATTGAAAGTCAATCGGATATTAACTTTGGCCTCTAGAGCGTCCACAAGATTTTTGAAGTGATCAAGGGCCATAACTCTGGCAGTAATTACCGAAAATCGCTGAAAAAATATAGGCTTCTTCGTCTTAAACAACCTGTATAAATTTAAAGTCAATCGGATATTAACTTTGGCCTCTAGAGCGTCCACAAGATTTTTCAAAGTGACCAAGGGCCATAACTCTGACAGTAATTATCGGAAATTGCTAAAAATCAATAGGCTTCTTCGTCTCATTACCTTAAACACTGTGTATGAATTTAAAGTCAATCGAATATTAACTTTGGCCTCTAGAGCGTCCACAAGATTTTTTCAAGTGATCAAGGGCCATAACTCTGACAGTAATTATCGGAAATTGCTAAAAATCAATAGGCTTCTTCGTCTCATGACCTTAAACACTGTGTAAGAATTTAAAGTCAATCGGATATTAACTTTGGCCTCTAGAGTTTCCACAAGATTTTTTGAAGTGATCAAGGGTCATAACTCTGGTAGTAATTATCGGAAATTGCTGAAAATCAATAGGCATCTTTGCCTCATGACCTTAAACACTGTGTATAAATTTAAGATTAATCGGATATTAACTTTGGCCTCTAGAGCGTCCACAAGATTTTTTTAAGTGATCAAGGGCCATAACTCTGGCAGTAATTATCGGAAATCGCTTCTTCGTCTCATGACCTTAAACACTGTGTATAAATTTAAAGTCAATCGGATATTAACTTTAGCCTCTAGAGCGTCCACAAGCAATTGTGGACGCCGGACGGACGGACGGACTGACGGGGGCGACGACAATATATGACCACATTTCAATGTTGGCGTATAAAAACAAATTCTTTTCAATTCTTTGGCTGTCATGTGAGCTTATTTATTATATAATTACAAAAAAAAAAATATTTCATTACATCATCAGCTGGATGATAAAAAAAAAGAATGGAATTGCTGGTTGTCATAATAGAAAGACAACCAGGCTTGAAATTTGCGACGGTTTGACTATTGCAGCTAGAGACACACCAGTCACGTCTCCACAACCAGGGCTCGACACTGCCGTCGGCCTCGGCGTCCATGGCCTCCGAATTTTAGAATTTGGCCGCAGATTCATGGCCGACTTTTAACTATCCACGGCCATGTATGGTCGCCGATTAGTGCTGGGTATCGCGAGTTATTTTTACTATCGGTAATCGCCATTGAAATGTCAATTGATAGTATCAACACAACCTTATTATTGTTCTTTATTTTTAAATAATGTAGCCTTAGTTCTGAATGACGAAATACCGTTGATATGCCTATGTAGGTGCAGAAACCAAAATAAAATGAGCATGAGTCGATTCAAAACATTGCGTATGTGAGCGCAATAAATACCAACATGGCGGACAATTCGTTGTCGATTCGCGTGCAAAAACTGAAGAAAATTTACTAGCCTAAAGAGCTTGATATCACGAATTCGTAAATTGTTTATTATTATTAAAATAATGTAGCCTTGATTCCGAAAGAAGAAATACAAACGTTTTTGTCATCCATCAGTGCTATGTCATTTATAATGAGCAGACGAATTCTGAAAGGGAAAAAACTCTGAAATATTTACACATCCGGGTATCTCCAATTTAGCGAATTCCATGATATGGCGATTATTGTTTCAAACTAAAGTAATGTTTAAATGAGGGCAAATTTATTTTAACATTTTTTTAAAAATGCTACATTGAGATTGAGACTTTGAAGTAAATATAAAGTGACCGATGTAGGGTATTGTATTGTTATATATACGAAGGATTAAGTCACAGAAAACATTGAGTCGACTCCTACGCACGCACAAAAAATAGACGAAGAGAACGATACTCGATAGTGCTTTTTGGCATATCTTAACGATTTATATCGATATTTCATCCAGCTCTACCGCTGATATAGTAATACTTTCAACTCTCAATATGGCTACATGCCGATTTTAAAAATATTTTTGAGTAGAATAAAATATCGTACTAAAAACAGTAGGCTATGATAGTACGATATGAATTTTACCCCCCCCCCCCTCTTAACTGTAAGGATGCATTATTTTTGTAAACGGAATAAAAATATTGAACGTGATGTGATAGTCAGGCCTGTAACAACATTTTGACTGAGAAAGATCTAGTGATCTACAATAAACAGATTCACATATGACATATTGAAACCTTCTGAATAAGCTGATAACATCATATTTCATGACTTAAAAATTGGCCTTGGATTTTCAATTTTTGGCCTTGGATCAAGGTTGCACTTTGGCCTATCGTAGGCCAAAGTTGGCCTTCGATCGAAAAAATGAATTTCGAGCCCTGTCCACAACCACCGACAAAAAATCTATGTTATAGACTTTCGCCTCAAAATTGCTTATCTCTAAGACCGGTAAGTAGATGTCATGTATAAAATCTAAAACTTCACGCAGTGTTAACTTTTATAGATGGAATATCGGTGATTTCACTATTTCTTTATGGTAACTTGTGATTTGATGACAACCAAATAATTATCACATCAACAACTGGTTTACTCAGAGACTCTTAATATTTACATTCAGGAGAAACTGTTTACAAAATACAAAACAAAATATTTGACACAACTAATAGTTATATAAAACCTTAATACATTTTTACATATTTTAACATTTTATTTTCAGGAAAATTGATCAGTATTGTTTAGATGAGGCGGTTTAGATCGCATTACAAACAAGAGATGACATTTATTAGGGTGCTATATGACGACGAACAGAAAAGGTTTCGCCATGATGTATACCGTCAGTTTTAGAGGCAAGGTCGACTTGGAAGAAATAA
The DNA here is from genome assembly GCF_932274485.2 of Patella vulgata. NCBI lineage: Eukaryota > Metazoa > Mollusca > Gastropoda > Patellidae > Patella > Patella vulgata. The sequence goes on from NC_065886.2 coordinate 143,443, forward strand.
TCAGACAAGTAATATCAAACTATATAGTCTGCAAAAGACCTACCCAAATTATCAAACAAAACATTCTTTTATAATAGTTAAAGATACATTATGGAAGATTAGTTAAAGAGCTGGCAGTTCTTACTGTAATAGTTAAAACTAGATGATATGGAATATGCTGAGAATTTCAGCTAAATTGCTTCACTACAAGCTGAGAAAACCTTATTATGAAAATGACTGTAGCCTCAATTGTCATTGTTACTGCTGTCATGATAATAAAGTCTTTATTATCCATTGTTGCGTTTAATCAACAGATAATGAACGGCAGATCAGATTCAAATCCAATGAAAATCGGACACCATAGATGACATCAAGAGTTGATTATAATAAATGTCTAATTAATACATGTAGTTTATATAACATTTCAGACCTAAAGAAAGACCTGCAATAGACACATTTACTTCTTGCATAATGCATGTTTAAATAAACATTGATGCTATTAAACATATTTCTGTTTTATATTGTGTATTTAATTTTGGTTAGAATATATTATATTCTGTAACATTCTTAAAATTTTTTGGTCTGTCTCTTCACAATATCTCGTTGGATCAGCTGGGTCTGGGTATGACTGCCCCAGATTAAAGGTACTGCTGACAATATTCCGATCTTTTTGAGTATTTTTTTTTATATCTGAAAAATAAATAGATTAAAGGAAATGGGCATATGTCATGCAGTGTTATATGTGGAAAATTGTTCGAACTGCGAAATTACAATTGTCAGGAGAATTGTATCATGCTGCTAATGGTATACACATCATCACCCACCCCCCTTTTATTGCTGACCTTAGAAAACCAGGATTGATAATGTAGAAAAACTTTCTTGGACCCCAAGGTTCGTGAGCCAGCTCCAAAATCAGTTTGAATGTACCGAGATGAGACACAATAATTTAACGTTTTCTCATATTTTATAAACACATTTGATCCATGGTTAAAATTGACCAATTAGTTTCTTACATGACTGTCATACGGGTCATTTATTAGATATTGTTGAATGTTATTACATAAGTAAGGGGAAAACTAACCTAATGTTTGTGTCAGCTCCTTTTAGTGGTTCTCGATTTGTATGCAAATTAAAATCAACTGCTACCAACAAACATTTTGCATGGTAAACCAGTGGACTGCAAAATAATGTCAAATAAATTATTATTGTTGATGTGAAACATCTTTCTTTCAATTTAAAAGTGTACTTTTTAAAGAAGGAATGTGAAAAAAGAGGGTTTAATGTCCACTCAACACAAACTAGGTCTAACTAGGACTTAAAATACATGGTTCAATTTTATTTCAATAATTCTCTTACGCATAGGTTTTTAGTGCAATCACACAACTGGACTCAATGACAGACATTCTAATTCAATGCAAGAGTAGGGCATGGTGCTGCTGCCCAGGCAAAATTTCCCTCATAGCACACAGTATGGCATATGCCTGACTTCATCAGTAGGATGTTAAACCCCCATTTCAGTCCTGATCCATAACCATTCGGCCACCCAGCCAAACTAGAAAATCATAAAAAATCATTGTAACTACTAGGCCTAGTTTGAACTACAATTGCAGGTCTGTATTGGTTGTAATTACCTGGAACTTACTGGCATGGAATGACTCAATATATTTCCTGTGTGCCTGTAAAATAAATAAGTCTTTGTATTTGATGTTTATTTTTCCTATGTTTACATCATGTACTGGTAGGCCTATAGTTCAGTACATATGCATAGAAATAAATGGGATGGCAACTCACACAGAAAAATAAATTGAAAATAATCTTGGCCCTTTTATTTTTTTTATATCGAACAGAGCCAACAAAAACTAACTAGTAACTGAATGAAACTATAGATGTAATGTTACTAAAAAAGAAAATATACTGAGCGCCATGGAAAACGCATCACTTTTTTTCCCAAATATTTTATACTAGGTGGTTTTGTATGTATAATATTATGCAATACTATGAACTATTGTTTCACACAATGCTCCCAAACGCAAAAAATATCGGCCCGTGTGCACAAAAATATATTGCACGAGATGCACATGAAAAACCCAATATACACGTGCAGCATTGTGTGTGAGCCCTTTAAAAGCATGTTTTCAACTTAATGTGCAGTACTTTAACTGTGAAATGTCCATCTGTCGTAATTTGTTGTTGGACGTGTGAAGGAATTGAGCTAGAGATGCCGAGACTTACTGAAAATCAATGGAATGAAGCCATGGGAATGTCCAGGTCTGACATGTCTACACGTGCTATTGTCAGACACTTCAATTGTCATCAGTCCACTATTGTAAGGTTGGTGGAACTTGTTCGATTAACTGGATCAACACGTGACCATCAACGTCCTGGTCCACAACGAGTTACAACCCAGGCTCAAGACCGCTACATCCGGGTCACTCGTCTGCTTGACAGATTCCGCCCAGCGACTCGAACAGGTGGAGCAGTCGTCAGAAGACAAGGATCAAAAAGTGCCAACACCATAAGACGTCGTCTAAGAGAAGTAGGACTCTGTGCACGACGACCTTATGTTGGAGCTATCCTCAGGGATCATCACCGTCAGCGGTGTTTGATATGGGCTCAAGGACACCAGACATGGAGAAGAGTAGACTGGCAAAGTGTGCTCTTCAGTGATGAGAGTCGCTTTCATCTTTATCACACTGATGGCCGTCAACGTGTGTGGAGACGTCTTGGGGAACGTCTTGCAGACTGCTGCGTCTTCGAAACGAATCGATGGGGTGGGGGAAGTGTAATGGTGTGGGGAGGCTTCACATTTCCTCACCGGACCACCCTACACATTTGCTGGGGTCGCGTTAATGCTGTAGCCTACCGTGATGATGGCCCGTGGAGGACACACGCGCTACTGACATCTGTGTCATACTTTTGGTTTTGACCCCTCTGACTTTGTACCCTTGATTACAGATTAAACATCCATAAGTGTACAAATGTGTTGTTATTGATGTGTTCCCATTTGAATATTGTTCACAATAAGAAGCAAAATAATAAAAATATGTTTACAGGATCATTTTGTTATACGAAAAACTAAGTGATGCGTTTTCCATGGCGCTCAGTATAAATAAATTGTTAAAAATGAAATCTGTGAGTACATACGTCTCTAATAAAAATTGATGATTCAAAAAGATAATACTACTAATTTACACTATTTACAAATGATTCCTCCAATAAAATATCATACCAGTTTAAAAGTTTTTATTAGTTCAGATTGGCAACGTCTTCGTGAAGTTGGCTTTGTTGAAATCATTCCAATTTCCATCTCGCTACTTCTCAGCATAAATACACACATTCGTCTTTTTCTATGCTGTGTAACCTCGCATGTACTATTTCTTCTTTTTTGTGCAATATCTGTGACTGTTCGTTCTCTTTGACGTTTTGGAGGGTTATCCATGATGAATTGAACAAGACACCAAACTCCCAACTTTCAGTTTGACCCGATTGAATCACATTTTAGGCTGATGTTCCGGTAAACTATAGCGATTGGCTGTGTAAAAATAAACATCCAATCAGTTTTCCTTTCTCAAATTATAGCTTACCGCCAACAGGGTGAAATGAAATGAAATGTGGTTTTATGGCATATCAGCTCCAACCGGGCTACATTGCGCCAAACATATGGTGAATATTACGAGACAGGCTAAACTATATCACAGAAAAATATTATATGCATAAATAAAAACAATATCACAGTCAATAAAATTAAAAATAAAATACAACTTTTATGCATATAAATATTAAATACAAATACTTTACCATTCGATTAAGTTAACAATCAGTATAGAATAGTCACAATTATCAAGTGGCCAACGAAAACGCCTAAATATTTTGAACTGAACTTTTCAGACAAGGTAAATATACTATTCCTCTATATTTTGGCATTTAAATGTCATACGTACACGGAATGTTATATCTTAGGCTCTATGAAATTCGTGAATCGCCCTTTAACTACATGTTTTTAAAACATTTTGGAATAGAAAACAAATGAAGAAATTTTTAATTCTATAATGGTTGTAAAGTATATGAAACTCTCATGCAAACAAAAGGGCCTCGCGTGCATGTTTCATTACTAAATTGATAAATTGGTGCTGCTATATTCAACAGATTAACAGGTTAATTAACATACGTTTTTTCACTGTTTCGCGAAAGGCTTCCGCATTTTTAATCAAATGTTGAAATTCCTGGAAAAAAGGCGCGTATTTGGGATAATAGATTTGTGTTTGTGCACGTTCGTTAATTTCTGTGCAATTTCTGGATTATATGACCATCAAAACACCTATCACAGAATGGTTTGTTGGATAAATTTTGAAGTAGTTAATTATAAAATGGATGTACTGATGATAAGGCGTAATTTCAAAAGCAGCCATGGTGAGTATAGGCTAGTTGTTTAAATTCTAGTATATTGGGCTGGGTGTATTGGTATATTAACTTCCGTCATGCAAAGTATTTGACCTGGCTATGTTTAGTTTTTAAAAACAAAGGTAAAACGGTTCTGTGTATATATATTACGGATCCACTAAAAATAAATCAAAACATATTTTAAGAGTAAATTATCAGTGTTATAATCTTGTGTATTCATAAGTAATTACTAAATGCCTGCCACTAGTGACAGCCGATGCACATTAATCCCAAAATTTATATATGCTTTGTTTTTGACAGGATAATTTTGAAACAGCTGAATGCTCTACCAGCACACTGCATGGCACATGCCTATCTTTATTTAATATTATTTTGATTGTGTCATTTCAGGTCATATATTTTTAATATCATCGAAGAAAAGGACAACACTAGAAGAACAAGCCAACAGTGAGGCTGATGTCCCCCGCCGAAATTGCAAAATAAATAGATGACACATATTAATTAATCGCACATTTATTTTTTTCACTAAGTTTCATCACTCTCTATCAGATAGAATCAAGATTATCTTGTCCCAAACCATCGACAAATGAAATCGATTAGCTCTGCTTAGCTTCAGCTCGAAATGTTAATTATTGAACTCAGTCAAGACATTCACCTAATGAACATCTACATATACATCAAGTTTAAACATTCACCTAATAGACACCTATGCCAAGTTTGAACATTCTACCTCAATTAGAAGGAGAGTTATTGTGTTCCAAAGTTTCTACCAATCAAATTGCTTATCACTCTGCTTACCCTCAGCAAAAAATGTTCATTATCGAACTTAGTTAAGGTATTCATATAATAAATCTATACACCAAGTTTCATCAATCTCACTTAATTAGAACTAAAGTTATCGTGTCCCAAAGCATCAACCAATCAAATTGCTTATCTCTGCTTACCCTAAGCGGAAAATGCTCATCTTCGAACTCCATCAAGGCATTGACCTAATCAACACATACACCAAGTTTGAACATTCTAGCTCAATTAGGAAGAGAGTTATCGTGCCCCAAAGTATCAACCAATCAAATTGCTTATCTCTGCTTACCCTAAGCGGAAAATGCTCATCTTCGAACTCCATCAAGGCATTGACCTAATAAACACATACACCAAGTTTGAACATTCTAGCTCAATTAAAAGTTATCGTGTCCCAAAGCATCAACCAATCAAATTGCTTATCTCTGCTTACCCTAAGCGGAAAATGCTCATCTTCGAACTCCATCAAGGCATTGACCTAATCAACACATACACCAAGTTTGAACATTCTAGCCCAATTAGGAAGAGAGTTATCGTGTCCCAAAGCATCAACCAATCAAATTGCTTATCTCTGCTTACCCTAAGCGGAAAATGCTCATCTTCGAACTCCATCAAGGCATTGACCTAATAAACACATACACCAAGTTTGAACATTCTAGCTCAATTAGGAAGAGAGTTATTGTGTCCCAAAAAGTGTGACGGACAGACAGACGGACGGACGGACGGACAGACAGACGGACAGACAGACAGACAGACGGACGAACCCATTTTAATAGTCCCCTGCTTTCTTCGAAAGGCGGGGGACAAAAAGAAAATTTAGAAGACGGAATACAGAAATTTGAGGGATAATTAATAATATAGTAATATTGTAATTGTTTGGAGTTTTTTTTTTCAGAATGCATGTTATTAAAGACTTTGAAATAGTAATGAGATTTTAGTAAAATTTCAGTGAGAGATTCAGTCAAAATATTATTGAGATTTCACTGTACTCCTCCCTGCTCTTCTCTGCCTAACTGTCAGACAACACATTTTTATATACCTTCGAACACATGGTCATACACACAATTGTTTCTTTTATCTCGTCACGGCATGCTTACTGACCAGTGCATATTCCTTTGAAGTAAAGCGGAACGTGTGTACAGATCATATGTAGCTTGTAACGGACATATTGAATTAATTACATGTTTAATTACAACACAGACAATCGTGACTTACACTACGCTGCTGGAGTTTGGGACTAGAATCGCCGAACACGGCGGAAAAACTCCCTGTTCCGCGACGGAATCTTGGAGAATCGCTAGCGAAATGCCAGTTAGCCAAATCACCGCAAAACACCCTATTTCAGTGTTTCGCAGTGGAACATGGTGAATCGCTTGAGTGCCGATATTATCCCGATTTAAGCATGTTAAAAAAAAGTAATTTTTTTCAGTTGAATACAAAGTATGTTAACCGTTGGCGAGGAAGCTAGGGTCGGATTCTTTTTCTAAGGCACTGTATACATGCATAACGTGGGGCCAAAATGTATGCAAACTATGAACAACTTACGATTTTCTAAACGTATCATTTCATCTTCGTCTATAACTTAGATGTAATCCATCAATTATTGGCTGCTATCAAATCCAAATTTAAATTATATACGATGAGCTTTTTCACATTACTTCATTACTCGCAGCTTCAGTTAATCTAAATCAACAATCCATAAAGCACAGTTCCATAAATCACTCCACGGTGCACTTAACGGTAAGTCACATGGTCAGAAACGTGGGAAAAGATTGGGGCTATATTCTTACGCTGTCTTATTGGTTGAATGCATGTAAATGTACAGTATTATATGTATACTTAATTTGCAAAATAACAAATACATGACGCTGTCACTTCTATGACCTTCACAGTGTACCCCCTCCCAACCATATCGTTTTAATGCGTCATAATACATTATTATCATATACCGGTGACAGTCAAGATTTGCTAAATACTTTTCGCCGAATAACACAGCGTAAGAATATAGTCCCAATCTTTTCCCGCGTTTCTGACCACGTGACTTACCGTTAAGCGCACTGCGGAGTGATTTATGGCACTGTGCTGTATGGATGGTTGATTTAGATTAACTGAAGTAATGTGAAAAAGCTCATCGTATATAATTTAAAGTTTGGATTTGATAGCAGCCAATAATTGTTGGACTATAGACGAAGATGAAATGACACTTTTAAAAAATTGTAAGTTGTTCATAGTTTGCATACATTTTGGCCCCACGTAATGCATGTACAGTGCGCTAGAAAAAAATTCTAACCGATAAAGAATGTCGGTAAACATTTTCCTGGGATAACCTAACTCCTTTTGTTGTTAATCAAACCGGCCTGTGCATTATACATGTACACGTTTTCACGGCAGCATTACCATATTACAACTCCTTCAATTTATTATAGACAATATTAGTTCGATCCTAGCTTAAGGTAGGCTCGCCAACTCCTGGCAGGAAGCATGGCAAAATACGATGTATTCTTAGCGAAACACATTGAATTAATAGAGAAACACAGTGAATTCCTAGCGAAACACGGTGGATTACAAGCGAATCTTTGAAAAAATCGCAGCGGAATCAAGCGAATTTTCACGGCGAAATCTAAGAATTTGAAAAAAAAATTTTCGTTGCATTGCCAAGATTTCGGTCCCAAAAATTTGGGAGGAACTGTAAGAAATGAAATGAAATGAAATGTTGTTTAATGGCACGTCAGCTTCAACCGGGCTATATTGCGCCAAACATATGGTGAATCTATCGAGACAAATTAAAACAATATCACATAATTGAATTTATATATGTAAATAAAAACAAATATCACCGAAAATATATTAATTAAAAATAAATATAACAAATCTTTTACATATATAAATATTTAAAACGATATACATGATTAAATATGTTTAAAAATGTTATCATATAGCTCCGGTTGAGCAAATAGCTGACGTAATGACTGGCAACGGTAGTATTTAGATCTAATATACTTGAGATGTTTGCACTCAATCAAGATGTGTTTTACTGTCAAATGAACATGTCAGTGAACACATTGCGGTTGAGGCTCTCGCTTCAAAATAAAAATATGAGTTAAAAAGGTATGACCAATGCGAGAGCGACACAAAACAACTTCATCCCTCCTGTTGGTTCTATAGGAGTTGGGCCAATCTCCTAGGAGAGGCTTAATGTGATGAAGTTTATTTGTGCCTGCAAGATCCCAAGACCGTTGCCAGCGGTCATAAATAAAATAATTTATACATGATTTAAAATCTTTATATGGTATAAAAAGGGTGATTGAGGAAGATCTAAAGCAGCTTTGGCAGCAAAATCTGCTTGATCATTCCACCTTATATCAACGTGACTGGGGAGCCAGCAAAAGACAATGTCTTTGCTGCTCAACTCGTAAGATAGTAGCAGACGCTAAACATCTGCTACTAATGGGTGTTCAAGCTGTTTATTGTTAATTGCTTGGAGCGAGGACAGAGAATCAGTAAAGATGATATGCTTTAAAGATGAAGAGGATTGTATGAACTCCAAGGCTTGAAGAATTGCCTGGAGCTCAGCTGTAAATATTGAAGCAGCAGGTGGAAGACACACAGAAATGGTCTCAGATGGCGTCACGGTAGCCGAAGCTACCCGGTCGCCATCCTTAGAACCATCTGTGTGAATAGGAGCATAATCACCATACTTAGACCTTAACTCTCTAAAGAGAGATTGGAACACCATAGAGCTAGTATCTCTCTTTTTATGTTGAGTTAGATCGAAATCGATCTTTGGGGGAGATATAGCCCACGGTGGAGTCCTAAAGACAGGGGTATTCGCAATACTGTCAAGGCTGAATCAGCCTCAGACAAAAGGGGTTGTATGCGAATACCGAATGATGTAATAACATCCACCTCTGAGGTCTTTCGACCGGAGAGGGACCATTATCATCAATCAAGATAGGAAAGTGGTCACTACCACACAGATCTTCATTAACCCTCCATGAAAAATCCTGAAACAGGACCGGAGAGCAAATGGTGAGATCGAGGGAAGAAAAAGAAGCTGTGGCAGGATGTAGATAAGTAGGCGAGTCATCATTTAATAAACACAAATTATTAATGTTAATGAAGTCCGCTATTTGTTTACCTCTGTTGTTATCATCTGGACTACCCCAGAGTGAATGATGACCATTGAAATCTCCCGTAATAATAAACGGGAGAGGACGTTGTGCAACAAGGTCATCAAGATCTCTGGGATTAAGATGTAAACTTGGTGGAAGATATACAGAGCAGAGTGTTATAGGAATATGCAAAGTCACCCTAACTGCAACTGTTTGTAAAGGGAGTTGAGGGTGACTTGACTCTGAAGGATATCTCCATCAAGAATAATAGAAACCATGAGCTCTACCATCACCAACTGAGTGATGATGATAACCAACAAAATGTCTAAAAGACAAAGTGTCAGAATTTCGTAAAAATGTTTCCTGTAAACAAATAGCTAAAGGATTGTGCTTTTAAATTAATAATTGGACTTCATTAAAATTTGGTTTTAAACCACGACAATTCCATTGAATAATGGAATTTACCATTGTCAGGGAATTTTATTTTTTGACGACTTACCATGTGGATCCGTATGGACATCCACGACGGTAATACCGTCCATCAGATCATCCCCATACTGTATCTATTATAGAGAGAGACAGGGTCTTTTGAACCATTCTTCCCTCCCTCTCGAAACTTTGCTAATTTTTCTTTCTTTGACGAAGAATTACCTTTAGACTGCGATCCTGACCCAGCAGAACTGGAATCAAGGATGGCAGCTTCAAGGGGAGGCGAGGGAGATGACCCCTTGCCGTTCTTAGAGGAAGTGTTAGGAATGATCCCAACAGTTTCAGATTGAGGCAAGGAGGATGAACCCTCGCCAGTCAAAGAAATAGTTTCGATAGAGCTCTCTTTTGTTTGAGAGGCGCTCGATACCCCTTTAACATGATCTGATGATATGAAAGACATTTTCCCTTTATTTAGCCAGGTTATATCTGTCTGAACTGAGATGCTTTTGGTAGATACTTTCACTGCGCTTGCAAAAGATTTCCCTTGAGATGGAATGGGAAAGAGCGCAGTTAAGTCTACTTGCTTTTGAGCATCATAATATGATATTTTACGCTCAGACATTACCTGTTGAATTATTTTTTCCTTTTGCCATATTGGACATTCGCGAGAGTAAGCAAAGTGCCTACCCTTGCAATTTATACAACACAAATCTGCCTGGCAGGTAGCGCTCTCATGGCCATCATGACCACAGCGAGTGCAGGTGTCCTTACCTCTACAGACGGTTTTGCTATGTCCAAATTTCTGACATTTGTAACATTGTAATGGGTTACTCATGTAAGAATCAGCAGGTATGTTAAGATAACCTGCCTTGAGAGTCTTTGGAATGTCGGGACGATTAAAAGTGAGGATATAGGTGCTTGTGGGAATCACCTTTTCTCCTCGGCGTACACTAATTCTTTTAACATGTAAGACACCTTGAGCAGAAAGGTATTCCACCATTTCTTCCTCACTGCTGCCTTCAAGATCCCGACAGCCAATTACACCTCTACTTGAGTTTAAAGACCTATGTGGAGATACCTTGATAGGAATGTCCGCTAAGGATGTTGATTTAAGCAGCATGGTAGCATGCTTTTCCTTAGGGCATTCTATCAATGCCAGCTATGCCCTTGGCTATTAAAAATGGTGATACCTTCGATAGGTCTGCAGTAGAGGGACTCTCAATTAAGAGAAACCTCGGCTATGTCTTTGATATTTTTAAAGTGTTTTTAAATCAGAAACGTCCTCTGAATTAGGACGCTTCTGTTTCTTTTTATTAATTGGAGTGGGGGGGATTGGGGAATCCATTAAATATATTTTTTAAAATTCACCCCTCGTCGTCCCCCAGGTTACTTCCCTGCCTACCAGGGGGAGGTCTAGCACGGATAACCAGCGCATGGCCTCAGGGCTCGACGAGGGGAATATTCAAGCCAGTAAGTATAAATACTTAACCAACCCGATTGACCCAAGTCGCCGCTCTGTAGGAAGTACTCAGGACACAAAGGTAAACTTGCTGAGCGAAAAAAACAAAGCAATGAAATTGGAAAAAAGTACATTCTACAGAGCTAAAAACGACCAAAGCCGATTGATCAGAGTGAGCCACTCTGATCTCCCGTCTAGGTGAACCATGGGCCAAAGTAATGTGTTGCAGAGAAAGGACTCGCAAGTCAAATCCCCACTCAATTACCAGGATTCCACTCTCCACCGACACTGGTCGCAACGCACGGCAAACACGTTGCCCCATTACAGGGATTCTTTTAGTTGCCTCTTACGACACGCAGGAACTACACCCTACACCCCAGGGGAGGGAACTGTAAGAACAGTGCATACAGACACTGTAACCCAGGTATCATTTAATCTTGTGTATCTAGCACTAATTTCTTTTACATTCATTTAATATCTAATCTTTGTTCAAAAATTTGTAAAGATAGGTTGCCAGCAATGCCAGGCAACGAAACATACGCCCACAGCAGCTATATCGTCCGGGCAGTCTACAAGAGTTGTCGCATATTTTTACTTTTTTCGGTAATGAAACATTTATAATAAATTTAAATCTGTTTAAGAGTAACAACTCATTAAGTAATTATCAGAAAACCATTAGAATTTGTTTGGTTTTTATAAAGTTCTGCCCCATGCTAACGTTTAGTATACGAAACTTTTAACATCATGGATTTAGCTGTTCAAGTCATAAAGAATCATTGAAAATCAATATACTTGTTCGTCTCAAGACCTTAAACACTGTGTATAAATTTAAAGTCAATCGGATTTTAACTTTAGCCTCTAGAGTGTTCACAAGATTTTTCAAAGTGATCAAGGGCAATAACTTTGACAAAAATTATCGGAAATTGCTGAAAATCAATAGAATTCTTCGTCTCATGACCTTAAACACTGTGTATCAATTTAAAGTCAATCGGATATTAACTTTAGCCTCTAGAGCATCCACAAATTTTTCAAAGTGATCAACGGCTTTAACTCTGGCAGTAATTATCTGAAATTGGTGAAAATCAATAGGCTTCTTTGTCTCATGACCTTAAACACTGTGTATAAATTTAAAGTCAATCGGATATAAACTTTGACCTCTAGAGTGTTCACAAGATTTTTTGAAGTGATCAAGGGCCATAACTCTGGCATTAATTATCGAAAATCACTGAAAATGAATAGGCTTCTTTGTCTCATGACCTTAAACACTGTGTATAAATTTAAAGTCAATTGGATATAAAGTTTAGGCTATAGAGCGTCCACAACAATTGTGGACGCCGGCCGGTCAGACAACAATATACGACCACATTTCAATGTGGGAGTATAAAATCATTTAAAATCACCAAAAATCATCTAATTTGTTGGGTTGTTTATTTTTTAACAGTGAAATTAAACACTTGTAAATTGGACACTCATTATCAAAACTGAATGGTCAGCTTTAAACTTGACAGAAGTACAAATTAAACGACTTATGGTGATTTTAAACATGATACCCAGGTTACAGTTAGAGTTAGAAGGTTAATATTATACATATTATCAAGAAGCATGGCTGGAGGTCACCAAGTTATAAGCACCTAAATGACCGTTCAAAAAGTACTTTGTTACATCAGTTCTACACACTATACATCTTGCCATGTATAGAGTTGAAATTTGGTAGGATTAATGAATACATTGATGTCTTCAAAATGGCATATTAAAAAGTTTTGTTACGGCTTTCGGAAACTTCCGGAAATTACTGATGCCTTCCGATTTTTCACGAACATTTATAGTTCTCTCCATTTTAAAAATAAACCAAAATGACACATGGTAGTGTTAGCTTCACATATAACCTTTCATTTTCAAAGACCTTGTTCGATAACATTTTCAACCGTTTGGCCCCCATATTGGATTTTACAAAACAACCCCTTCAGCTGCGATTTTGTTCTGATTTTTGAAAACTGTTTGATGTTTTGAAAAGTGGCAACAATTCTTAGGAAGCCGATTTTTAAATTTCGATTTTGTTTACTTCTTGTTTCACTTTGAATTTTCTACGACTTTTGAACGTCTATCTGGTGACCTTGACCTTTATATATATGATGACTCTGATGTCAACTAATAGTTATTAATAAAAAGTTTGGTCTTGAAGTATAACTTCCGGTTTTATTAATAGTTAAAAATGACAGGTTTTTCTCAATTTAATAGATATTGGATTACTAGATACTCAAGAATTCATGGTGTAGCTTAATTGTTGATGCGACAAGGCGTGTCTTGACGTGACCTGGGTACCGAAACATGTCAGTACTCCTTCAGAGTTCCAGTGTATTTTTGGATATTGTTTACTTTTCTATCAGCAAAATTAAAGCCTGGCGCACACTATGCCACAACTTAAGCGACGAGTCTAGCGACAAATATCGCTGCAATTTAAGTGGAGTGAGCACACTACACGACGACTTTGTCTATCACGACAAACAACCTGTCACATAAATTCATATTTTTCGTCATTGCGTCGAATACTTCAATTAATATTGTTTTGTACATAATGATCAAGCGGCGGCGTAATCGTCTTAGTACAATGCCCTTCGAGTGCAGTGTGTTTATAGTATTCTAAATAACTAGCTCAAATTGGGCGACTCTTACATGCATAAAAAACTATGTAAAAAAGGCCATGTAAGGATGAGTCCAGAAATATTCCAGAGAATCCTAAATATAATCAATCCTTAATCACACAATCAATAAGCCCAGGAAAGTGGTTGACGGTCACTCTTCTGTTTTCTCGCTACAGGTACTTGAAAAAAAAAAGCCCATTCTGATTACCATCTATGAATCCTAAGACTATATTATTATTGAGTAGATTGCTATATAGACGGAATAATCCACCCGGCCTACCATATGTATTTGACAGCTTTGCCAGAATTCCAAAACTTAATTTCAGTTAGTCAGTTAGGGCTAAATTAGATTACCCAAGCCACTTATATATACTGTACATGTAACAGAAAAAAAAATTCTGAGAAATCTTGTGTGTGGTTATGTCACATGAGAAGAATAACCAAAAATGATTGATTTAATAGGTGAATTTATATTCTTCCTTGTCGCTTAACTTGTCGCCGAAATGAGCACATTAGACGATTTCTTGCCGATGAAGCGACGACTTTGGCGATCATATCAAACAAGTCTGATATTGGCGACCATCGCCGTGATGGTTGCTGGCGACAAAATATGGCTTGCAATCAAGTATGCACACTCGGCGAGTTTTTGATTTTTCATCGTCAGCGACCGAAATCGCCTATGTGTGAGCCAGTGTGTGGAGTAGGGTGAGCCAGGCTAAAGCGCCCAATAATACCGATGCCAAATTTCCATTTTGAGTTTACAAATAGTCTGTTGTTATTTTTAGTTACCTTGACGTACAATATCACAATCATTGATAGAAATTTCAAGTTTATTTGTAAGAAGAGCTTACAACATGCATACTAGTCATACATTTAAGAACATTTTGAAACAAACGTCTACATGTATATTTGACTCGTTCTTACGTTTCCGACCCATGTATTAATATTGTTAGAATTTTTGCTCTTATAATTAATGATGGCATTATATTGTATTAATTAATATCTCTGGCAAGTTAGTAGATTCACATATTTGTACTTAAATCAAGTTAGCGAATGGGTGACAGATGGTTACATAAAAAAAGTCATAATATGGTAAACATTCAATTTTAGGTTGATAACAGATATCTCATGGGAAGTTTCTCCAGTATGTTTCCATTACCATATAAGGGTACGTTTTGACTGTCATTTGGCTCAATTAACTAATCTCTCTAATTATTTACATCATATTTGACCCAATTAGCTTATTGAAGGTCCAAAACCCAAGCTACAAAACTATTATATTTGGGAGCAATCGCCAAACAACAGACAGATTCTGGAAGGGAAAAGATGTAGCAGTTTCTATCAGCCGACTCGACCAGCGAGTACCGTTTGTAAGCAGCTATATGATATATAAAATGTAAAAACAAAACGTTGCATTGTTATTCCTGGTAAGACAAATGTCTTAAGAAAACAGTAAGAAGTAAATACACAACGTGAAGCAGAAGCAAAGACAACTAGAGATAAATTCTAGACGATCACAAGGTTACTAAGATATGTAGTAAGAAAAGATGCATGGGTTGTACGTAGGATGTGGCGACCGGTTAGGGTCACCCGCTCTCCACGTCTAACATAAGACCTGTGGTACTATACCCATGGTGGCACAGTATAATTTGAAATAATAATGCCCAATGTACATGCCGTGTGAATCTATTGTAGGCCGAAACGGAATTCAACTATCAATTCTTTTTGGAAATAATTGTCGTAAATATACTGAATAAATATTAAATTTGCCGCAATAGAAAGGGGAATATAAAACTGGTGCGTTCAGAAAATATATGGATGAAGTGAGTAGGGCAGGGGCTGTGCTTTGCTTATAAACAGAGAACTCCATCCTTCAATGATGTGGAAAATGCACTAACAACAAAAAAGGCAGAGGTAAATTATTGCAACCATATATGCAATATACATGGGAATACCCCACTATAATAAGAGAGGGATCTAGTAGGGGTTTGGAGCTGGCTACTTGTGTGTTCTAAATGATCTCCCTTCTTAAAGTTCATAAGGTTTCTTATTGAGTCAAGTTTCGATTCCCCGCTCCTGCATGAGACGGAGAAAGTGGGTTTTTTCCAGGTTCTCCTGCGTTCCCCCACTGCTACATATCCCTACGTGCCGGCTAGTTGTTGAATTAAACTTGAACCATGGTTTAGTTTCGAAATGACCTAGGCATGCAGTTGTATATGGACTATCTTTCAGAAGTGACGATGACATGTTGTGGAAACAGACCATCTTTTTGAAGTGTCAGTGAAGTGGATTGTTTAAAACATTTCACAAGCATTGTTCTTTAAGTGGCATTTAGTAACTGGGCAGATAAATAAACTATAAACAGCTACTGATTTATTTAGGCGAAGTTTCGAAGAGTATTCTCTCAACGTTTTCAAGCTAATACAATATAACAAAATTTGAAGCTACATGTATAGACAAAATTACAATAACAAGGTTGAAACCATACATGACAACAACAAGATCAAAGGCCTATGACACAATGGGGTTATGATATACAAAAACAAGATAAAAGGGCCTAATTAACTTTCCAAAAGCCACTGAGTAGTGGTGATGTGTACATAATCTAAGTTTTGGTGATAGGGATTATTGGTGTTTACACAATAATATATACACCTACTTTTAAAAAAAAAGAAAAAAAAAGAAAAAAAAAGGCACAACTGATTGAGGATAGGGTCTAATGTATTGATAATAATTGCAGTGATAATAACAGAGTGATTCCAAAGGTTTGCGCTGGTATAGGCATCTGATTGAACTGCACATCATATTAATTAAATGGACTAAAAACTAGTGACGAGAATAATCAAATAATCAAATCATAAATATGCAATACTTTATTCCTAATTACTAATCACTTGTGATATTACTTTTTCATTTTTATTTTGCTCGACAAAAATATCCCCATGTGGCGGTTAAGATCTGGTGTGCTTCTTCTCATATGTATCGCCTCAAATAGTTTGCGTGTCTTTTCTACGGGGAGATTAACTGCCAGGGTTTTGTATGACTCTATTCGATGTCCTTGGTTAGATAGGTGATGTTGGGCTACAGCTGAGTTAGTAGTTGAGGATTTAGACTTATGATGACTGATTCGTTTGTCCAGGGGCTGTCTAGTTTCTCCTATGTATTTACTATTACACGAACAGGCAATTTCATAAACACAGTCTTTTGGAGGGGGTGGTTTGTTCGGAGAAAGCTTACCATTTGCCTTTAGGATGTCTTGTAGGGTTCATCCTTTAGAGAATGTGACTTGGATCCCTGTTGGGCTAAGGAGTCTCCTAAGGTGATAAGATAAGATAACTTCCCTTGAAATGGTATGGTGATTCTTACTGGTGGTTTGTCAGGTTTTGGTTTAGTGGTTTCTGTGGCACTGTTAGTGGTAGTCTTGATGGTTTTCTGCACTAAACTTCTTCAATGTGCCCAAGTTCAGTTTTGAGGGAATCTTTGCTGTAGTTGTTGATGGCACGCCGCGCTAGTGCTAGGGCTGTGTCGATACAGTTCATTTTCGATACAATACGTATTGACGATACGGCAAACTGATACGCGATACGTACCGCGATATGGTGACATCACTAATTATGCCCAAAATAATCTCAAACTACATTCTGTTTCAAGACATTTGAGATGAGTAAGCAAGCATCAGGGTTCTTAATCTATTTTGAAACAAACGGCCAGAATAATGTTGTGTCAATTGTGATCCCGTAGGAAATGGGTTAATTATAAGTGTCTATTCCGTTTGATATAACTAGACTAAATTAATTCTTGGTAATTTATGGAGAATGCAGTATGTATGTGATTACCACAAAAATAACGACAGAGGTACACCTTAATTTGAAAATTTTCCATATTTAATTCACGTACCAACTTGAAGTTCACGTCAGTAATATTCCAGAATAAATTACCGTCTTCGTTTATTCGATGAAACGTTCGCGTTTCATAAGTCGATGATCTAAAATATTAGTATTTTTCTACTATTGCCAGTATTAGAAAATGCTGTACATGTAGCCAAAATAGGCTAATACGGCACCATGGCATTTCTTCAAAACACAATTTGTAGTTGTCTGTCTATCATGCAACAAGTCACGTAACTTGCAAAAGTTTTTATTCATTCGCCAATGATAGACACATGGTACAATTGTCACATGACAATCATACTTGAAATTGCTTAAAAAAAACATTCCGCGCGATGATATATAGCCTAATGATAGACACACGGTACAATTGTCACGTGACAACCATACTTGAAATTGCTTAAAAAAACATTCCGCGCGATGATGATATAGCCTATGTCACGTGTCATTGAAATTCAGCATTGGAGATGCCATCAGGAAAATATATTATTAAATGATTGTTTCTCGGTGTATTCGATGTTCTATCAGGGGATTATATTCAATGAAGATTTAAATTTACCTAACAATTGGTCAATGAATCCATCAATGTATGATCCAGTTATTATTATAATATCTACCGGTACCTGGAATTCATACGCAGCGTGGAAGACGCTCAATTGGCAAACCATGCCGAGATCGTCTTCTTTCGTCACGTAGGTTCCAATCCACGGTCTTTCTTAACTGAATAATTTTTTCAACGATACGGCCATATTACGTATCGATATAAATATCGGTGGAATGTATCGATACATATCGGTGGAATGTATCGATACATATCGGTGGAATGTATCGATACATATCGGTGTATCGATATATCGACACAGCCCTAGCTAGTGCGGCTATGGTCTTTACACTTCACAAATATCGAAGGTAACCAAGATCTTTGGGTTATAAACTTGCATACAAGGGGTGGCCATTTGTCTTCAAATGTAAACTAATAATATTTTTAATAATGACTGAATTTATAAAAATCATTAGAAATACGTCTTAGCACGGTACCAGGCACGGCACGGTTAAATTTTCTTAGTGTAAATGCTATCCTTCCTGAGCACGGTTTCAGTACAGATTACTGCGACTGTGGGAAACGAACCATGACCTTTTTCCTCCACAAACTTTGACAGTCCTGTCATCAGTTCTGTCAAAATGGCTGCTCAAACTAAATCAACCATCTTAATTGTTTACATCCAGGTAATTTGCTTAGGGACTGAAATTAACCTTTCTGTGAAGAATTACACATTTGGCGTGCTTGACACGGTTCCAAGTCCGCTTACTTTAGAGTAATGTAAACGGGTCAATTTCTTGAAATTTATCACAGCCTGGTAGTGAGCCCAGAACGGCATGCTTATCGCGGCTTAGTGTAAACATGGCTCAAGTTTGCACTTTACAGTTTGTGGTTTGAAAATTAGACCAAGCAACAAAAAATTGTTTTCAGTGATTGGGTACAAACACATATTTCATTATTAAGACACTTACCATCAACATCAACCATAAAAATACAGAAAGCTACAAACATAGACAAATATTCTGTAAACTGTTTCTGAAAAAAAGAGGAAATATACACAAACTGTGGAAATATGCCGAAACAGCAGCATGTCTCTTTAAAGGACCAAATCCGACAACAGTCATTGTTTTTTGAGGCACGCTATCACTCGTGAGCGCCTGTCGCGCACCCAAATGTTGACCAGGGGACGGTTTTCTCCTTCTCCTTCAAATTACAAATCCCTCTCCTTATTTGTAAAACATGGACCCATGTAATTTTTTTTTCAAAAGTATGAAAATAATCTCAAAGACCGAACATTTCAAACAATATTTGAACCAGTTTTTTGTTAATGAAAAGTTACTCACATTCCGATCACTGCCATTTTGGTGTTTACGATTGGCGTATAACAACACAAAAAAACATGCCTTTATTTTATTTAAATTAATTTGAGTGGTAATCCTGCCGTTTTCATCACGATTAAATTATTATAGACAAGTAGTAATTGTGATTACTGTGTTTTGAGGTTTTAAGTATTTAAACATGCTTAAACTGCTTGATTATTTAGATGAATAAAACTTCAAAATGATGTCAATCAGTGTCACTTGGTTAATGTTAATAGTTATGTCCCTTCGAAACAAAAAACTAATGTGTTTAGTGCTGATATCAAGTAAAATTAGGCCTATTATAGAAATGTTGATTTATTTGAATAAATTTATTGCCACAATATTTTGCTGTTATCTACATGTATTATGACATTAATATCGTAGGATTCACTTTAATTGACTCGTTAGCCATTGTTCAAATTTGTTGGGAAGGCGTGAGGGGTGTGTGTGTAAGGTGATTACAAGAGACAACGTTTGCATTATTTATACGGATCGTATCAAAGCCTGTCTATAGGGATTTATGAAGTACATTCTCTATTGCCCGTGACAGAAAATAAGACTAAATCGTTTTAAAATTAGCGTTAAAAACCGCCCGGGAAATACTATCCTCCTGACATAGTTCGTTTGGCCATGGACTCTATATTAGATTTGGGATATAAATGAACCGTGAAATTGTTAGCCAGGGGAAGTAACCAGCAAAGGCAGTCTTTGTAGTCACTGGAAAATGGAGACAAACATAATGGAAAACAGGTCAAGCATAATACACCGTGCAGGATTCATTGATTTGTTCTGTTACGTGTATATTGTTTTATTTTGAATTATAAAAAAAACACAGAAAAACATATTGAAAAGGTGTTATTTATTCTAGTGGACGAACTTGTGAACTCCTCGGAGTCAACGGACACATAAAGCTAATTATTAGTATTTTTCGCCGATGCATTGATAATACAAAAGACGGGTTGCCAGGCAACAAAACATATGCCCACAGCAGCTAAATCGTCCGAGCAGTCGCCAAGGGTTGTCACATATTTATTCTTTTGTAGGTAATTAGGGGAATTTAATAGACAATAATTTCATACATATGACAATATAATTTTTGTCGTTTCAGGGTTCACAAGGTTCTAAAAACTAAAACAAGGGCTATAACTCTGAAAGTAATCTACAGAAATTGTTCAAATTCGACAGGATTTTTCGTCTTACTAATTCAAATAATGCATATAAATTTTATACAGATCGGATGATAACTTTTGTCATTCGAACGTTCACAAAGTTCAACAAAGTAAATCAAGGGCCATAACTCAAAACGTAATTGACGGAAATTGCTGATATTCAATAGGATTCTTCATTTCACTAATTTAAATGACGCATATGAATTTCATACACATTAGGTGATAACTTTTGTGGTTCAAGCAAGATTCAACAAAGCTGAAACTCAATAGGCTTGTTCGTTTTACTAATTTAAATGATACATTAAAATTTCATACAGATCGGATAATAACTTTTGTCGTTAGAGCATTTACAAGGTACAACAAAGTGAAACAAGGGCCATAACTCACGGCGTAATTAACGGAAGTTGCTGAAATTCAATAGGATTCTTCGTTTCACTAATTTAAATGATGCATATCAATTTCAAACAGATCGGATGATAACTGTTGTCAGTAGAGCGTTCACAAGATTCAACAAAGTGAAACAAGGGAAATAACTCAAGATGTAATTAACGGAAATTGCTGAAATTCAATAGGCTTCTTTGTTTTACTAATTTAAATGATGCATATAAATTTCATACAGATCGGTTGATAACTTTTGTCGTTGGAGCGTTCAAATGGTGCAACAAAGTGAAACAAGGGCCATAACTCCAGAAGAAATTAACAGAAATTCAATAGGCTTCTTTATTTCATTAATCTAAATGATGCAGATCAATTTCAACAGATCGGTTGATAACTGTTGTCATTAGAGTGTTAACAAGATTCAACAAAGTGAAACAAGGGCCATAACTCTAGATGTAATTAATGGAAATTGCTGAAATTCAATAGGCTTCTTCATTTCACTAATTTAAATGATGCATATAAATTTCATACAGATCAGTCGATAACTTTTGTCGTTAGAGTGTTCACAAGGTGCAAGAAAGTGAAACAAGGGTCATAACTCTAAGATAATAAACGGATATTGCTGAAATTCAATAGGCTTCTTCGTCCCACTAATGCAAACTACATATGTCAATTTCAAAACAATCAGATGATAAATGTAGTCTGTAGAGTGTTCACAAGAAATTGTGGACGATGGACGGACGTACGGGGGGCGACGGCAATATTTGACCACATTTCCATGTGGGCGTATAAAAAGGATCGAGAATCGATACATCGGCATTGATACTTGATATCTGATGATTGGCAGACACGAGAAATTTTCAGCCAATTACGGCAATTGATAAATCTGTTATATACTCTTCAAAAAAAGTAGGGGATATTCAGAAACACAACAAAACTGCGGAAATACACTGCTGTTTTTATTAGAGGTTACCAGTGTATGTTAATAAGAGGCCAATTGCCTACACATGAACATAAACAGTTCATATGGGCGGCTTATCTGACGGCCCCATTTCACTAGCAAAGACATACACAAAGTGAAAATGGACATTTTTGATTTTTGTCTTAATAATGAGTAATTGCTCCACCAATCCTCAGACATTCAGCAATTCGTCATGGCATGCTCCCTAATCAACCGCCCAATCACGATTTGGGGCAATCTGACCCACTCCTCTTGCCACTGTAACCCACATAGCATTTAATCTTGTGTATCTAACACTAATTTCTTTCACATTTGTTTAATATCCAATTTTTGTTTAAAAATTCGTAAAAACTGTTTAAAATCACCCAATATCATCTAATTTGTACTTCTGTCCAGTTTAAAGCTGACCATTCAATTTTGATAACGAGTGTCCAATTTACAAGTATTTAATTTCTCAATCGCTGTTAAAAAATAAACAACATAATTGATTAATGATGTATAATGATTAATTTTTGAACAGTGGTCAGGAAATTAAATACTTGTAAATTGGACACTCATTATCAAAATTAATCAGTTGGAACAGTAAGTTCTTCATCTGTGAACATACTCTCAAAGCATGTCAAGTGTCTATGACTTTTTTGAAGAGTATACATTTAGACCGCATGGCGACCTGACACCAAGAAGAACGTTATTTGAGCCTTCAATAGGTACCGACATTGTTTATGATGGCAGATTATGCAACATCATATATATAGAAATGTTTCTCTGGAGAATGCCAGGCCAGACGACAGCAGCACTTCATCTGGCACTTTTGGTGCCGCTACAGCTAACAACACAGTACGATTGTCAACTTTTGAAAGATGAAACACTGGTGGGCAAATAGGTGTCAAATTTGATAAAACTGGACATTTATTTGGTGTGAAGTGATTTGCCAAATCAAGGAATATAAGAGCTATTGAGATCTACCAATTGACAACTCCATCAGACCACTATAAAATACTAGTATATAAAATCACCCGGTCTGCTAAATAAGCGACCGTGATATCCATAAAATCCACTGGTCTGCCAGACAGGCGACCATTTCTAATCTGCAGTAAAACACACCCCACTTCATCTAATCAACCCTCTTATATAGGCCAACAGCACGTGCACCCCAAGATTATACAAGAGTTTGGGCGATCCATATAGGTTGTCGAGTTTAGGCAACCCATCAATGTGGCTGAGTTTGGGAGAGCCAAACCACTCTGAACGTTGAAAACCTGTCAAGTTACGAAATCACTACACACCTCCCAGTTTTATTAGGCCCCCCTTTTTACAGTGGGCTGAATCAAAGTTCTGCCCAGACCAAAAATACACACATTATGAACAGGACAATCCAACCAATCAGAAACATGAATAATACTTAGAAGACACCACCCTCACTATAACTCTACTGAGCAGGAATAATATCAATGATTTCACTGTAATTCTGCAGGGGTGGTCCACCTGGAGAGCTGATACCCCCTTGACATCTCCACATTCGACCCCAGGAACCACCAATTAGCTTTGTAACCACTGCTAAACTTAGTAAATCTCAAATTTTCAACATAACATCTCAGTGATCACACACACACACACACACACACACCTCAAATACACGCATCTTCTAATAATCAACAATAAAAACTATCTGCATTCAATTCAAAATGAACTATTCATATTCTATAATAGACCGCATAAACTATTCTTGTTTGAGATTCAACGTTTAATTATCTCTGTCTTGCTAGGTCCCCTTCTTCCTTTCTCCGCAGTATCTAAAATGGAATTCCCCAGGAAAGCGTTGCAAACTATACTTGGTACTCTTCCCCGATTAAACACTAACGATAATCTTTCAACCACTGCCAACAACTATTAACAACTCTTAAATTGTTGTTAACTTCTGCTACCACCAATGATTCTTCCTTCACAGCCAACGACGGTGACATCGACAAACCCACCGATGATGATTCTTCATGTACAGTCAACGACGATGAGATCGTTAAACCCACAACCACCGATGATTTGGACACCAGGCGCTAATTCTTTCTACTACATCGAGTCTCTTTCGACACAGCCAACAACTCTGACATTGCTACCACTAACGATTCTTCCTTCACAGCCAACGACGGTGACATCAATAAACCCATTGATGATTCGGACACCAGACGCTATCAACCTTTACATATCCTCTAAAATGTTTTATCAAATAACCAACATCTCCTCACTGGGCAAAACTACGCCCATAATCTTATTCCCTATTTTAGACCTAGACAAGACAGGTTCGAAACAAGAAATGTTCGGTCTAATAGAACACCGCCTGACAAGTAGACACTCTCTCATTGCATACAATCTAAAGTACCGTCTAACGACAATATTATCGGACTGAATGCCATTTGACTGGAACAATTGGATATCATTTGACTGACTACCAACTAACCGTTTGACTCCTCAGCATAAAGATTGTACCCTATTTAATGAAACAGCGTCACCCCAGGACGGGGCTATTATTTTCAATTATAAAATAGAAACAATCTAAGTCCCTACCTATTTGATTAATCTAATACAATCAGTTGTTTAAAAAGACTATTCCGAGTGTAGTAGGACAGGGTTCGGACACTGGATGCAGCGGCAGCCAATGCCATGAAACAAACAAACAAGACACAATTTGACACCCTCTATTATAAACCAAACAACAATGGACTCTGGAAATGTGACGTGTGCCCTTAATGTCTCAAATGATTGATTTGCCCGAAATGCTAAACAGAAATCATGAAACCTATACGCCCAAGTCTATTTCTCAAACTACGGAATGAATTAACCCACTGTGGTGAATCGATTCATCGATCCTGTACAGCCCATTAGCCCACTATTAAAAACGAAATCACCGAATTCTTCCTCACGAATCAAGTGAAAAGGCCACAATGCCTATATCCCAGTGTCCGACAGTAGAACGCAATGTCTAAACTACTAGAACACCATTAAAAACGAAATCACCGAATTCTTCTTCATGAATCAAGTGACCAAATCCCAATATTATTTAGTACGTGGATCGATTCAGCGGTCCCCACAGCGAAGCGAGAAGTAGATACAAATTATACTATATATTTTCCCCCCAAATCAGAACCATTATCTAAGAGTAAGAAATGCACTCAAACAATCTAGCCCAAATATAAAAGAAATGAAACCTATACGCCCAAGTCTATTTCTCAAACTACGGAATGAATTAACCCACTGTGGTGAATCGATTCATCGATCCTGTACAGCCCATTAGCCCACTATTAAAAACGAAATCACCGAATTCTTCCTCACGAATCAAGTGAAAAGGCCACAATGCCTATATCCCAGTGTCCGACAGTAGAACGCAATGTCTAAACTACTAGAACACCATTAAAAACGAAATCACCGAATTCTTCTTCATGAATCAAGTGACCAAATCCCAATATTATTTAGTACGTGGATCGATTCAGCGGTCCCCACAGCGAAGCGAGAAGTAGATACAAATTATACTATATATTTTCCCCCCAAATCAGAACCATTATCTAAGAGTAAGAAATGCACTCAAACAATCTAGCCCAAATATAAAAGAAATGAAACCTATACGCCCAAGTCTATTTCTCAAACTACGGAATGAATTAACCCACTGTGGTGAATCGATTCATCGATCCTGTACAGCCCATTAGCCCACTATTAAAAACGAAATCACCGAATTCTTCCTCACGAATCAAGTGAAAAGGCCACAATGCCTATATCCCAGTGTCCGACAGTAGAACGCAATGTCTAAACTACTAGAACACCATTAAAAACGAAATCACCGAATTCTTCTTCATGAATCAAGTGACCAAATCCCAATATTATTTAGTACGTGGATCGATTCAGCGGTCCCCACAGCGAAGCGAGAAGTAGATACAAATTATACTATATATTTTCCCCCCAAATCAGAACCATTATCTAAGAGTAAGAAATGCACTCAAACAATCTAGCCCAAATATAAAAGAAATGAAAATCAACACAATCTGGTTGATATGAGGCGATTATCGACTCTGACTACCGGTCTGTGTTTTACATATAAGGTTACCTTTCCTCGGGAGTTACTAACTGAAACTCCCCCGATGAATGATACGCGCCCAGTTTTATAGTCGAAGCATGCACGTGCGCGATAGTTGATTGGCTCGCCAACGCCAAGCAAGTAGACAAATCGATGAGTTTGGGCGACTGGTTTGAAATTCTTTATGCACATCGGGCGACACTACCACACGAGCAAAACTCTGACCTCCAATCTCCGCCCATTTAGAAAGAGTCACAAGATGAAATACCAGTAAATAAACAAAGTCTCATCGCGCAGAGCCATACCTTCGATGACAACAAAATATAGCATGAACCGTTATGATTGGTCAATTGAACCTAAACCCCACTCATAAAAAACATCGGAAACCATGAGAAGAAAAGGCTAACTTGGTGGCACTTTCTAGACTACGATTATCCTACGAGTGGGGGTTATATTTTTAAATAAAAACTGAGAACGATGCAAAAGGGTAAAAATATAGTTTGACTTTGCCATACGACTGCCACCTATAACTAAGACTAGTGTTCTGACGGGAGTTGAACAACAATGTGCAAAACACTTTGGTTTAAACATATTGTATTACCACAATGTAAATGGATCGGACAAAAGTTACATACACTTACAAAAACATCCTTTCCTTCATATATGCAATTATTCAAGATAACAAGGTGCAAAAATAAAGAGGAGAATTAAGACGGTGCCAAGGAATAAATCTCAAGAATGGCGAAGATAAGAAAACTATCTGAGAATTATTCCAGTGAGTGCAAAGATCTTGAAATTTTAACCCCATTTGCAACTATCTTACAGGCGAAAATTTCGAAAGGTTGCAAGAGCAGTTGGTGCGAGGTTATTTCAAGCTTAAATGTGTATTTTCAAATAGTAACTTAGGATAAGGACCACTCTTATGCCACTGACGAATGTTCATTGACACCTCACTAAAATATATGGTATTGGAAGTACACATTTAAAATGTTGACCCAAATCTGGTTTTAAACAAATTTTACTGTTTATTTCGAACACTATCTGTCTATACTTGACGTGAAAGTTTCGCTTTAAAACTTAAAAATATACAAAATTCCCAATAATAAAATTAGAACCATCCTTATATTAATTCCCAGCTACACCCTGTATTGTATTAGTTGAAGAGTGGCTTACGTCAAGTAATACAAAAAAGGTACAACCAGGTACTTACAGCCTCAAATAACCACATTACCTGCTCACGTGACACAAATACTTATGGAGCCCAAAATTATAATCCCTAATCATAAATAACCTATCCTTCCCCCACTTTTAAAATTTTAAGCTTGCAGCGCCAATGAAGTGATTTGCCAAATCAAGGAAGGTTATATAAGAGCTATTGAGATCTACCAATTGACAACTCCATCAGACCACTATAAAATACTAGTATATAAAATCACCCGGTCTGCTAAATAAGCGACCGTGATATCCATAAAATCCACTGGTCTGCCAGACAGGCGACCATTTCTAATCTGCAGTAAA
Organism: Patella vulgata; assembly: GCF_932274485.2. Taxonomy (NCBI): domain Eukaryota; kingdom Metazoa; phylum Mollusca; class Gastropoda; family Patellidae; genus Patella; species Patella vulgata. Next base: position 171,141 of record NC_065886.2, read on the forward strand.
ACACACCCCACTTCAACTAATCAACCCTCTTATATAGGCCAACAGCACGTGCACCCCAAGATTATACAAGAGTTTGGGCGATCCATATAGGTAGTCGAGTTTAGGCAACCCATCAATGTGGTTGAGTTTGGGAGAGCCAAACCACTCTGAACGTTGAAAACCTGTCAAGTTACGAAATCACTACAGGTGTGTGCTAAACATGCTGACAAAATTGTTCTGAAGTTTGAGGACTGGCAAAAGAAGAGATACAAAAATATATTACTGGAACAAGTTTTGTAACAAAACATAATGTAATGAGACACTTGAATGGATGTGCACATAAATCAGCCTTAGAATATGAGAGACTAGAGATGATGTTTTTACTATTGATGATAAGGGACGCAGAGGTGATCCACCTCCTAATTCTCCAAGCCCACTCACTTTCAGGTCACTTTTCAAGGTTTTTGTTCTATAAAAGTGGCAATTATTATTCGATTTTCATTAATACTAGTGGTGAATGATATTGTTGTGTACAAGGAAATTTATATAATTGCATTTGTTTATTTTTATTTTTTCTTTCTTTAAATAAATGTACATATCTTATACTCTCTTATAAGGGGGGTTGGGTAGCCGAATGGGTAGCATGTGTGCGCTGTATCATAAGGTCTGTCATTGAGTCCACTGGCATGGTTTAGGGTCGCCCCTTCCACCTCATGGGTTTTCTCCGAGTCCTCCGGTTTCCTCCCACAGCTAAAGACCACTACAGGCAAGTGAATTATTGGAATAAAATTGAACCATGTGTTAGTCCCGATTTTACCTAGTTTGTGTCAAGTGGAAAATAAACCCCCGTTCTCTCTCTCTATACTCTTATAAGTCTATTGTTTTCTTTTTTTTAAAAAGATAGGTTGCCAGGCAACGAAACATACGCCCACAGCAGCTAAATCGTCCGGGCAGTCAACAAGAGTTGTCACATATTTTTACTTTATTTGGTAATGAAACATTGATAATACATTAAAATCTGATTAAGAGTAACAACTCATTAAGTAATTATCAGAAAATCATTAGAATTTGTTTGGTTTTTATAAAGTTCTGCCCCATGCTAACGTTTAATAGACGAAACTTTTGACATCATGGATTTAGCTGTTCAAGTCATAAAAATTCATTGAAAATCAATATACTTGTTCGTCTCTGTGTATCAATCTAAAGTCAATCGGATGATAACTTTAGCCTCTAGAGCATCACAAGATTTTTCAAAGTGATCAAGACCCATAACTTTGACAGTAATTATCGAAAATCGTTGAAAATACATATGATTCTTCGACTCATCAATCGGATATTAACTTTAGCCTATAGAGCTTTTACAAGATTTTTTGAAGTGATCAAGGGCCATAACTCTGGCAGTAATTATCGAAAATTGCTGAAAATGATTATACTTCTTCGTCTCATGACCTTTAACACTGTGTATAAATTTCAAGTCAATCGGATGTTAACTTTAGCCTCTAGAGCGTCCACAAGAATTATCAAAGTGATCAAGGGCCATAACTCTGGCAGTAATTATCGGAAATCGCTGAAAATCAATAGGCTTCTTTGTCTCATGAGCTTAAACCCTGTGTATAAATTGAAAGTCAATCGGATATTAACTTTGACCTCTAGAGCGTCCACAAGATTTTTTGAAGTGATCAAGGGCCATAACTCTGGAAGTAATTATCGGAAATCGCTGAAAATGAATAGGATTCTTTGTCTCATGACCTTACACACTGTGTATAAATTTAAAGTTAATCGGATATTAACTTTAGCCTCTAGAGGTCCACGAACGGAGGGACGGGGACGACGACAATATACGACCACATTTCAATGTGGGTGTATAAAAATCACACAAGATAGGTTGCCAGGCAACTAAACATACGCCCACAGCAGCTAAACCGTCCGAGCGGTCGACAAGAGCTGTCGTATATTTGTTCTTTTGTAGGTAATTAAGGGGCATTTAATAAACAATTTCATACAGACGACATTATAATTTTTGTCGTTTGAGGGTTCACAAGGTTCTAAAAACTAAAACAAGGGCTGTAACTCTGGAAGTAATCTACAGAAATTTGTTGAAATTCGACAGACTTTTTCGTTTTACTAATTCAAATAATACATATCAATTTCATACAGATCCAAGGATTCTTTGTCTCATGACCTTAAACACTGTGTATAAATTTAAAGTTAGTCGGATATTAACTTTAACCTCTAGAGGTCCACGGACGGACGGACGGGGACGACGACAATATACGACCACATTTCAATGTGGCATATAAATTTCATACAGATCGGTTGATAACTTTTGTTGTTAGAGCGTTCACAAGAAGCAACAAAGTCAAACAAGGGCCATAACTCCAGATGTAATTAACTGAAATTGCTGAAATGCAATAAGTTTCTTTGTTTTACTAATCTAAATGATGCATATAAAATTCATACAGATCGGATAATAACTTTTCACAAGGTACAACAAAGTGAAACAAGGGCCATAACTCACGGCGTAATAAACGGAAATTGCTGAAATTCAATAGGCTTCTTCATTTCACTAATTTAAATGATGCATATCAATTTCAAACAGATCGGATGATAACTGTTGTCATTAGAGCTTTCACAAGATTCAACAAAGTGAAACAAGGGCCATAACTCTGGATGTAATTAACTGAAATTGCTGAAATTCAATAGGTTTCTTTGTTTTACTAATTTAAATGATGCATATAAATTTCATACAGATCGGTTGATAACTTTTGTCGTTAGAGCGTTCACAAGGTGCAACAAAGTGAAACAAGGGCCATAACTCGAGACGAAATTAATGGAAGTTATTGAAATTAAATAGGCTTCTTCATCTCACTAATGCAAACAAGATATATCAATTTCAAAACAATCAGATGATAAATGTAGTCTGTAGAGTGTTCACAAGAAATTGTGGACGACGGACCAACAGACGTACGGACGGGGGCGACGGCAATATACAACCACATTTCCATGTGGGCGTATAAAAATAATATAATTGATGAAGGTGAATTATTATTAATTGTATCATTCAGATCATATGGTATTATTATTTTTGTTTTTTCTTAACATTATATATAATTATAAGACCGAACCAGTATTTCAATCATGCCAAAATCGTTTTCATCTGTATTAAATACATGTATATATTTCTCTTGGATATTGTTTCACTGAAATAGTTTTGAAAAAATACTTGTTTCCAGAAAATAACAGATTCATTCAATCATTGGTGCTACATACATGCCAACCTGAGGAGATTGAAAATCAGAATGCCTATTGAGGGTTGAGCGAAGACCGCAGGTCCAACTTCGATCGGTGCCTTTGCACCGTGAGCGCTGGAGGCTTGAGAAATTATAAGCACCTATTTAAAGCAGTACCTTGTATTATTGGATAAAAACAGGTGGTGATTTAGGTCCATGCATCTGAGGTTTTTTTACCTATATACATGTATATACGAAAGATTTTTCGTAAGAGGCTTTTAGGTTTGAGCAGCTCAAGTGTTTTTTAGTTTCAAAATGTTTTTTAATGTCTGTAATACCACCGTAAGCAACACATAAATCACTCCTACAGACTAAACAAAATGCGAATTCGTCGCCTCTACGCAAGGACGTAATGGTTCCTGGAAATTCTTTGCCGTAAGTTTCCAGGTATTTTTGTCTGACATTTGTTTTGGAAGCCACTTTGTTTGTCTTGACGACCGACACGGGAAACATTTTTTATCAAGTCGGAAGGAAATATGGCTAAGGAAGAAGCAACAACGTTACTGGCAACTAACGGGAAACCCGCCATGTACTGTACGAGTGTATGCGAGAATGGCTCCGCGTAGCAAATAATATCCGCGAAGTATGCAAATTAGGCACGTCCTATGACGAAATAACTACATGACATTTTAATCTCGATTAGTCCAGACATATTAGCTTATTCCATTTTATATTAATAATAATCGAGAAAACTGGAGACATGTTTTCGGCTATTTCCGTCGTTTTACCGAGAATTATGCAAATTAGACACGGCAAATGACGGAAATAACCACATGACATTTTGATCTTGATTAGTCCAGACATAATAGCTTATTCCATTTTATATTAATAATAATAAGAAAAACATGACACATGTTCTCGACTATTTTCGTTGTTTTACCGACTCATACTACGATAAACAGTATTGCCATCAGATTCACAACAAACAGTGAGAATGCCGAGACAGTCGTCAATGTAAAAATAAAACGAGAGGGATTTTATCAATCAAAAAGGTCAGGAATGAAATATAATAAATTTCTTCCAATAAATTTAAAAAAACGGAATTATAAAAGAGTAAAATCGGAATTCAGAATTAGACTCAGAAAATCGGAATTATTCCGACAAAATCGGAATAGTTGGCATGTATGGTGCTATTTCCCTATTATTGGCCAAATTTATGCCACAGATCAGGGGTTAGTCGTCTTCACTGTGTCAATGCAACATTTAACAGGTGGTATTATCCAGCAATCCCGGCATATTTGCAGAGAAATTCTCTCTGACAAATGTAAACAAGCCAACGTGTTGCTCCTCGTAAAAGGTATTCCCTGGTCTATTTATGGCTATTGACCCGTGACCCTATGACGATCTTTGCTTTTATGGTTTCTGATTGGCTTAGAATTTGATTTTTTCACTCGACAAATATAGTTCGAGACGTAATTCGAGTGCAAGACATATTGTGCAATGCATCGGACAAGAAATGTATGCAACAGTGAGGGCCTACTGGTTTACTAATGTAACAAAGCTTCAGATTTTCACCCGGAATTTGCTGGGCTGAGATGAAACGATTTTCGGGGCTAAATCACAGCCTACTGTGTATAAATTAAAAGTCAATCGAATATTAATTTTGACCGCTAGAGCGTCCACAAGATTTTTTGAAGTGATCAAGGGCCATAACTGTAATTATCGAAAATCGTTGAAAATCAATAGGCTTCTTCGTCTCATGACCTTAAAGGGACTATCCCGATTTGAATAGAGTCTCAAAAATAAAAGTCCGAGTACCTATGCGATTTAAACGCCCAAATATAGAGAAGTGGTGAATTTACCTTGTTTCAAAATTTCAGCTCAAAATATTGAGTCGTTTGGACATGAAAGTCAAAAATGCTTATCCGGACACGTAATCCTTTTAAGATTTTGGGTCAATTTTTTCGTTGGGCGACCTGATAATCGGTTCCTGTTTCTTTAGAGGTCTATACAGTGAATGACCCGTGTGCTGTACTTCATAACGAAGGGTAAATGTCACGTCCACATTATTTTTATAAAATAAAAGTCTGGTTTTATCCAGACACCGTATAATACAGTTTGGACACCGGTCTCCATTTCCAGATGAAGACTGGCGGGTTTAAGTTGTTTGAAAATGTATGACAAATATTGAGTTAGTTGCTCGGCTCTTAGGTAGAGGATTTTAAGTGATTGTAACACAAAATTTAGCAGTTATATTCTCCAAAATATTATCGGGATTGGCCCTTTAAACACTGTGTATAAATTTAAAGTCTATTGGATATTAACTTTAGCCTCTAGAGCGTCCACAAGATTTTTCAAAGTGATCAAGGGCCATAACTCTGGCAGTAATTATCGAAAATCGCTGAAAATCAATAGACTTCTTCGTCTCATAACCTTAAACACTGTGTATAAATTTAAAGTCAATCGGATATTAACTTTAGCCTATAGAGCGCCCACAAGCAATTGTGGACAGACGCCGGACGGACAGGGGTAACAACAATATACGACCACATTTCAATGTGGGCCTATAAAAACGACCAAAACCAGCTTTGGTGGGAAAATGTTTTCTGTTTCATGGATTCAAGAGATGAATAAACTACTAGAATACAAAATTTCAGAAGGTAGAAGGTTCCTATTCTGGCGTTTCGAGATATATTACCGTAAACATACAAAAATATTGGAGAATCGGGTTAGGGTAGGCTCACTGTGCACTAGCTTTGGTGGTTTCGAAATTTTTATTTCACCAACTGAACAGGTGCATAAGTAGAGTGGTTCATACTCAACAGACACTATTTCGGGATTATTTTACATTATATGATAAGACTTACCAAAAAACTTCATTCATCAAGAATGGAAGTCTGACCACATTTGATTTTTGAGGATATAACCATTTAGAAATAATTTTATAAATGCTTCAAAATCTACCCGACCTCCATAATCAAGGAAGATAACTCTTGGTGAAAATAAGAGTTATTTCCCTTGGTAGCCGTAAAACTGAAACGTACTCCCCTGAAACGAAATTCAATTATCGCAGTCGGAAAACATCGTTTATTTCCTTGCTGTGAAGTAACGGAATACACTCGATGAGACGGTTGAATTTAACATGTGTGCACATGTTTTAACAATACCCACGCCTTCAAATGTCTTAATATTAACTGTTTATAATTCTACAGTGGAAATTAAAATACATGTTTAACTGGATATGAAAAGATCGACATTTGACATGAATTGTTTAAAGATTACCCTAATACATGTATTAAAAAGAACAGTGCTTTCGTTTCTGTATACCCACATACACCGGGTCTGTTTATAATGGCTTGTTATACAGATGGAGCAAAAGAGAGTGGGAGAGAGACGTCTATATATTAAATAATGTAACACTTTATTATGTTAGTTCCAAAGATAAATAAATATTGTGCAGTATGATGTTTGTTATGAAAAATAAATTGTCGGATAAAGTACGAGGAAAATATAATGGCATGTAATGCGGAGAGTGAGGGATAAAGACCTCTATAAATCTATTAATTTAACACTTTATTTTTTGTCCCACAGATAAATAACTATATAGTGCCGTATGATGTTTGTTATGAAAAAAGAAAACATTGTAGGATAAAGTATGGGGACGATATTCTATAAGTATTACAAATAAAATAACGATCGAGATTCAGGGAGATTTTAATTCGCATTTGTATAGTGGGGAGGGGTAAATACAACATAAAAGATAATTTATATTAACAAAAAATTCAAAATTATGACCACGTTCTCTCGTGTTGTATGATAGCATTTACACATGAATATTTATGTTATCTATTCTATGTCGCATTCATTTATACAGGCATTCAAGGCGCTCAATAACATTTACCAAAACACATTTCATCGTGACCAACGCCCTCTTAATGAATATGTCTGGATGTAAGAGCTGCGCGATTTGCTACCGAATGTAGTCTTTTGCAACATCATTAAATCATATACATGTACATATACAGTACAGTTCCTCCCAAATTTTTTGGACCGAAATCGCCGCGATGTGGCGAACAAAAACTCTCAGATTTCACGGTGAAATTTCACTTGATTCCGCGGCGATTTTTCGCTAGGAATTCACCGTGTTTCTCTAGGAATTCACTGTGTTTCTCTAGGAATTCACCGTGTTTTGATAAGAATACATCGTGTTTTGCCGTGCTTCCCGCAAGGAATTCGCGAGCCTACCTTAAGCTAGGGTCGAACTAATATTGTCTATAATAAATTGAAGGAGTTGTAATATAGTAATGCTCCTGTGAAACGTGTACATGTATAATGTACAGGCCGTTTTGAATAACAAATGAGTTAGGTAATCTCGGGAAGACATTTACCGGCATTCTGTATCGGTTAGGATTTTTTTCCCAACGCACTGTATACATACATAACGCCGGCCAAAATGTATGCCAGAATGAACAACTTACAATTTTGTAAAAGTATCATTACATCTTCGTCTATAACTTAGATGTAATCCGTCAGTTTTGGGCTGCTATCAAATCCAAACTTTAAATTATATACGATGAGCTTTTACACATTACTTCATTACTCGCAGCTTAGGTTAATCTAAATCAATCATCCATACAGTATGTACAGTAAATCACTCCGCGGCTCTTAACGGTATGCCAAAAGATTGGGACTACCTACATGTATATTCTTACGCTGTGTTACTCGGCGAATAATATCCGCTGTGACAATATACATCTACTTTATGTCACCAAATTCATTTCGGTGGGAGCAGATATTGAATAAAGCCATTTCACACACACATACATGTACATTACATGCGCATGTCATATATTTATACGGGGGGTTGGATCGCCGAATGGTTTTATAACAATCAATGTTACCTTGTCAGCTATTATACTACAGAAATACAAGTTTCCCAATGATGATTTAAGTTGATATTTTAATTTAAAAATTAATCTATTAATTGTAATCGCCTGTACACACAACCTATTTAAATTTTGTAGTTTCGTTAGTATAAAGGGTGGTATTTTTCGCTGACTTTAAGGTTTACGAAACATGTTTTAAAGATACACCGACGCGCTCACATATTTTTTGAACTGTAGATTTTGAAGGAGTGTAATCAGATTTTAGTCCCAAACATGCGGTTATAACCGCTGCTACGTTACCATTCGAAACGTTTAGATTTTTAAGTTCCAGGCCAAAATTATGAAATTCTGCTGTGTATCTTTGATTTTCGACATCATACAAAATTATTTCGTTCTTCCATAAAGGTCTGGACTTGCAGCCATTTTTTTTTACCTGCCAATTGTTTTTTATTTTCATTATTAGCCCTCATGCGAATCATTTCTTTTTTAGTCTTCCAAAGTCGATTTTTTAACTGGGCGATTGCGTTTTTATGACATTTTGACAATCGCCGCAAATACCTATTTAAATCAGTTATTAAATTAATTTCACTAGTATCTGCCGATGGAGTCTCGTACACTATCCCGGGAAAAATGGGGTTTCAAGAAAATCGTCGTATGACTTCATACATTTATTGGACTTAGCCTTACTTTTACCCAGCTTCCAAGCCTTTGTCTTCAGTCTGACCAGTCTATTGTGAATGTAATTGTCACCAAACGTCACACAGTCGTCATGTAAAGCAGTTATGATAGACCAATGCTCTGTAGTTGTTGGAAATTTATTAACAATGCCTAGTATAAGCCTATTTGTGATTTTTGCCATGAGTAGTTTGGTTATAGTGCTCAAATCATAGGGGTACTTGTCCGATCCAATGTTGGATAGCAAATCATCGGTGGACGTCATCTTGCAGGGCTCATAGTCTCCGATTTAGAAAAAAAAACTAAGTCCGTCGATCAAGGATTATGGCTACAGAATAATTAAATATGATTATGAAAATAATTTAAACCAAGTTACCAAAAAGTGTCTGGAAAATAAAGACTACCAATAAAAAATTTGTTTCGGTTATTTTCCGGTCTCAAATAGTTCTGTTTATTTAGAGTTAGCAAATATTTATTTCCTAAAGTAAATAGAGCGCCACGTAAACGAAAGTTGTAATCACTAAATAAAAGTAAATCCCAAAATGTTGTAATGAGTTTATAAATCTTGCCATGCTCAAGGATTAAAAAGTTAGAAATGAAACGAAGCTATTACAGCTAGCTCTGTACCGAAATCGCCCAAATCGCCAAAATAAAAAATTAAATCAAAGATTACAATGGAAATTTTTGCTCACGTTTGCTATTAAATAAACACGAAAGTCGAAGCGCGTAATGAGTGCATTTTTACTTGGCTTTATACACCAATACATGTTTGTATAATACCACGTGGAATGCTATTTATGACATATATTTGCTGCGACATCGAAATTCACGTGCGCGAGACTACATTTTGATCACTTCAGAAAATCTCACGGACGGTGCAGTCAGGCAGATAACTGTGCATGTTTATATAAGGACAAATAATTGACCATTGAACCACTCTAGCATAAGGCATGAACATGCCAAATTTCATCAACTTTCTAAGTTGGCGTACATGTATGAGTTATACCACCGCAAAGTTCCTAGCACCCGGATTCGAGATGGAGTACGCCCACGCTCCATCAAAAATGACCCAAACCAGCTTTGATGGAAAAATGTTTTTTATTTCACGGAATTAGATTTAAGTAGACTTTGCATTTAAGTAAACTTACCTTATTTTATGTTCCCAGAAAATTCTTAAGAACGTTCTTGTGCTAAGATTTTAAGTAGACTTCATTGTAAGCACAAGAACGTTATTATACGTTCCAAGAAAAAACTTAAGCACAACTTCGTTCTTAAACATAGTCAATCTAAGCACAAGTCCCAAGCAAGGTATACGGCTTGCTTACCAACCTTAAGTTTGTTTCTGCTTCAAAAAGATGGCTGACCGTAGAGTTTTTCGACGGCATTTCCGACACCTTTTGATACCAAACAGACAATTATTACAAGACAGAGAAAATCCTTCTCCAGAAGAAATTAAGAATGCTATAGAAAATTTCGCTTCTACTAGTTCTACCCTGAAACCATTTTATTTATTTGCCAATTAGTAAACAATAGGCTACAAACACACAGGCTACTTTTTAAGATCAGACGCTCTCACAATTATTCATTTAGTTTTTATCTTGTGGCACATTTTATATGTGTATAGGGGACATGTCAAATGCATCTAAATCAACCGTATATTATATATGACGTCAATGAAGCAGACGATAAATTTACGACGTAATTCGCATACCAAAGTTGTTTTTATGACGTTAAAGAGCATCGTAGTCTCAGTTTATGGTAAACTTTACCAGTCACAATGTGCTTAGACTTATACTTGACTTGTGCTTACGTAAGAATGGTCTTAAGAATTTTCTAGGGACGGCATTTTTATAAGTTTCTTACGTAAGAAAAAGTGAAGCATGACTTTGTGCTTACTTTAAGAATTTTCTAGGAACCGGATCCAGGTTTTTCTTGGCGCTAGGAATCGTAGGAATGTGTGGGCTAACTTGATCTCGAATCCGGGTGCTGGAATACGATGAGAGAATATGTGTGCTAACTTGATCTCGAATCCGGGTGCTGGAATTCGGGTGAGAGATTCCGATCGGTCCGCCCATGAATTCTAGAAATTTGAGAAAATACTAGTTAGCTTACCTGCACACTTTTCATCTTTCGTAGATAAATTTTCGAAATGACAACTGAACTATTATTACCATAGACACACCAGCAGTGGCCTGTTTCGACTAAGATTAAGATAAAGAAGTAACTACATAAGTTGCAAGCCAGCTAAAATTTTCACGTCAGTCATCTAACAAAGCTTCAAACGGGCAATGTATACTGTAATGGATAATCATTGGTGATTCTATAAACAAAACCTGTTGAAACAATCGCAGCGTATAATGTTATACAGTATGAAAGGGAAGTAAAATCATTTGTTGGGCGGAAGTCAGCGGACGTTTCTTTCAGCAGACATAATATGACCTTGACCCCCATCGTCGAAAGGAGTGTAAGTTGTGTGGTGTTTCCGGGGACCGACTGGATGTCCGGGACTAAATATACATTGTTTCCGCTTCCGCTTTACTACGGACTGGTTGACCAAGACCAGGGTCTATAAATACACTGTCGCCAGCTACACACGGTCTAGTTTAGGTTTACAAATAGGCGAAAGACCGAAGACATTTATCGTTCAAGTTCGTTGCAACAACCTCTGTGGGAGATTTTAATTTTTTTTTAAATTACACGTCTCTTTGTACTAATTTAAAAACCATGATCTCCACACATTCGGCATGTCCCAGTATTTAATAATTCTATTTTAAAAATGGAATTCTTTTTAACCTAATCACCTAAAAAATAAACATTACACGCGTAGGAATACACGCGAAGTTTGTTGCCGAGTGCCATTTTGGCCAATCAAAATAAAGAAAACGTTTAGCCCCGATCCTTCAATCATGGCGTGTTATAGTCAACCCTTGTTCTGACCAGAAAAATGCAATTACCCCTAAGTACCACTAGAATTTCCAGTCAACAAACTCGGTCGATGGTTGGGCTAAAATTTGGGAATAGTTTGTTTGACTGAAATAAAAAAACGCACTAACTCAAATATGATTACATCGTTTTTTGTCTATTTTGATTATTTTCCCCCAAGTTCAAATCTGACAGTTGAAGTCACAACTTTATTGAGATTTTCCTTCCAATAGCAATCCCCTAAACAACGTGTTGACCTCTCTTTGCGAGTAAGGTCGTCATCTAGGGTTAAGGGTCAACGACTGACGTCATTTACTGAAAACAATGGCCGTACTAATATAAACAACTTGAATTAAGTCTGTGTCCGATGCATAAAACTGATGACAGCATAGTATCTAGTCGCTTCGGAATAAAAACAACCGTGTGGAGGGATTTATAGAGGAGTAGGCTACATGTTGTTATCTTAGTTACTGCCACCACTGCTTAATAAAGTCAAGCTTTACGTTTTTCCTCGTCATATTGAGCGACTGGATTATTCGACTGGATTATCTGCTTGATTTTTTTTTCGACCGGATTATTTGACTGTTTTTTCGGCTATCCCCGGCCCTAAATACCTATTTATCAGACTACTTTTGCCCCATAAATTGAACTTGAAACTATTTGGCAGGGGAGGGAGGTGCAAGCCCCCGGCTCTTTTATGGCTATGGGTATGACTGAACTACTCGGTATTATCTTAGTTCACTGCAATTCCTGCTTATTATTGAACGGCTGTTTTTAACTTCTCATCATATAACTGTCAAAAGCACATTTTGTCAACTTGATCTGGTATGAAGACCCAACTTGATCTGGGATGTGGATTTATCGACAGTGATATTCGTCTAGTTTTATTGACTGAGATATTCGACTTGTTTTATTGACTGTGATATTCGACTGGTTTTATTTTATCATGGTATTATAAGGTCCATGGTTTTATCGACTGAGGTATTTGACTTGTTTTATCGACTGAGATATTCGACTTATTTTATCGACTGAGATATTCGACTTATTTTATCGGACTGGTTTTATCGACTGAATTATTTGACTCGTTTTATTGACTGAGATATTTGACTGGCTTTATCGTCTGGATGAGGCCACAAGAAAATAGTTTTATTGACTGGGATATTTGACTTTTTTCGACAATAAAATCAGTCAAATAATTCAGTTGACAGAACCAGTCGAATAATTCAGTCAACAAAACCAGTCAAATAATCCAGTTGAAAAAAAACAGTCAAATAATCTAGTCAACAAAACCAGTTGAATAATCCTGGCGAAAAAACAGTCAAATATCCCAGTCGATAAAACCAGTCGCTCAATATTAAGTACCGGTGGCAATGAGCTAAGGTAATATAGAATAGCCCAATCATGGTCGTAGCCATGGGCTTCACCCCCCGCCCCTCCCAACTACTTTAAAGTCAGATTTTTCGGGCAAAAGTCTTATGATCTAGGTATTTAGTTGATACATGTACTAAACGGAGAGTAATGTTTTTGGCCCGTCATCTAAGTGAATAGAATCCTACATAGGCCTGTAGTCAGGGGCTGGGGGTATTGGACGAGTCAGGTTTTTTTTTGTGACCTCGTCAAGTCAAATATTTCAGTGTATATTTCAGTCGAAAACAAGCAGTCGCTTGACTTGATGGTGGAGGACCATACTTTATGAATCACTAATTGGAGTGAACTAAGATAACAATAAGTAGCCTGGAGCCACGGTGGCTAAGTGAGTAAGACACTGGCTCGCTAGCCTGGAGGTTTGTTCCTGGTATTGGCCGAAAAAGTTCCTCAGGATTTTCCGGGTGGTTTCCCCCTGTCAGTGGGGCAGTCGTTTGGATGGGATGAAAAACCAAGGTCCCATGTACACATTAGCATGCATGTAAAAGATCCCCTGTATGGCATATGCCTGACTTTATTAGCTCAGTCGGTGCACAACAGTAGGACGTTAAAGCCCATTTTATTTCATTGAGTAGCCCTTTCATGCTCATAACACGGTTCCACTTTCAGGGAATGTATCTGGTCGAGTGTGTTCTCTAAGTATCGGAAATGAATACAGATTTTTCGAATAGATCTTCAACACTTTATTTCAAGAGCAAATAAATAACAGCAACAAGTAAACAACTTATATCTTCCTATAAATTGGTCCTCCAACTGGTACATAGGTTCCCTCAGCTGGTCTCTCCAACTATAATTCATCTTACATACATTTTTCTTTTTATATAAATTAGTTACTATGAAAGTATTGACATAAACATATAATCATTGAAGGATTAGTCATTTAAACAATAGTAAAAGAAACTTAACAGACCACCCACTTTAGTTATTTAAATCGACTGACAAATTAATTGCTGTCTGCTTCTAATGACTAACCAAGTGAACCAAGATCAATAAGTAGCCTGGAACAACAGTGGCTAAGTGAGTAAGGCGCTGGTTCGCTAGCCTGGAGGTCGCGGGTTCGTTCTCGGTATTGGCGGAGACAGTTCCTCAGGATTTTATCCAGGTGGTTTCCCTTTGTCCGTAGGGCAGGACGGAGGGTGTGACAAAAACTACAGCTGTCTAGTCTTTCGGGTGGCATGAAAAACCAAGGTCCCATGTACACATTGGCGTGCATGTAAAAGATCCCTTGGCAGTTGGAATTCAATATATAAGAGTAGGCTGTAGCGCTGCTGTCGGGGCAAAATTTCCCTTGTAGCACACTGTATGGCATATGCCCATCTTCATTAGCCTAGTCGGTGCACAACAGAAGGATGTTAAACCCCATTTCTCTTCATTATGTAGCGGGAGTGATTAAGTGGGTAAGACGCCGGCTCGCTAGTCTGGAGGTTACATGTAGGTGTTCGATCCCTGCATTGCCCGAAAGAGTTCATCCAGATTGTCCGGTGTGATTCCCCTTTGTCAGTGATGCAGGACAGAGGGCCTGACAAGGTTAGCTGTGTAGTCATTCGGATGGGATGACAAAATGAGGTCCTGTGTACACATTGGAATAAACGTAAAAGATTCCTTGACAGGTGGAATTCGATATAAGAGTAGGCTGTAGTGCACTGTCCAGACAAAATTTCCCTCATGGCACACTGTATGGCGTATGCCCGTCTTCATTAGCCCAACAGTAGGACGTTAAACTCCATTTCATTTCATATTATTAAGTAGCCCTTTCATGCTCATAACATAGTTCGACTTTCAGGGAATGTATCGCGTGGAATGTGTTCTCTAAGTATTGGAAATGACTACAGATTCTTTGAATAGATCTTCAACACTTTATTTCAGGAGCAAATAAATAACATCAACAAGTAAACAACTTATAACTTATAACTTCCTATAAATCAGTCCTGCAACTAAGTTGGTCTCTCCAACTACTGTATAATTCATCCTACATACACTTGTCTTTTTATATAAATTAGTTACTATGAAAGTGTTGAAATAAGCATATAATTATTGAAGGATTAAATCTTAAGCCATTTAAAACAATAGTTAAAGAAACTGAACAGATCAAACACTCTAGTTGCCAGCCTGTCATAATTTATATGGAGTGACAAATTAATTGTTGTCTGCTTCTAATGACTAACCAAGCATTAATGAATGTTAAAATATAGATTTGAAATTAAAAATAGAATTAAACAATAATAAAATGACATATGACCTATACATTAGTCATGTGTATCCACCTTAAAATTATTTCAAACAAAAACATGACCCCATGTTTTAATCATTAATACAATCAAAATCCTTATTTTTCCATTATTCAAAATAACATAATCTATAACTATTTTCACGATAATAATTTCTATTCCTGTACAAAGGATTCCTGCTGTAAGGCCTAACATGTCTAAATCTGTGATCTTTCGAGTCTTGACGGCTGGTGCATTTGGCACTAAAACTTGAAACATCTCGCATGGCTGCAACCTTTATCATGGCAATTGGCAGGATGAAACCATTAACACAAGGTTATTAAAAAAAAGATACATCGTTAGTATCCAGAACATTTTGAACACCCGCATCCTTTTTACTGGAGGTCACAGAAACCTGTACTTTTTGGGCACCCTTTGCAAAAAATTCCAGCTGTCGCTGTCTATCCCTTTGTATTTGGACAAAAGAACGATATTTCTTTTCCGGACTGGGTAATTAATTTTCTGAGAAGTCCCTTTTAAAGCCCATTTAAACCCCTGTTTGAGACTCCAAGACACTGATAGTTGATCAAGATTTCTTATTGCTGCTACTGCTGCTGAAGGAAGAATAAAGTTGATATCCATGCCTTCTTCTTCAATATATTATGTACAATTTGACTAGCAGGGAATGTAGCTCTTCGACGTGTGTTCTCTTAGGATCAGAAATGAATACAGATTCTTGGACTGGATCTTCAACACTTTATTTCAGGAGCAAATAGTGCCTACATAACAGCAACAATTAAACAACTTATAACTTCCTATAAATCGGATCCCCAATTACATGTAGTATATAGGTTTCCTAGGTCTCTCCAAGTAATGATTCATCTTACATAAATCTGACATTTTAACGTGGCCTCGTCCAGACGATAAAATCCCACACATATCTCAGTCGATAAAATCAGTCAAATACTTCAGTCGATGAAACCAGTCGGAAAAAACAGCCCATTGAGTAGCTCAATGTTCGTTGCCATAGCTGTAGGAGCCGAGGGCTTGGGCGGGGTTTGGTCCTCACCCGTCGCAGGAGATAATTGTACTTAAGTAGATACTAATATTGTCGGCCCCCACCTCGAAAATAATAGTCCCTATATATGACAATAGAAACGGGGTGTTGGTGGAATGGGAGGGGCCCTGTGCGTGGGAGCGAAAATACTAGTATCTAAAGTACATGTATCACTTAAGACTTGAAACTAGTTGGGAAGCCCCCCGGCCCTTACCCAATGCCCCCGGATCCTTCAGTTATGGCTACGAGCATGATTTGCTAATGAAGACGGGCCTACGCCATACACTGTGCTATGAGGAAAATTTTGCCCGGACAGCGGCACTACGGCCTACTCTTATATCGAATTCCATCTGTCAAGGGATCTTTTACGTCCACGCCAATGTATACACGGGACCTCGGTTTTTCGTCCCATCCGAAAGACTAGACAGCTGTCCTTGTCTGCCTCGAAAAGAATAGAGTCCCTATATATGATATGAACGTAGAAAGGGGATGCGATGGGGCCGGGGGGGGGGGGGGTATTTGACATTTTCAGTCGAAAAGTTCAGTCGAATACTTCAGTCGAATAATTCAGTCGAATAAACAAGTCGCTCAATATTAAGCAGCGGTGGCAGCGGGCTAAGATAATATAGTAGCAAATCATGCTCGTAGCCATAGCTGAAGGAGCCGGGGGCATGGGGTAGGGACCGGGGGGCTTCCCAACTAGTTTCAAGAAATGAAATGGGGTTTTAACGTCCTACTGTTCTGCTTGGAACTGGGCTAATGAAGACGGGCATATGCCATACACTGTGCGATGAGGGAAATTTTGCCCGGACAGCGGTACTACGGCATACTCTTATATCGAATTCCATCTGTCAAGGGATCTTTTACGTCCACGCCAATGTATACACGGGACCTCGGTTTTTCGTCCCATCCGAAAGACCAGACAGCTGTCCTTGTCCGCCTCGAAAAGAATAGAATCCCTATATATGATATGAACGAAGAAAGGGGATGGGGTGGGGCGGGGGGGGTGGGGGGTGAGGTATTTGACATTTTCATGTGGCCTCGTCCAGTCGATAAAATCAGTCAGTTAGTTCAGTCGAATAATCCAGTCGAATAAACCAGTCGAATAATTCAGTCGAAAAGTTCAGTCGAATACTTCAGTCGAATAATTCAGTCGAATAAACAAGTCGCTCAATATTAGGCAGCGATGGCAGCGGGCTAAGATAATATAGTAGCAAATCATGCTCGTAGCCATAGCTGAAGGAGCCGGGGGCATGGGGTAGGGACCGGGGGGCTTCCCAACTAGTTTCAAGAAATGAATAGAAATGAAATGGGGTTTTAACGTCCTACTGTTCTGCTTGGAACTGGGCTAATGAAGACGAGCATACGCCATACACTGTGCGATGAGGGAAATTTTGCCCGGACAGCGGCACTACGGCATACTCTTATATCGAATTCCATCTGTCAAGGGATCTTTTACGTCCACGCCAATGTATACACGGGACTTCGGTTTTTCGTCCCATCCGAAAAACTAGACAGCTGTCCTTGTCCGCCTCGAAAAGAATAGAGTCCCTATATATGATATGAACGAAGAAAGGGGATGGGGTGGAGCGGCGGGGGGGGGGGGGGGGCGTGTCGGGATGTGGTATTTTACATTTTCATGTGGCCTCATCCAGTCGATAAAATCAGTCAGTTAGTTCAGTCGAATAATCCAGTCGAATAAACCAGTCGAATAATTCAGTCGAAAAGTTCAGTCGAATACCGCTGCTTAATATTGAGCGACTTGTTTATTCGACTGAATTATTCGACTGAACTATTCGACTGAAGTATTCGACTGAACTTCTCGACTGAATTATTCGACTGGTTTATCGACTGGACGAGGCCACATGAAAATGTCAAATACCTCACCCCCCCCCCCCCCGCCCCACCCCATCCCCTTTCTTCGTTCATATCATATATAGGGATTCTATTCTTTTCGAGGCGGACAAGGACAGCTGTCTAGTCGTTGGGATGGGATGAAAAACCGAGGTCCCGTGTACACATTCGCGTGGACGTGTATGGCGTATGCCCGTCTTCATTAGCTCAGTTCCAAGCAGAACAGTAGGACGTTAAAACCCCATTTCATTTCTTTTCATTTCTTGAAACTAGTTGGGAAGCCCCCCGGTCCCTACCCCATGCCCCCGGCTCCTTCAGCTATGGCTACGAGCATGATTTGCTACTATATTATCTTAGCCCGCTGCCACCGCTGCTTAATATTGAGCGACTTGTTTATTCGACTGAATTATTCGACTGCAGTATTCGACTGAACTTCTCGACTGAATTATTCGACTGGTTTATTCGACTGGATTATTCGACTGAACTAACTGGCTGATTTTATCGACTGGACGAGGCCACATGAAAATGTCAAATACCTCACACACACCCCACACCCCCCGCCCCACCCCATCCCCTTTCTTCGTTCATATCATATATAGGGACTCTATTCTTTTCGAGGCGGTCAATGACAGCTGTCTAGTCTTTCGGATGGGACGAAAAACCGAGGTCCCGTGTATACATTGGCGTGGACGTAAAAGATCCCTTGACAGATGGAATTCGATATAAGAGTATGCCGTAGTGCCGCTGTCCGGGCAAAATTTCCCTCATCCCACAGTGTATGGCGTGTGCCCGTCTTCATTAGCTCAGTTCCAAGCAGAACAGTAGGACGTTAAAACCCCATTTCATTTCTTTTCATTTCTTGAAACTAGTTGGGAAGCCCCCAGGTCCCTACCCCATACCCCCGGCTCCTTCAGCTATAGCTACGAGCATGATTTGCTACTAATTATCTTAGCCCGCTGCCACCGCTGCTTAATATTGAGCGACTTGTTTATTCGACTGAATTATTCGACTGAACTATTGGATTATTCGACTGAATTATTCGACTGAACTATTCGACTGAAGTATTCGACTGAACTTCTCGACTGAATTATTCGACTGGTTTATTCGACTGGATTATTCGACTGAACTAACTGGCTGATTTTATCGACTGGACGTGGCCACATGAAAATGTCAAATACCTCACCCCCCCCCCCCCCGCCCCACCCCATCCCCTTTCTTCGTTCATATCATATATAGGGATTCTATTCTTTTCGAGGCGGACAAGGACAGCTGTCTAGTCTTTCGGATGGGACGAAAAACCAAGGTCCCGTGTATACATTGGCGTGGACGTAAAAGATCCCTTAACAGATGGAATTCGATATAAGAGTATGCCGTAGTGCCGCTGTCCGGGCAAAATTTCCCTCATCCCACAGTGTATGGCGTATGCCCGTCTTCATTAGCCCAGTTCCAAGCAGAACAGTAGGACGTTAAAACCCCATTTCATTTCGTTTCATTTCTTGAAACTAGTTGGGAAGCCCCCAGGTCCCTACCCCATCCCCCCGGCTCCTTCAGCTATGGCTACGAGCATGATTTGCTACTAATTATCTTAGCCCGCTGCCACCGCTACTTAATATTGAGCGACTTGTTTATTCGACTGAATTATTCGACTGAACTATTCGACTGAAGTATTCGACTGAACTTTTCGACTGAATTATTCGACTGGTTTATTCGACTGGATTATTCGACTGAACTAAATGACTGATTTTATCGACTGGACGAGGCCACATGAAAATGTCAAATACCTCACCCCGACACGCCCCCCTCCCCCGCCCCATCGCATCCCCTTTCCATGTTCATATCATATATATTGACTCTATTCTTTTCGAGGCGGACAAGGACAGCTGTCTAGTCGTTCGGATGGGACGAGCATGAACTAACTTACTGATGTTATCGACTGAACTAACTGACTGATTTTATTGACTGGACGAGGCCACATGATAATGTCAAATACCTTATCCCCATATGCCCCCCTAACCCAACATATCATATATAGGGACTCTATATTCTTTTGGAGGTGGACAAGGACAGATGTCTAGTCGTTCGGATGGGACGAAAAACCGAGGTCCCGTGTACACATTGGCGTGCACTTAAAAGATGGGGGCATATGGGGATGAGGGAAAAAGTAAAGCATGACTTTATTAAGCCGCGGTGGCAATAACACCTTAAAGTTTTAATTTGAACAATCAAATTTGAACATGAGGGGACGTAAAAAATAAACAAAAACAATGATAAAAGATATTGGAATTAGTGCGTTTTTTCTTTAACTTATACTGATTACAAACGATTCCAAAATTTTAATAAGCCATCGACCGGTTTATTCGACTGACTATTTGATTGAGACTTAGGGTCGACTCGAAAAATGAAGTGCCTTATTCATCAGAATGCAACACAGCCCTGCAAGTTACTGTTTTTTAACGGCAACACCTGGAGGCATTGTGTGGAATATTCAAAACAGTGGCAGACTTTGGATGGAGAAGAAAAAAACATTGCAATCACGTATCGAGATGTGTTCGAAGGTATGTTTGTATGTTATTATTAGTTATTTTATTATTATTATTTTCTTAGTCTTAGTATTTAAATTTTTTCTAGGCTGTGAGTGTTCACGTTGGTTGTTGTTAAGAAATATATAAAGTACTTGTTCACAATACATGGTATCACGCAAACCGGTGGTGGGCAAACTTTCAAGTTTTAAAACAAAACTGAAGCCTAAACTGGTGAAGGGCAAAACATTTTTATGAAACATAACTAACAAATTACATTAGTCATTAATTACAATGTCAAGGGTTATGAAATATCATTTTCAATAAAGTTATATTAGAAATATGGAGTACAGCACATAATATTTAAAATTACATTCTTATTAGAATCATTTTAGTCAGGTTCCATGGAACTTTGTCAAATTTATATTCCGTCGGTGATTGGTCTAAAACAAAACCTGCCGTCTTGTGGGAGCATAGTTTGGAATAGCCTTTACAGAAAAATCAAAAGCAATTAGTCTAAGCCGTAAAAAGATCTGCAAAGATTATTGATCCTACAATGCTATTTAAATAAGCAATTTTAGATTTTGATTTCATTTAGAGATTGCATTGCTCCAAAAGAAATTCACACGTGACATACAATTATGTTTTTTTCTATCATATTTCCTATTTTCTTTAGGAACAAAGGAAGAAGCTTCAAAGGTGAATCAAAAAGATGTTCCTGTAAAGTTGCTGCTCTTTCCTGTACAGATCTATGTGGATGTAAAGACTGTCAAAATTCCAGACCTACACCCACAGAGATGGCTATGGATGATAATGATGATGATCATGATGATGATGAAGAAGAAGAATGTTGAATGTAAAAACTATACATTGTTACAAAGATAATAATCAATACATTCTCAATAAAAAAAAAAAAATATATATATTTTCATTATTACATCAACAAATATTTGTTTTAAAAGTATTATTATTTTTTCCTTTTCTTTAAAATGATTTTCTATCCCAAATTCTTTGTACACCTTTAACCTGGCATTACTAAAATTAAAGCAATATATGGGAGCATGGATTTTATCCTCAGTTGAATGCTACATTCTCACATAGTTTATAACTCTTACATCAGGGTTTTTTTGTGTCTGTCCCTTATGATCGGCTGAAGTTTAGTGATTTTTTTTTCTCTTAATTTCTGATATTGTTAAATTCAAGTTATTCCATCGGATTATAATTTTGTTTTATCTTGTAGTAAAACTAATGTTTTAAATCTGTATCATTAGTCGAGTTTAAATTTTGAACAGTTTTACAATTCAAGTAATCTTTGTTAATATTGAACCTATCATTGAACTCGCTATAACATATATTAACCATAACAAATTCATTATGCATATTTTGTACACTTTAGTCCATGAATGATTTAGTATAATTATAAAATCAAAATCAACATGTTTTATTAAATTTTAAAATGACTTTGTATATATGTTTTTACATACCTATTGTATGCTGATTCAAGCCTATAAATTCATATCTTATCAACAGAGCTTGTACATACTGTTTTTTTCCATATTCATTTTCATTAAAATCAGAACTTTTGTCAATTAAAGTCATTACAGTAATATTTAAAGGAGCTCTAAATCGCTAACACTTGAGACCTAGAAATTGACAAAAGTGGGTCGCAACGCATATAATACTGTAGTATGAATGTATATAAACTGATTTACATTCAATGGTTTCCGTTTTTACTCCAATTTCAAATCATTTATGTTCGGCGAAATAAGCCAGCAGTCTCAAGCGAGTGCAAATTTCTAGCGTCTGGTTATTCCAGTCTATATACGCAGTTTGATTTGGTGCAATGTGTCTAGCCTCGTCCCTCGAGCCTCTTGATACAACTGGGGCTGAAGCACATTATGGTACACGATTCGTGTACAAATGGTAAAATGTTTATTTTGTCTTAACTATTGGATATCAAAAGCCCATCTTTTTCCGGTAAGATCACAACATGAATGTTGATTTAATTTGACAAATCGTGTTTTCAATGTTGAAGATTTTGGATGATATTGAGTTAGAGACTTAGCTACTTTAATGTTTAAATTTTGAACTACATGTATTAAAAATCTTAACTATTTCTTTATATATCAGACATGTGCAGCATACATATTTATTTTAGTCTATTATGGTACATTTTTTCTCAGTTGTTTGATGTTAATTATCAATGAATTAGTGTATGTGTAGTGTGTACATGTGTGTGTGAGTGTATGTAATATATATATATGTGTTTATTTATGTATTTGATTTATTATTGTAATTTCATTATGTTTTGATTGTAATATTTATATCTGTTTGTATTTTTTTTTTTTTTTTTTTTTTGGAGAGTGGGGTTGCCTGCTCTATAATCCAATTATCTTTAATAAATAATGTTAAAAAAAATAATTTATTTTTAAAACTCCCATAGACCGCTCCTTTGAGCAAGACCAAGTAGTCTATATTTTTTTTTTAAAATAGGGGAATGGACAAACAAGGGACATTTTAGCCAGTTGTTAGAACACAACCTGTATTATACTTATGCATTAATTTCAAAAAGTCATAATTTAGCAAACACAAATAACTGTCCACAAAACATCAGTTAATTGTTATTACATTGTCAAACCTTATTAGGGGTGCTTTTGTGGGTATATTGATATTAAAAGGTATTTCCAACCTTATATGGAGAGTTTGGGGATTAAGCAGTGTATGGGGGGGGGGTGCTGGGCCTTGCCTTTGATTTATGCATAGTTATATTATTTGGATGCTACAGTGTCAACTTTATTAGAGATGAGGAAGGGTGGGCTTAGGGGATCTATTCTAACCAGTTATATTAGGGTGAACTCGACAATGCAAAGTATGTATGTCTACACACGCAAAGACTACAGTAGGAAGAGAGCCTCTAATAAAATATAGCTTCACACACCTTGATTGATTTTGATATTTGGCAATTATCTATATTTATATTCGATTATATATAGGCCTATATCATTGCTATCAAACAGCATTTCCAACCCTTCTCAAATTATCTTAATACTCGGAGCTGTGGTGGGACGTTAAACACGATGCATGTAAAAATTAATTCCACAGTGTCGTGTGGGCCTACTTTCTTAAGAATAATAAATTGATTCATCACATTTACACAGGCTACAAACAGCTTAAAATTTGTTGAGAGAGGACAAGCCCGTCAGGTATTACCGACAGCGGCTTCACAGGGGTAAGAGGGGAAACATTCCGTCTGATGGGGTGGAGGGTCCGAAAACACGGCACATGTGACATAATCGCCAAGTGGTAAGCAGCTGTCAGTTGGACACTCTACCCAATGAGTCACCGCTGACCTAAATCTTTCAAATTTATGCACTTATTACATTTTAGCCGACACCGGTAAATACCAGTATTAATAGTGCGCACTTTCTTTTCATTAGAAATATGATTTACAACGAGTTTGGCTAAAAAAAATCGACCTAAATATATTATAGCAAAACAACGACATTGATCTATTAAATTCTCCTTAAGGTCACGTGTATTTACTGTTATTCGCTATTTACTAGATTTTCATTGGCTGAAAGCTCGCCGTCTCACTACTTTTATTATTGCGAGGACAAAAAATGCTGTCGTTTAGATTATTTGTTTAAAACGTTTCTGGAGCATAAATTGGAGTGTGGCAGTTTTGTTTACAATACATTAGGGTTATTTCTCGAGAAATAAATATTAAAACTTTCCACAGCGGTGAGTTGCAACGACTTTTGAAAACTAAGCTAGTTAGAACTTCCCAGTCCTCCGCCTAAAAGTATCAAAGTTATTGTTATCGCTGTCTGAGTTGGACTCAGTAATTATTCCTGAATTATATTATATATATTGCTCAGTGCCACTTCAATGGTAGTACGGATGAAAAAATAAATATTTTCTTTTTGTTAAATAAGTAGTTATAAAGTTATAAATATCATAGTTTATTTTGTTTATTCTAAGTGTGAGGGTTTGTATCGTGTGCGTAACTCGCGGAGCACATACAAAATCGTTAACACATTTTATAGGTTAACGCACGTGCATTTTAGCACGCTCCCACACGTGCTTTCACACGTGTATATTTAGGCTGATGTATTCGGTTGAGGTATTATATAGAATACAAGCTTATATAGGGTGACCCACCATAAATAAATATCTCCATATATCTCGACAATTACGCCACAATATTTATATATATGCCAAGCCTCAAATCAGTTTCACACAATTATAGTCACTAAATAAACGATCATATTGTACTTAATAAGCCATGACCATTAATCATGTATAAATAATAGACTGAAAACTGGTTCCAAGAGTCGTCCATAACATCCAGACACTTTTGAGTAAAAGATAGGTTACGTGCCCTTGTTTTGAAATTAGTCTCGCTTAACCAGTCTATCGACCATTCTACGTCTGATTGACAGGTCGGGATAATCAAGACTACTTTTTTTACGAAACGTAACAGAAAGCTAGAACAAGAAATTGAATTTAGAAATAAGCACGTTAGGTAGCTGAACAATCGTTTTAAGAAGCTTGTAAAAGTAAAATGAAACTACTGCTAGTATCATGTTCCTGCCTAACCCGAGTGATTCAGATATATTATTTGTACTAAACCAAAAGATGCCGCTCTTAACGGTACAGTTAATGATAAAGCGATTTAAAAAATGAAACGAACGTAATTTCTAAATGTGCTGTAATAACCAAGAAGCTTAATTTAACTGCTATCCAAAATCGTCAACAATAAATTTTTTACGGCTGTAATAGTTGATAGATTTGTAGAGAATTGCACGTGCCATGGCTATTTATAGTATCATACTGTCAGAAAGTTGGTCTCGGCACGGCGAATGTGCACGCTTCAGTGGTAGTCTCGAACTATCAGCGGTGGACTGTATTTTTGTGAGTACATGGGCCACCCTACTTATTATTTAACATTATTATATACCCGATAATTAGTACGGGGTATTTCATCTTTTGACTTTAGTTCAATTTGATTTAAAATAAATTGAATTTGTTTGACGAGTTCTCTGGTTAGTAATGGCACACAAATTAGACATTAATAACTGCTCTATTGAAGAGTTATTAGATATAGGTGTTAATTCTAACACAGCAGAGTGCATATATGCAGCAGTCGCGAGTTTTGGCGGCAGACTAAAACCTAAGGAGTTATTGCAAGTTCCAGGGGTTATGGATCTCCCTACTTCGGTTTATGTAAGACTGACTTGTTCAAGTGAATAAGGGGGGAGTAGTAGGAATAGATCTGAAAGTTATAGCAAACGCTATGATGTACGGAATGATACATCGGCGTCTACTGTCTCGGGGTTATCTCAGATGACCCGGTCGTATGCGGGTGACAGTGTCCGGGAAGATCGTAGACCACCGACACGTCGTGGGTCCCTTACACCCAAGTCATTATCCTTTGGTGGTAATTCAAGTTGGCAGGCTTTCTCTAATAAGTTTACACGATTTGCAACTTTACAAGGTTGGTCGGATCTAGAAACTAGGGATCAATTATGTTTTTGCTTGGAGGGTAAAGCAAGCGAG
Organism: Patella vulgata; assembly: GCF_932274485.2. Classification (NCBI taxonomy): domain Eukaryota; kingdom Metazoa; phylum Mollusca; class Gastropoda; family Patellidae; genus Patella; species Patella vulgata. Next base: position 197,454 of record NC_065886.2, read on the forward strand.
TTCTTTACTAATATGACAGAGAGAGATACAAATTTAACTTTTTATGAATTAAAATCAAAAATTGGAAAAACCGTTTGGAAACCAGGAGTTGCCTGAAACCGCTATGATGCAATTTCAGAATTTGCGCCAGGGGTATGAAGAAAGTCTCTTTGATTGGGCTGATAGGGTGTTACTCATAGCTTCGCGGGCTTTTAGCGATTGTTCTGATGATCATATAACCCGTCAGGTCATTATGAAATTTTGTCAGGGTTGTCAGGATAAAGAAGCCGGGCAATACGCATGTAACACGCGCCCAAAAATGGTTTAGGCATAACAGCACCGCTATTTATGGACGTTCAGGACGAAGGGAAACGCGATATAATAGTCCTAACAGGAAATATGAGTCGACAAGGGTACGGGCAGTTACCACTCCTAGACCACAAGAATGCACTTTTCCAACTTCACCCGATACATTCGCACGGGTTGAGAGTACAGAAAAGCGTCTTATTAAAGTAGAATTTAACGTAGATACTATGGTCACTAAAATTGATGAATTATCTGAGTCTTTCCGTAAGATCACGTTAGCTTTAAACCGGTCACGATCGCCGTCTAGGTCCCCATCACGAGAACGAGAGCCACCTATTTGTTTTCATTGTGGTAAACGTGGTCATTATAAACGGGATTGTCCCCTTCTTGATCCAAAACATAGTACGCCTATGTCGGGTAAAAAAGTAGGTTTCGTGAGTAGTGATAACGAGTCGTTAAGCTTCACAGGATCGAGCGAGTAGGCGAACGGTCGATCCAAGAGCAACCAATGGTTTCGCCAATTAAAACTGAGTCAAACGACGAATTGACTGTTTCCGATGGAGTGACTGATACCGTTCCCGACGGTGTCCCGGTACTAAATACCGTTATCCACGGTTCCAAAAACTCGAGAAATACGTCGTCTAATGGGAAGGGGGGTGATGTAGATTTAGTGCAGGGAGTTGAAGAAAGGGGTACGGATTTGAACATCCCGTTTATTCGACGGGTACACTCAGATGCTATGTATAAAATCAAGCTAAAAGTTCAAGGACAATCAACCTCTTCTGTAATTGACATAGGGTCACAGGTCACGATACTTTCCGATCACCAGTATGATAAACTAGAGAGAAAACCTCCCAAGCTCCGTAATGTAAAACTTAATGGCGCGGGTCGGGAATTAGTTTTTCCCGGATTTATTGTTGGACCCGCTAGTCTAGATTTTGGGTCATTCCAAGTTCAATTAGACCAATTATATGTAGCTCCGATAGAAGATGATATGTTATTAGGTTTAGATTTTATGAGAGCGAATGAGGTACATATCGATCTAAAAACTGATAAAATGTATATCGGAGACGATAGGTTTGATTTGTTTTGTGGGAATGTAGATGATCAAGTAGATCACGCCAAGCGAATAGCTGTTCCACCGTTATCTGTAGCACGAGTACGGTGTAATATGGATAATACTTTATCCCGGTTTTTAATCGAACCTTTAAATCACACTAATCTGTTAATAGCACGTTCAGTTCACTCTCACATTGAAACTGAATTCCCGCGTATATGTTTGATAAACCCAACACAGGATAGTGTTATTCTTGAAACTAATCAATCTATAGCTAAGGCTATGGAGTTTGACGAGCTTGACATTTTAAATCCGATATCTTCGGATGGGACAAAAAGTGAGGATGACGGAACTATTCCCGAACATTTAAGTAATTTATTTGAACGTTCCAAACAGTTCTTAAATCCAAGTGAGCAGAATAAAGTTAAAAGTCTATTAATTGATTATCAAGACGTTTTTGCTAAGGAACAATTTGACTTGGGTAATTTTACTGCTATCGAACATTGTATTGAGACGGGTAATGCCAAACCTATACTATTCAAAAAAAGTAGGGGATATTTGATTTTTAAGTGTTATTAAAGTCACCTAATGAAACTGACGAAGAAACAAATGACAAAATGAAATGAAGTTCACATTCATCGATTTATTCCAAATGATCGTTAAACTAAGTAAGGCACAGATTTACCATTATAAGGGTAAAATGATACCCGGGATCAAACAGCAAAGTTACCACAGCATCACAACCAAGTCAGTAACGGGTAAATCCTCCTCTGTTCGCCAAACAAGCATTGATCCGACGTGGCATACTCCTAATGAGACGTCTAAGGTCATTTTGGTCCAGATTGTCCCATTCCTGTTGCAACGCAGCAGCAAGTTCTTGGACATTGGCAGGACGTTGTTGACGTTGACGTAACCTCTGTCCAAGCATGTCCCAGACATGCTCGATGGGGGAGAGGTCGGGACTCAGTGCTGGCCAAGGTAATGTGGTGATGTTCTGTTGTTAGAGGTAACCTGTAACGATCCTGGCCCTGTGACATCTTGCGTTGTCATCCTGGAATATGAAACGGCGGTCATGACGTCGTGCGAACGGCACAACATGGACTGCCAAGATGTTGTCCCGGTAGTACTGGCCTGTAACACGCCCTGCAACAACATGTAAAGCCGTTCTTCCAGCAACAGTGATGCCTCCCCACACCATAACAGAACCACCCCCAAATCGATCATGTCTGATGACGTTAACGTCTTGGAAGCGCTCGTTTCGACGACGCCACACCCTCCTACGTCTGTCCAAAAAATCAACAGTGAACCTTGACTCATCTGAAAACATCACATTGCTCCAGCGTCGATTATCCCAGTGTTGACGATCCCTACACCAACGACGTCTTGCCTGAATGTGATGATCTCTCAAACAAGGGATCACGCGAGGACGTCGGGCGCGAAGGTGACCCCTATGCAGTCGATTCCGAATCGTCTGGCCACTCACTCTCACACCAGTGTATGTTTGAAGACGAGCGCTGATCTGATTTGCTGTGATGACACGATTTCTCAAGGCCAAGGTACGGATAAATCGATCCTGGGCTTGAGTTGTCGCCCTTGGTCGACCTGAGCGTGGTCTGTCCTGTACAGATTGTGTATCACGGTATCTGGACCATAGCCTGCTTATGACAGACTGAGAAACATTCATCGTCCGCGCCACAACCGCCTGTGTTGTGCCGATCTGTAGCATGCCAAGGGCACGTAACCTTTCATTTTGGGCAAGCCGACGCATATCAAAATTTGTTTTCTGGTCACTAAAACAATTAAACTGATGTTTCCACCCTGGAATTAAATGCCACAATGACTGTAACATTCAAAGTCGTGCAAATCTTGGGTTGGACCCCCATGATGATCCCAAGCATCACCTGCATTCCATGCGGTGGCTATTGGTGCGTTTGGGCGTCACATGTAACTGGAAATGTTTCTTCTGTTAGGTTCTATAGTGACTTTTTTCGTAGTCATTTGCATATTTTAGTATTATGACCCCAAAATAAAATATCCCCTACTTTTTTTGAATAGTATATTAAACAACGTATGCGACGTACACCCGTTTGTTTCGCGGGGGAGGAAGAGGTACATTTAAAGAAAATGTTAGAAGCAAAAGTTATTCAACCCTCTATGTCAGAGTGGGCGTCTCCTCCAGTTTTGATACGGAAAAAAGACGGAACCGTACGTTGGTGCATAGACTATAGGAAGTTGAATGCGGTGACATCTAAGGATGTATTCCTTATGCCATTGAATGTTTAGACGCATTGGCGGGAAACAGGTGGTTTTCTAAATTAGATGCTAATTCAGCTTATTGGCAAATTCGCCTTAATAAAGATGATAGGAAAAAAAAAGCTTTTATTACTAAGTACGGTTTGTTCGAATTTACAAAAATGGGATTCGGTTTATGTAGGGAACCAAATACCTATTCAAGGGCAATGAATCTGATACTTCATGGATTAGCATGGAATATTGCTTTAGCGTTTTTAGACGACACGCTTGTCTTAGGAAAAGATGTAGATGATCATTTGAGTAATTTGCGGTTAGTTTTAGACCGGTTTAGAGAATATAAAATTAAATTAAAACCAAAGAAATGTGAATTGTTTCAACCAGAAGTTGAGTTTTTGGGTCGATTAGTTAGCCAAAACGGGATCAAAGCGGGAAATAATTTAACGGAAACCGTTGATAAATGCACGGTACCCACTTGTACCAAGGAGGTAGAATCTTTCCTTGGGTTCGCGAACTATCATAGAAGTTTTATTAAGGACTTTGCTGAAATAGCTTTCCCGTTGTATGCGATTACGGGTAAACAAGAATTTATTTGGAACGAAACTCAACAGATAGCTTTCGAACGACTCAAACGTTTGCTTGTAACAACACCGGTACTGGCGTTACCAAATAATTCAGATCAGTTTATTCTCGATTGTGACGCGAGTATTAACGCTGTGGCTGCGGAATTGTCACAGATTCAGGACAACCAGGAGAGGGTGATTGCTTATAGTAGTTTTTCGCTAACGCCAGAACAGCGTCGTTATTGCGCTACGCGACAAGAACTTTTGGCGATTGTACGTTTTACAAGACAGTTTAGACATTATCTGCTTGGTAGACCATTTATAGTACGAACCGATCATAGTAGCTTGACATGGCTTTTACGGTTCAAACACCCGACTGGCCAACTGGCCAGGTGGCTAGAAGAATTAAGTCAATATGATATGAAAGTTATACATCGTCCGGGTAAAAAACACAAAAATGCCGATGCCTTATCGCGTATGAAGTTGCCTGATAAACCGTGTCCGGATTTTACAATGGAGGTGAAATTGACTGATTTGCCATGCGGGGGTTGTCGATATTGCGAACGAGCGCATAATAATTGGATTGATTTTTCCGATAACGTTGATGACGTCACACCGTTGCCCTTTAAATCAGGTGTAAAATATAAGTTACCCGGATTATAAACCCGTTAGCATTGCAGTTACTGGGTGTCCCGAGAATCCGCAGGTTAACATTGTTACCCTCGACGAGAATGACGATGAAACTGGGGAAGGAATCTCATTAAGTAATTATTCTGCTGAATCATTAAGAAAAAAACAGTCGAGCGACCTGGAATTAAATATAATTTTAGAGTGGCTTAAATCTGGTCGCGAACCTAAAGAGGAGGAAATAATGTTAAAAAGTCCCGCGGAGAAGTATATGTGGATTAATCGTAATCTTTTCGTCCTCGATAACGTCGGTATTCTGCGGGTTAAAAGACCCAGCGATTTAAATGAAACACAATTGGTTATTCCCGAGGAATTAAAAATAGAAATTTGTCGACTTTGTCATGATATCCCGTCCTCTGGACATCAGGGAATTAAGCGAACTAAAAGCCGTATCCAACAGCAATTCTATTAATATGGAATTACAAATTATGTACGGGCTTACGTGGTTTCTTGTGCTATTTGCAATAAGAATAAAAATACCCAAAATAAGGCCCGTTTTAAATTAAACAGATACCATGCTGGGTCTCCCATGGAAAGGGTCCATTTAGATTTTATGGGTCCGTTACCACGGACGGTAGCTGGAAATGAGTACCGTCACAGACAGCAGAAATTACCGCCAAGGCAGCGGTGAATGAGTTTTTCTCGCTATTCGGATGTCCATTCCAGTTATTTACGGATCAGGGACGAAACTCCGAGAGTAATTTGTTTGTCTCTTTATGTAAACTGTTACAAATACATAAAAGTCGTACCGCACCTTATCGACCCTCGTCAAATGGACAGGTTGAGCGTTACAATCGCAGCTTAATAGAAACCGTTAAATGCTATATAGATGGTCATCAGAACAATTGGGATATTTATCTTCCACAACTCGCGAGCGCTTTAAGGTCTAGTGTTAACCGGCAGACGGGTTTCACTGCAAATAAATTAATGTTAGGTTGAGAAATAAATCTTCCGGCAGATTTAATGTTTCGTTCACCCGTTTTAAACGCTGGTGACCCGGATAGTTTTGTCGGGAGACTCGAACAAACGTTAATCGAGGCACATAAAATCGCTAGAGATAAATTAAATACAAATCAGGAACGAATGAAGAAAAATTATGATTTACGTTCGAACGTGAAAGAATATCAATTAGGCGATGCGGTGTATATTCTGGATACCGCCGTAAAGAAGGGAAAGAGTCGAAAATTGTCCGCAACCTGGAAAGGTCCGGGTATTGTAACAAAAGTAATTACTCCGTATTTATTCCGGATAAAAACTAAGAAAAATGAATCCGTTTTGAACCATGATAGGATTAAGTTGTGTAGCGATAGGGAGCTGCCAACATGGATAGTAAAATGTCGAAAACAGGATACAAATCCAATCCCGGTTGATCCGGGTGAAATTGAGTTATTTTGTGTTTGCAGAAAACCCGACGATGGGAATCCAATGATTTGCTGTGATCATTGTAACGAATGGTATCACTTTAATTGTATGGGTATCCCTACCGATTCTGAGTGGGAGGACAATGACTATGTTTGCCCCCGTTGTAGGACGTAGAAGACACATGTAATTGTATTAATAAGTTACTGTCTTTACCGATTTTTATACGGTAAAGGCAGTGATAGTTTTTTTATTTCTTAGAAAATGAATTCAAGAGGATATAGATCAGGGAATAACCAAAGGATAAGGCGGGGAATAACCCGAGGGCCCTACACACTGCCGGTAGGGGATGGGGATTTCGCTTACCATCCAACAATTAGGCAGGACTCATCTGGGGTGGGAACAGGTAGTACCAGAGAACAGAGGGCGAATACCAGAGATCACATGGCGTTAAGCTCCCATCTTCCGCCTACTATGTTGACCGCATCATTGAACTGGACTACACCGTCGACATGGCGGCCCCCAACCCCGTCAGTCTCTACGTTGGGTAGAGTTAGGACCCAAAATAGATTTCAAAAGTGCCCCATAATTGGTTGTCCGGTCATTGACCGGAAAATTAAGTTCCATTGTTTCCGGGAAGGTGTCGTAAAATAATAATTAAAAAAAAAAAAAAAAAAAGGAAAAAAATATATAAAAAAATAAAAAAGAAAAAAAATATAAAAAATTAAAAAAGGAACGTAAGTGTGTGTATGGGTGAATGCACGGTGTACATGGTATACCGCTACCCGAGGAAAAAATGTATATACGTAAGTAAGTATAGAAAAGAATGGGGGTATACCCGTCGTTTGTACAGGGTAAATTTTTTTTCAGTTTAAAGAGCGGCCCTTTTAAAAATAAAATAGGGAGGAATGTGGTGATTCCGGGGACCGGCTGGATGTCCGGGACTAAATATACATTGTTTCCTCTTCCGCTTTACTACGGACTGGTTGACCAAGACCAGGGTCTATAAATACACCGTCGCCAGCTACACACTGTCTAGTTTATGTTTACAAAGTATCAAAGTAAGTTATTGTTATCGCTGCCTGAGTTGGACTCAGTAATTATTCCTGAATTATATTATATATATTGCTCAGTGCCACTTCAGTTGTTTCGTAACCTAGCAGTTTAGTACCTAGTTCATTCGTACCTCAAATTGATTCATACCTTTCCTATATTATATGTTGTTTAAATGAAGTAAAATAAAGGCGAACCTTACCGCATAATTAAATGATTTGAATTAGGATATGTACACGATTTCACATTACATAGATTACTTTTGCAACCGAGTGATAATAAGATATCACGCGGCTACAATATTGCAGCTGACAGCAAGTTGTGAGTGTAGTAAGAATGAATATTATATTTGCACTGCAGCTACTTTCCGTCGTCTGCTGCCACTTATTTGGTCCGTTCGATTACTGGCGCCGAGCTTACTCGATGACGTCTAGTGTCGCCCATGGTCGCAATAGCGTTTTTTGGGTATTTTTTGTATTTCATTTAAAATAATAAAAAATATTAGTAAATGAAAAAAATAAAAAAAGAAACAATTTGTTTTTGTTTTACAAAATAAAAAAAAAATCTTTTTAGAAATTAAAAAAAAAAAAATCTTTTTAAATTAAAAAAAAAAAAGAAATCTTTTTAAATTTAAAAAAAAAAAAGAAATCTTTTTAAAATTAAAAAAAAAAATCTATATATATATAAAAAAAAATAATAAAATATATATATATAAAAATAATAAAATATATATAAAAAAATATATAAATAAATGATATTAAAAAAAAAATAAATAGTGTCTTGAGTATCCAGACCCAGTATACAGCTATCATTAGACTAGAGCGACCAGAAACATATTGTGGCCCATTGTTGCAGTAGTATCTCGATTATCATGTGTGGGATCTATGAAGAACGTATAGACTCGAACGACAAGAAACGAGTCTGTAGTTATCTCACATCAACATGTGCGTGACGGAACTTTGGCATGCTTATGTTCCCCTGTGCCCTGTTTATCGAAATATTAACTAAAGATAAAATCAAATGTTAGTAGATACTTCAATTTTGATTGGCTAAGTACTAAAATAAATCTAATATTATCTATTATCCAATCAAATACTAAAATTTGGATTTTATCTTAGTTAAACAGGCCCCAGACGAAGTCCACGTAGGCTATATATTGTTGAGAATATCTCCTTGTACTTGTACAATGTATGTACTCCCCTTATGGTACCTCTTTGACAGGTTATATCCCTGTCGCACGATCATCTGATATATGTTTGGTCATGTGACCTGTTACTGTGGTAAAGCGGGATTCCCTCGCGCTCTTTTGGTGGGGATTGTAGCCCGGGTTTGGTAGGGAATAAAATGTGTGTCAGATTGCTTGTCTGCTTTATTATACTTTATAATAAGATGAGATCCCGAACCCCCGAGCGTATTTTGTCTTTAAAATTTAACTAAAATCAAAGTGAAATTTTAAATTTATGAGTTTCACTCCGAAAGTCGATAGTAACTTAAAATTTAATTTTAATAGATTTTAGTTAAAATTACTTATGCCTTGATATGTGAGCTAGGTAACTATACTATAGACTCGTTTCTTGTCGCTCGATTCTATACGTTCTTCATAGATCCCACACAGGATAATCTGAACGACAGACACACCCTACATGTGCTTCGAAAATTTATAAAACATGATTAATATTTTTAAAAGATGAATAAACGGAGCATCGCGAAATGTCCTTGGATGAGGGTATATATGGGGAAACAACTTGGCTACCTTGTGTGTGTGTGTGTGCGTGAGTGAGAAACTAAGTCATTTCGGGACTAACACATGGTTTAATTTTATTTCAATAATTCGCTTGCTCGTCTTTAGCGGGTGACCCGGATAAAATCCACGAGGTTTGACAGATCCCCCCCGCCCCGGGCTATAGTACTCCGGGGATTAGTTTCAAAGTTGTTAACTACTTTTGAAATTCGACAGTAATTTACAGTTTGTAAAACGTAACAATTGCCGTTGGTTGAGTCGCACCTTATATCGCTATGCTGTCTAATCATCTATTAAAAATATTAATTATGTTTTGTAAATTCCCGAAGAACACCCACAAATTTTATGTGTAACAATTCTCAATAGTTCCCGTCATACAAAATACTGCAATTTGGCACCGCCTCTGGCCGTAGGAGATTTGGCGGGGGGGGGGGGGTGAGGATCTCGACCTCAGTGAGACCAAGACGTGTTTTAAAAACATAAGCCTTTTGAGGGGAGAATAGGCCTTGTGCACTAGTAGGCCGAATGGTGTCATTAAAGTCACTGACTTCAAACGTGATTATGTAGGCCTAGTTCTAGTTAGACGGGATAACCTAGTCTAAATGACGCCATGCTTCTATAGTCTATTAATTATACATTTCTATGGACTTGCATATGTATAAATACATATATCCAAGTCCATAGATATGTATAATGTCTAGTCTATTGATATATTTTATGTGCAAGTTAAAGACGTAGGAGCGAGTCTGACCTATTAAGAGCGGGCTATCCAGTCTAAGTCCTAGGGTTATAAATAGAACCTTATTAATAATAATAACTTTATTATCCAATCAATGGGACAAGGTACAAATCAAAGAAAGAGAAAAAACAAAAAACAAATGAAAGATAACAATGAAATATAAAAATATACGTGCATGTATGAACAAAGCCCATAGGTGTATATTGTCAATATAATATACGACTCTATGACAAAGCCTAATCTATGTCTTAGTGGCATTTAAAGTTACCTCCCCCTTACCAAAAGCGCCGAGTCATCGTTTTCTTATCATCTACTGTATCTCTGACTTTTAAGCACATTATTACTCCTTTTACTTATCGGTAAGGCTTGCAATAGTAAAATGTCAGACAAAAAGAAAAACTGGGAGGCCTTTAAAGCAGCCGTTGGGAAGAAACGGCAGAGAAATAAACATGTGGCCGGGGGTAAAAAAAAGAAAGAAGGGGCGGATATAAATTATGAATATTTAACAGTGCAACGGCTGTCCTCAAATGTTGAAGGCAAATGCCAAAAATATTCGAGAATAGGGCCCTTAACATTGGTCCCATTTGAGGGTGATGGGACATTAAATTCCATAAAGGAAGCCTGTAAACGACATTTTTCTGTTGCACAAACAATGTCTTGCGATATTATGGCAGGGGAAAGGGGACCATCATACACTGATATTTCTCAAATTAAAAACTTCAAGTTATTGCACGCAAGGTTTTTTGAAGATCAATCTATTCAGTCTGAAATTCCAATTCAAAATCCTCTTCCTCTTGTTCAGGGTGACTCTAATAATGACAACAATCACAGCATCACAATTCCTTCAGTTTCAGCATCCACTCACACTGGTTACCCCAAATCACTATCATTGGCTTCAATGCTTAATTTAGGGAGGTTTATACGTCCTCAAAATGACAAAGAGGTTATTTCAATTCAACTAGAGGAGTTTCTAATAGAAAAGCAGAAGTGGTCGGATCTGATGAGATTTTCTGTATGCAATAGTCCGATTGGTGCAGAAAAGTATGAAAATGAATTTTAAATGGGGTTTTAAAATCCTACTATTTTGTTCCAAGTGGGCTAATGAAGAAGGGCATATGCTATAATGGTTAAAATGTTGTGATTTCGGGTTAAAATGCCGTGATGTTGGGTTATCGGTTTACGAAGGGTGATATCAGTCACCATATCTACTGGGTTTCTTTAATACTCATATTTATAGTATTTTATAGAGTCAGACTAGTGGACTAGTGAATGCACGGATTAGTGCACCCACAGACTAGTGAACCCACAGACTAGTAATTGGTAATGATGGAAAAGTGTGTAAAGACCTGTTTTACAGGTTGGCGTGCACTTAGAACTATTGGTAATGACTATATGCGGAAATGCTGCTCTCCAGGCAAAATGTCTTTCCTAGCACATCGTCATTAGTAAGTGCGGTAATGCTGCTGTCCAGGCAAAATTTCTGTCATAGCACATCTTCATTACTAATTTTGATAAAGCCACGTTGGCTAAGTGCGTAAGATGCTGGCTCGGTAATCCGGAGGGCACGTGTTCGATCCCTGCATTGGTGGAGAAAGTTCATCAGGATTTTCCGACATGGTTTCCCCTTGTCAGAGGTGCAGGAACAAGGACAGTAGTCTAGTCACTCAGATGGGACAAAAAACCGAGGTACCATGTATACATTGGCTTGCACGAAAAGATCCCTTGGCAGTTGGATTCGATATTAGTAGGCCATAGTGCCGCTGCTGGGGCAAAATTTCCCTCATAGCACATTGTATGGTATGTACCTGTCTTCATCAGGACAAACCTACATGAGGAAAAACCTACATTTCACAAACTTAGTAATTAGTAACGGGGGGGGGGGGGGGGGTTGGATGGCTGAATGGTTAGTGTGCGGGCGCTGTATCATAAAGTCTGTCATTGAGTTGACTGGCGTGGTTTCGGATCCCCGGTTGTACGTGACAAGGAGTAGGGTCGCCTGTCCAACCTCCGGTTTTCTCCCACTGCTAAAGACCCCTACGCGCAAGCGAATTATGTAAATAAAAATTAAACCATATGTTAGTCCCGAAATGACCTAGTTTGTGTCGAGTAGACGTTAAACCCCATTTCTCTCTCTCTCTCTCTCTCTCTCTAGTAATTAGTAACACACTGGCTAGCAAATGAGGGGTTCAATTTCCGTGTTGGTCGAGAAAAATGAAATGAAATCGGGTTTAACGTCCTACTGTTCTGCTCCTAAACTGAGCTAATGAAGACGAGCATACGCCATACAGTATGCTATGAAATTTTGCCCAGGCAGCGGCACTATGGCCTACTCTTATATCAAGTTCCAACTACCAAGGGATCTTTCATGTGCACTCCTGTGTGTACACGTGACCTCAGTTTTTCATCCCTGACTAGACAGCTGTTCTTGTCAGGCCCACCGTCCTGTATCACTGACAAGGGGAAAACACGCAGGAAAATCTGGATGAACTTTCTCAGCCAATGCAGGGATCGAACACCCGACCTCCAGGCTAGCGAGTCAGCGTCTTACCCACCTAGCCAACGTGATCCCCATGTTGGTCGAGAAAGTTCCCTTTGTTAGTAGTGGTGTAGGACAGAGGACCTCAAAAAAACAGTGTCTAGTCCATCACGTGGGTGTGCACGTAAAAGAACCCTTGACATTTGGAATTTGAAATGAGAGTAGATCATTCATTCATTCAGTTTCTCTTTGTGTCTCACCTACAGACCGCAACTACTAAAGGAGCTAGATCTCTATTCTTGGGCACTTAGAAATGGATACAAAATGTAATGAAATGAAATGGGGTTTAACGTCCAACTGTTCTGCTCCGAACTGGGCTAATGAAGATGGCCATACACCATACAGTGTGTTATGAGGGAAATTTTGCCCTGACAGTGGCACTACGGCCTACTCTTATATCGAATTCCAACTGTCAAGGGATCTTTTACATGCATGCCAATGTGTACACGGGACCTCGGTTTTTTATCCCATCTGAACAACTAGACAGCTGTCCTTGTCAGACTCTCCGTCCTGCATCACTGACAAGGGGAAACCACGCCGGAAATCTGGATGAACTTTCTCGGCCAATGCAGGGATCGAACACCCGACCTCCAGGCTAGCGAGCCAGGGTCTTACCCATTTTAATGACTAGACAGCTGTCTTGTCAGGCCCTTAATTGTTAGTATCATGACATTAAACTGACATTTGTTTTACGTTTTACAACTAATATCAGGTTTATGTTAGAAAACTAACGTTAGATTTATGTTAGAAAACTAAAGTTAGATTTATGTTATAAAATTAACATTAGATTTACGTTAGAAAACTAACGTTAAATTAACGGTTAAAATTATGACATAAAACTAACACTAACGTTAGATTTACGTCAGAAAACTAACGTTAGATTTACGTCAGAAAACTAACGTTAGATTTACGTCAGAAAACTAACGTTAGATTTACGTCACGTCAAACACTGTGTATAAATTTAAAGTCAATCGGATATTAACTGTAGCCTCTAGAGCATTTACAAAATTTTTTGAAGTGATCAAGGGCCAGTAATTATTGAAAATCGCTGAAAATGAATAGACTTCTTCGTCTCATGACCTTAAACACTGTGCATAAATTTAAAGTCAATTGGATATTAACTTTAGCCGCTAGAGCGTCCACAAGCGGTGTTAACAAGCAGTTGCCTTGCACATAAGGAGACAGGTAAGTTCCCACATTAAACTCTGCTTTCGTCAAAATGTAATTTCAAATATAAATAGGCTGAATCGGCATCATATGGCTTCAAGTCTCCAGGATTAGGTAGGTGGCGTTCACATTCTAAACGAATAGGCTCTGATAAGTAGTCGGATACTTCTAAAACTTTTGATAATTCTGCCACCTCACATAACATTTCCTCTGTTAAATGTTTACCACAATTTTCACCGCCATATCTTTCTGGGAAATTAAATATATGTTCTGGAATACCACATGGTAAGTCTTTTTCCTTTTGTCTGCGAACGCGGTGATTATTCCATACACTGATCCTGAAAACATCTAGCTCTTTTTGTAAAACCGGAATATAGATGTAAGCAAGTAATAACCTGCAAAATAAAATGTTTAAGTAGATTCTTACATTTATATTGTTATATGATAGTGGGTTTTTTTGGTGAACAGGCTGGAATTCTGAATGGATCATCTTGGTACATTTTTGTACTTGGCATATTTATTCCTTAGTTTAGTTTAAACATATTTTATTGCAAATACTTTACAATGAAATTGGGGGAAATTTTGCCTGACAGCGGCGTTACGGCCTACTCTTATATCGAATTCTGGTTTTTGGTTCCATCCGAACGACTAGACAGCTGTTCTTGTTTGGTCCTGGGTCATTCCATATCAACTGGACCAATGATGGGAACATGACCTCCTCTAAAAAAAATTATAAAAAATATATGTTATAGTAGTATATGGCCTTAAACTAAGAAACCCGAAATTTAACCTCTCTACTAGAGTGGCTGAGATCGCCATTTGAAATTAAAAAAAACAGGTGAAAACGTGTATTGTCTGCTTAGAAAGTTGAAGTACAATAAACCTTATGTAGTTTCACTATCACTAGACGCCTCAAAACTACAGGCCGCAATTCTTACCGCATCGTCTTGAAACTTTGTCATGTATACTAATTTTTCCTTATACCCTACGTATGTTCCATATTGTTTTTGGTGCGTGCCCAACCCCTAGGGGTAAAGAGTCACGCTCAATTTTTGTTTGTGTCAGTCTGTCGCCTACAAGCCACAATTCTTAATGGATTGTCTTGAATTTGTGCATACTTATTCCTTATACCCTAAGAATGATCGCTATTGTTTTTGGTGCATGTCCGACCCCCAGGGCACAGTCCATAGGTTGCTCCCAGCCAGCAGCTTTAGTCATCAAATTACGGATTTTTTTTTTTCTTAACTGTGTTATAAAAAATTAATTTCATTTATAAGGACACTCCCTAACTTCAGCACTTAAGTGCCATTGCCTAATGTCTATGCGAACAGTGAAGAGAGATATATATATAGAGAGATGGGGTTTAACGTCCACTCGACACAAACTAGGTCATTTCGGGACTAACATATGGTTTAATTTTTATTTCAATGATTCGCATGCGCGTAGGGGTCTAGCAGTGGGAGGAAACCGGAGGACCCGGAGAAAATCCACGAGGTTGGACAGGCAACCCTACTCCTTGTCACGTACAACCGGGGATTCGAAACCACACCAGTTGACTCAATGACAGACCTTATGATACAGCGCGCGCACATGCTAACCATTCGGCCATCCACCCCCCCCCCCCCCGTGAAGAGATATAACATCAGCTGACAATGTAACGATAATATTCACACACATTAAATTAGAGTGTATAAAAACTTGTTTATATGCATAGATATTCACCTGTGTATTTTATTAGTAGAGTCATAATCTCCATTTTCTACTAACCTCTTCAGTTGATTTTTGAAAAACCTTTCCAAACGATGTGATAATTCTCTCCACCACCTCTCTATCTTATTTTGAGTTGATGGTCCATAAAGAACACTGGTTTCATCTCCATCGGTCAGAAACATTTGCATTGTACACATAATACCCGTTTCTGTACCCTTGTCAACACGAATTCTTGAAGGCAGTACTGAAAATTCAAAACATTTGATATTATGCCAGAAAGGCATGAATCTTTACACTAAAAGATATTTCTCTATCTACATTACAATGAGATTTCTTAACTTGTAAACATCATACCGAATTGTTGGGTCGATTCATTACTTAAAATAAAAAAAACACTAACAAGCTTTTGTCAATGGACATTTGCATACCTGTACCATCATCTAAGAACCCCAGAGCTTTGAACACCTTCGTTGTTCGATCCCTGCATTGGCCGAGAAAGTTCATTCAAACTTTCCGCTGTGGTTCCTTCTTGTCAGTGTTCAATGACAGTATAGGAGCAGAATACTAGGACACTAAACCACATTTTATTTTATTTAACACTTTCGTATAAACACATGTAAATGGCACTAACCAAGAGCAGATATAGTGGGGTGTGTCGTGCCCCCCCCCTCCATCTGGATCCAGGGGGCACACTTTATTAAAGGATTCTTGTCTCAGATCACAGAAAAGGGCATTTCCAGCCTTTTAGTATTTTGATATTTTCCGAAGGAAGCTACTCGTTTCCCTACATCGTGCGCCTTGCACCTTCCATGGTCTCTGATGGGTTTACTTTCACTTGTCATATATTGAATTCAGTCATGGTGACAGATTATGGAACACATTTACACATATGTTGTTGCTTCTTTGATGAGATATAAACTAAAGTCAATGGAATCGGAATTAAGCATGCAATATTTAAGACAGATCAGCCAATTCATCAAGGTCCCCCTCACGCAAATGAAGTGATGACGCCACCCATATGAAGTGTAGTGACACTAAACCGAGACGTGCTCGAAGTGAAAAATTTGATATCTGAAGTGTTCATTTCTACCACACTTCCGTAACAACACTTCAAATTTTCAATGAAATAAAGAAGGCAGAAATGATGCTGAAGTGAGGAAGAAGCCATGCCAAATATGCAAATTAGGCTTCAACGAAGTGTTCACTTCATCCAAGTGCTTATCGGGTGTTATTCTCACTTCAACTCAGTGCTTATCGGGTATTTTTCTCACTTCAACTCAGTGCTTATCGAGTGTATTGCTCACTTCAACACAGCACTTATTGAGTGTTTTGTTCACTTCAACTCAGTGCTTATTGAGTGTTTTGCTCACTTCAAACCGGTGCTTTTCTCACTTCAACCCAGTTCTTATCAGGTGTTTTTCTCACTTCAACCCAGTGCTAATGGAGTGTTTTTCTCACTTCAAACCGGTGCTTATCGGGTGTTTTTCTCACTTCAACCCAGTGCTTATCGGGTGTTTTTCTCACTTCGACCCAGTGCTTATGGAGTGTTTTTCTCACTTCAACTCGGTGCTTATGGAGTGTTTTGCTCACTTGAATCCAGTTTTTATGTAGTGTTTTGCTCACTTCAATCCAGTTTTTATGTAGTGTTTTGCTCACTTCAACCCAGTGTTTATCGAGTGTTTTTCTCACTTCAACCCAGTGCTTATCGGGTGTATTTCTCACTTCAACCCAGTGTTTATCGAGTGTTTTTCTCACTTTAACCCAGTGCTTATTGGTTTTTATTATCACTTCTACCCAGTAAGGATGCAGACTTAAACAGTGTGAGGCCTAGCTCACAAACCAGGTGGGGGTGGGGTGGGGTGTATTTGATCCCAGTGTCGGTCATGATAGTTACTCCACCCTCCCAGGATATTCTGCACCGTTCGCCTGATCAGTGGATCTAGGGCCTGGCAAAGGATGGTGTTTGGTTGTGATAGTGATGGGGCTGAAAAGCCAAAGTTCCATGTAGAAAATGTCGTCCATGTAAAAAAAAGAAACCTGTTTAATTAAAAGAGGACAATTCAGAAAAGCCACATCTGGGCTAAATTTCCCTCATAGCACACTGAATAATCCTAGTTATGCTGCAAAACCGCAAACATGAAACAAAATAACACTTTGATATTTATTATTTATTATTGTTTTCAAAATATTACAACACAATTGATACAATTAACAAGTGGTTGCCATCAAAGATACACCCACATATTGCAAAAGAGAATAAGGAATATAAATAAGGCTAATCCACTCATTGTCCCAATGTTTCATAAAGAATTAGAAAAAAATCTGTTAAAAAAAATTGCAGCCTTATCACGTTCACATGGTTTCCAAAAAAAGTGGGTTAAGTGTGGATTGCTGAATTTATAGGATTTGTCCACTCATGGTCCCAATGCTACACGGCAAATTAAAAAATTGTAGCCTCATCACATTCACAAGCTTTTTTGAAAAGGTTATCTTCGAATCGCTGCATATCGTTGGTGTTTGTGATCTCATGAATCCAATGCTTCACACCAAATCTGAAAAGGATCGGTTAAAAACTGTAACTCCAATCAAATTCAATGTTTTTGGCTATGGGGCATAACTCTGAACTCGAAAGCCAAATCTTCAGCAAAGAGGGGTTAATTCGGGCATGGGAAATGTTGGCGTAAAAAACTGAGAGTTCTAGAGGATCCAGAAGTTAAAAACAATGGATCGTACAATCAGGTGTAATATTCTAGGAAGATACGGTCCAATATATGCCAAAATCCTCTGGATTGCACAATATAAGGGTCCATAATTCATGAGGTTAGAGTTCAAAATGAATCCGATCCCAGATGATTTGAATATAAATATACATTTAAATTTCATTAAAATCGCATAATTGTGACGAGTAGAGTTGTCCACAAACAAATTTCACCGGAGGTACATCTGGAGGGACAGGCTATAATCCATTACAGTTTACACATTTCATTTGTTTTCTTGCATCTTTAACACACCATATTCAACCCACATTCAATGTTGCTATTAATCACCTCCACAACTTATTCGACCACATTCATAGGTGCTGTTATTCTGGTTTAATTAACCTGAAATTAAAACAAAAAAAATGTTCAGTTAAAGATGCATTCCGAAAAAGGTAATTATAGGGAGATTATTTCGAATAAGATATGGTAAGTTTGGATATGGAAAGTAGAGACACCCAATCTTTCTAGAAAATACTAAATTCCTGCGGAGAGAGAGAGAGAGAAATGGGGTTTAACGTCCACTCGATACAAACTAGGTCATTTCGGGACTAATATATGGTTCCATTTTATTTCAATAATTCGATAGCACGTAGCGGTCTTTAGCAGTGGGAGGAAACTGGAGAAAACCCATGAGATTGGACAGTTGACCCTACTCCTCATCACATACAACTAAGGAATCGAAACCATGCCAGTTAACTCAATGACAGACATGAGCTAACCAGTCGGCCATCCAACCCCCCAGATTCCCATGGAAACACTAAGAGACACAGTGAAAACAAGCAGATGCCATGCAAGATACACCCACATTTTGTAAGCGGTGGACAGAGAACAAGCCAAAAAAGCAATTTAAGTTTCATCAAAATTGGATAACAATTGTGATCTCTAGAATGTGATTTGTACAATCAGTCGCCATAATCCATAAGTTTTGGTCCAATATGCCCGAATATTCTAATGAACCGAGATCTTTGGGATATAAACATACATTTCAAGTTTTATCATAAAAATTGTCACTCTAAAGGGTCCACAAGCTAAAAATGCAATTTTTCATACGATCAGGGGCCATAATCTATAAGTTATGGTCTGATATGCATGAATATTGAAAGGAAATGAGATCCAGGGAGTTACGATCCAATTTGCGCGAATATTGAAAGGATCTGGGATCTTTGGGTTATATACATACATTTTAAGTTCAAAATTGCGACCTCTAGATGGGTCCAAAACCTTGGCTATTTTGTTGGGCAATTTCAGTCTGATTTTCACGAAATTTGAGCTCAACTGTTATTAAGATGTAACGGTGAAGGTTTCACAAGCTCAAAATGTGATTTTTTCAATACAATCAGGTGCTATAATCCATGAAGGAAAGGGGATTAACTAAGGCCTGTATTGTGCTAAGACAAATATGGATAACAGACCACAGGAGTGGATGACGGAAATATACGACTGTATTAAAATGTGGATGCATGCAAAGGATTACCTTCCATTGACTGTAATCAACATTGTTAGTGCTGGTACAGGGCGGCATTAAAATCTTCAGCTGTAATGATTTTCAATGACTGATTTATACCAAATACTGTATACAACAGCACCTATTATTTGTCTTTCCATCATTCATCCATCCGGGTCACAAGCTCGCCATCTGAAAACATAAAATTATCTTTTTAGATCAGATGGGATGATTCTTCTCAAAGATGCGGGTATGAGTTACATGTATAGTGAGAAAAAGATACAATTTAATTGCAGCAATTTACGAACAATCCCCATACTTACTTTAACAAGGGGTTGCCATGCATGATACGCCCACATTTTGCAAGAGATGGACAGAGAACAAGCTCAAAAAAAGAAGTGATTTTTCGTACAATCAAGGGCCATAATTCAGGAAGTTACGATCCGATATGCATGAATTTTGAAAGGAACCAAGATCTTTGGGTTATAAACATGTATTTCAAGTTTCATCAAAATCGGATCAAATTTGTGTCCTCTCTCCAGAGGGTCCAAAAACCTTGATATACCATATATTTACAATATTTGCGTACGAAGAGCAGCCATTTTGTCCGGCAGTTTTGGTCCAATTTGTACGAAACTTCGGACTCAACCATCATAAGGGTGTAACAGTGATATATTCAAACATTTTTTTCAAATCGGATAAAAATTGTGACATCTTGAGGGATCACATCCTAAAAACGTGACTTTTTATATAATCAAGGGCCATAATTCAGGAAGTTACGATCCAATATGCACGAATATCGAAAGGAACCAAGATCTTTGCGTTCTAAATATGGGTCCACAACATTGATAAACCATATTTTTACGCTATTTGACGAGGTGTGGCCATTTTGTCTGTCAGTTTTGGTTCGATTTTTACGAAATTCAAACTCAACCATCCTTAGAGTATAACGGTGATATATTCAAACGGTTTTTTTAAATCGGATAATAATTGTGACCTCTAGAGGGACCACAAGCTATCAACGCGATTTTTCGTACAATCAAGGGCCATAATTCAGGACGTTATGGTTCGATATGCGCGAATATCGAAAGGAACCGAGATCTGTGGGTTATAAACATGCATTTCAAATTTTATCAAAATCAGATGAAAATTGTGACCTCCAGAGGGTCCACAACCCTGATACGCAATATTTTGACACTATTTGCGAATGAGGGCTGGCCATTTTATCTGTCAGTTTCGGTCCGATTTTTACGAAATTCGAACTCAACCACCCTTAGGGTGTAAAAGTGATATATTCACACGTTTTTTTAAATCGGATAAAAATTGTGACCTCTTTGGGGTCCACAAGCTAAAAATGCGATTTTTCGTACAATCAGTGGCCATAATTCAGAAAGTTATGGTTCAATATGCGCAAATATCAAAAGGAACTGAGATCTGTGGGTTATAAACATGCATTTCAAGTTTCATCAAAATCAGACGAAAATTGTGACCTCCAGAGGGTCCACAACCCTGATACGTAATATTTTGACACTATTTGCGAATGAGGGGCGGCCATTTTGTCGGTTAGTTTTGGTCCGATTTTTACGAAATTCGAACTCAACCATCCTTAGGGTGTGACAGTGATATATTCACACGTTTTTTTAAATCGGATAAAAATTGTGACCTCTATGGGGTCCACAAGCTAAAAACTTGATTTTTCGTACAATCAGGGGCCATAATTTAGGAAGTTATGGTCCGATATGCGCGAATATTGAAAGGAACTGAGATCTGTGAGTTATAAACATACATTTAAAGTTTAAACCAAATCGGATAAAAATTGTGACCTCAACAGTGTTCACAACCTAAAAACGCGATTTTTCGTACAATCATGGGCCATAATCCATGAAGTTACAGTCCGATACATGCTAATATTAACATCGAAAGGAACCGAGATCTTGGGGAGATAAACCTATATTTCAAGTTTCGTTGAAATCGGATAAGAATTGTGACCTGTAAAGTGTTCACAAGCAATTGTGGACGGACGGACGGACAGGGGTGACGACAATATACGTCCACATGAAAATGTGGGCGTATAAAAAGGATCGGGGAGCGACATTAAAAGTTAACTGGAGATTTTTTATCAGACTACATAAACAATCCCACCTATATGACTTAATTATCCCACAAACCAAATTGATGCAATTTGTACATTTGGGCAATCAGTTTCATTTTCAGGCAAGTGAAATCATTGAACTACTTGCCCTAAGAAGTTAATGTTGAGTTAGGAATGTGTCATGTTTTATTTTCCAGCAACAATCCCAAGCATAATAATTTAATGTCTACTTTTATGCAAACACCGGACTAATGAATACAGATATATGCCATACAGTGACCTATAAGGGAAATTTTGCCCAGAACCACTTCGTTAAAGCCTACTATATTGAATTCTGTCAAGGGTTCTTTTACACCAATGTTTACACTGGACCTTGTGTTTTTTGTACCATCTGATTCTGAACAACTGGATACTGTCCTTGCCAGGCCCTCCCAGTCCCACCACGCTGACATGGGAAAACCGCTCGAGAACTTTCTTGGCAAATCAAAGACCTCTTGGTTAGGGTGCCTGCGTCTTACTAAGCCTAATCATTTACAGTCTTCTAGGCTAAATTTGACCTGTGAAGAAAGTTTTCTTAAAAATCAATTTAAATATTACCTACACATGCATAAGGTAATGAGTGTCATACACGTCTTTGAATTCTTTACTTTAAAATTGGAATTTTTCTGAAAAAAGAAATCGAAATGGGGTTGAATGAAGATGAACATACGCTATGCAGTGGCTTATGACCATGAGTAGGGTGACCCACCATAAATAAATATCTCCAAATATCTCGACAATTACGCCACAATATTTATATATATGCCAAGCCTCAAATCAGTTTCACACAATTATAGTCACTAAATAAACGATCATGTTGTACTTAATGAGCTATGACCATTAATCATCTATAAATAATAGACTGAAAACTGGTTCCAAGTGTCGTCCATAACATCCAGACACTTTTGAGTAAAAGATAGGTTACGTGCCCTAGTTTTGAAATTAGTCTCGCTTAACCAGTCTATCGACCATTCTACGTCTGATTGACAGGTCGGGATAATCAAGACTACTTTTTTTACGAAACATAACAGAAAGCTTGAACAAGAAATTGAATTTAGAAATAAGCACTTTAGACAACTCAACAATTGTTTTAAGAAACTTGTAAAAGTAAAATGAAACTACTGCTAGTATCATGTTCCTGCTAAAGAAAGTGATTCAGAGATAGTATTTGTACTAAACCAAAAGAAGCCGCTCTTAAAGGTACAGTTAATGATAAAGCAATTTAAAAGATAGGTTGCCAGGCAACGAAACATACGCCCACAGCAGCTAAATCGTCCGGGGAGTCAACAAGAGTTGTCGTATATTTTTACTTTTTTCGGTAATTAAACATTTATAATACATTAAAATCTGATAAAGAGTAACAACTAATTAAGTAATTATCAGAAAACCATTAGAATTTGTTTGTTTTTTATAAAGTTCTGCCCCATGCTAATGTTTAGTATAGAAAACTTTTAACATCATGGATTTAGTTAAGTCATAAAAATTCATTGAAAATCAATATACTTGTTCGTCTCAAGACCTTAAACTCTGTGTATCAATCTGAAGTCAATCAGATGATAACTTTAGCCTCTAGAGAGTCACAAGATTTTTCAAAGTGATCAAGGGCCATAAATCTGGCAGTACTTATCAGAAATCGCCGAAAATCAATAGGCTTCTTTGTCTCGTGACATTTAACACTGTGTATAAATTTAAAGTCAATCGGATATTAACTTTAGCCTCTAGAACGTCCAGAAGATTTTTCAAAGTGATCAAGGGCCATAACTCTGGCAGAACTTATCAGAAATCGCCGAAAATCAATAGGCTTCTTCGTCTGATGACATTAAACACTGTGTATAAATTTAAAGTCAATCGCCTCTAGAGAGTTCACAAGATTTTTCAAAGGGATCAAGGGTCATAACTCTGGCAGTAATTATCGGAAATCGCTAAAAATCAATAGGCTTCTTCGTCTCATGACATTCAACACTGTGTATCAATTTAAAGTCAATCGGATATTAACTTTGGCGTCTAGAGCGTCCACAAGATTTTTGAAAGTGATCAAGGACCATAACTCTGGCAGTAATTATCTGAAATCGCTGAAAATCAATAGGCTTCTTCGTCTTATGACCTTAAACACTGTGTATAAATTTAAAGTAAATCGGATATTAACTTTAGCTTCTAGAGCGTCCACAAGTTTTTTTGAAGTGATCAACGGCCATAATTCTGGCAGAAATTATCGGAAATCGCTGAAAATCAATAGGCTTCTTCGTCTCATGACCTTAAACACTGTGTATAAATTTAAAGTCAATCGGATGTTAACTTTAGCCTCTAGAGCGTCCACAAGATTTTTTGAAGTGATCAAGGGCCATAACTCTCAGTAATTATTGGAAATCGCTGAAAATCAATATGCTTCTTCGTCTCATGGCCTTAAACACTGTATATAAATTTATAGTCAATCGGATATTAACTTCAGCCTCTAGAGCTTCCACAAGATTTTTTGAAGTGATCAAGGGCCATAACTCTGGCAGTAATTATCGTAAATTGCTGAAATTCAATAGGCTTCTTCGTCTCATGACCTTAAACACTGTGTATAAATTTAAAGTCAATCGGATATTAACTTTACAGGCGATACGTTTCAAGTCAGTAGCTTGAAGCGTATATATGGTATTAGTGTCAGTGGCCTGTGGCACGAAGTAACAGTATATTGTCGCATACATAATATATTATGTCAACGCTTGGGCGATATAATATATTATGTCAACGCTTGGAACTAGGATGGAGGTGACTAGGCATGAACTTGCAACGATAGATTTAATTGGCGCTTTGATAACCAATGAATGCTTTGGAGACATATTTTGGCGGTATTTTCCATCATGGAATCGGTAAGTTTCGATTGTTTTTTTCTTTTCTGTTTTTTCTCTCTTTTCTGTGTCCTAACCCTAACCCTAACCCTAATCCGAAAGAAAAGTGCCCTTTTTTGAAATTCTGACATCACAGGTGCCCTTTTTCTGATAAGGATGCCCTCTTTTATTTACAGGGACACTTTCTATTGTTAAGGGGGTGGACCGGTCCCCATGGTCCAACCCCTGGATCCGCTCTGATGACGCGTACATTCCACTGAGTCTACAGGTCTAATATGCTAACACGCTTGGAGCGTCAACACAATATATTATGTCGCCCAAGCGTTGACATAATATATTATGTATGCGACAATATACTGTTACTTCGTGCCACAAGCCACTGACACTAATACCATATATACGCTTCAAGCTACTGACTTGAAACGTGCAGGGTGAACTTTAGCCTCTAGAGCGTCCACAATTGCTTGTGGACGCCGGACCGACGGGGGTGACGACAATATACGACCACATTTCAATGTGGGCGTATAAAAATAAAACAAACGTAATTTCTAAAGCTGCTGTAATAACCAAGAGGCTAAATTTTACTGCTATTCAAAATCGTCAACAATAGATTTTTTACGGCTGTAATAGTTGATATATTTGTAGAGAATTGCACGTGCCATGGCTATTTATCGACTCAAAGAGAGTGCGGGGTAGTCAGAAATCAGTTTGAGACACGCAACTGAAGCGTGCACGGGTCACCCTACCATGAGGGTTTCTGTTGCTTTGAGGGAAGTTTTGTTTGGACCGCAGAGTTGCAGCCTTTTATAACAAATTCCAACTGCCAAGGGTTCTTTTACGTGTCCTCCATCATGTCCAAGAGACCCTGGTTTTCTTCCTATCTGAATCTGACAAGGAGAAATCATGCCAGGAATCGAACCTGAACCGTAACAGGGGTGAGGGTGGATTCCATGTGATTTCTACTTGAGAAATTATTCAATATTGGGACCATCGGAATAAAAGGTTGAAAGATTTAAATTTACGGACCATTATTAGCTGCCCTTAAACTACAAGGAATTAGGGAACGTATGATTATTGGACAGCAGTACTGAGGGGTAATCTCTATAACTGACTTTCAAATTCTCAGGCCGCCCAACCATGTATCAACCTCAAGAACCATTGAACTAACGGATTTCAGATCATAGGCCCATGTAGGGGTGACATAATAAGTTTACTTCAATTTACCATCTTGTCTAGACACATTTTTCACATACCGGCACTGGTGGATTATTAATTTACAACCTCTGAAAAAAAAATAAAGACGAACGATATAAATCCACCTTTTTTCAAGTACCGGTACAGTGTACCGCAGTTTAAATTTACCGAAAACAACTTTAATCATTCAAAATGAATGCCAGTTAACTCGTCCACACAAAAAGTCTAGTTATGTCGTCCACAAATATCAAAATACATGTACACTGGTGACACACCCATCCATGACGCCTCAATTCGACAATGGCAATGATATGCCATGAAAATGAAATGAATAAATCAATTTTCTGGGACAAATCGTCAAATTATAAATAATTCGGTGTACTTCATCAATCAATGAAATTGGCATTTCGTCGACGCCATGCCATGCATGACACTAAATCCAAATTGTGTGTGACTCGTGAGTCATAATCACACTAAACTTATTTTTACGCGATTTTCAGCAACTTAGACATTTTGTTAGTGATAAATTGTAACTAATCATTAAATTGGCTAGCTATAACAAAAACCTGGTCTTTACAACAATTAAAACTTTGAGAAATATTACAATAACTTACCTTAAATTGTTTTTTTATCAGTGCCAATCGATCAAGTTAGCGAAAATAAAAAGATGGCGGATAACATGAGACGAAGGCTACGATTGGATTAAATTTCACTTACGTCATTGTTGACCAATCCTAGCGATCTTTAGAAAATACAAGTAAAAAAAAAAAGAAATTTTAAAATCATTTTTTACTACCGGTATCATTAACATAAATTCTTATGTTTGTGTTTGGTTATAAATCTATTTCCTAAAAAAATGTTGAATTATGTATCAAAACATTGTTTTCCAAAATCTGAACAACTTTCATGAACTAGGCTATATTTCGCTTGAGACTTGTAGGCCTAATGTATTATTTATCTCACATCTGGGTCACATCTGGGTCACAAAAATAAATAGGTCAACAATATTTTTAAATACTTGATCGCCATTTTGATAATACTAGATAGGCTAATTTAATTACAGCTAGACCTACCATTAAAAATTTAGTTTAAGATGTTGTAGGCCTACATCTCTATATATTTATTTTAAAAACAACTTAAAAACACATATTTAAACAGGATTTGTCCCTGTTGTATTAATAGTAGCCTATACAATGGACCTTATAATACAACTGGTTAACAATAACATTGTTTATTTGTATTGTCACTCTGTAAGTTCCCCTGAGCACTATAAATATGCTGTAATAATAATAATAGTATAATATTAATAAACAGAAATAATAATAATAATAAGCAAATTTTAGCAATGTCTAAATGTCAACATTTTTTTTTTACATTTCTTCCAAAGCAAATGTTAATTATTGTATCAAAACATTGTTGTTCAATATTTTAACTTTTCATGAATTATAGTTTCTGAAATTTCGATGTCATTGAAAATATGATAAGTGTAGGGCCTACGTAGGCCTAGGACTGTTTTTTTTTTTAAATGACAGATTCTCGCAATTTTAATATAGACGAGGCCTATAGACCTACTTAATGTCTTTTTGAGACTAACATATGGTTCAATTTTATTTCAATAATTTGCGCATGCACGTAGGGGTCTTTAGCAGTGGGAGAAAACCGGAGGACCCGGAGAAAACCCACAAGGTTGGACAGGCGACTACTCCTTGACACGTAACTGGGGAATCAAAACCATGCCAATTGACTCAATAACAGACCTTACGATACAACGCGCTCACGCTAACCATTCAGTCATCCAAAACCCACCCCCGGTATTATCAAAAGTTTACATAGGTGTATTGGAAGGTTAATTATCGTATCAAAACCCAATTTTGTCAGCATCCATAACAAATTTGGTCAAATACTGAAAGAGAAATTTTCAATAGGGTCTACAGTAACTTTTTATTTTACAAAACTAAATTTGTTTTGAAACTGTATATATCAAACCACTTTAAAAGTACATGTCGTACAATTTTCACTTTAATAAATGTAATATAATTTTAAACGACATCTAAAAAAATTGTCTCAAATTGAAACAATTCTGGTTCTTACAAGTATATTGAATAAAATCCAGCTTGTCAGATCAAAGAAAATTCTTGCTTGATATTGGGAGACGCTGTGGCTCAGTGAGAGAGAGAGAATTGGGTTTAACGTCCACTCGACACAAACTAGGTCATTTCGGTACTAACATATGGTTCAATTTTATTTCAATAATTCGCTTGCGCGTAGGAGTCTTTAGCAGTGGGAGGAAATCGGAGGACCCGGAGAAAACCCACGAGGTTGGACAGGCGACCCTACTCCTTGTCACATACAACCGGGGAATCGAAACCACGCCAGTTGACTCAATGACAGACTTTATGATACAGCGCGCACGTGCTAACCATTCGGCCATCCACCCCCCCTCAGTGAGTGAGACGTTGGCACACTAGCCGAGTCGTCCCATGTTTGATCCTGTTTTTCTAGATTTTACCCCTTGGTTCCCCCTTTCAAGTGGTGCAGGACATAGGGCCTGGCAAGAAGAGAGAGAAATGAAGTTTAATGTCCACTCTACACAAACTACGCTATAGCAGGACTAACACATGGCTCAATTTTATTTCAATTATTTGGCTGTAGGAGTCTTTTGCAGTGGGAGAAAACCATGGGGACCAGGAGGAAACAGTTGTATAGTCGTGCGGATGGCACAACAACAAACAAAACGACATCACACATGCACATTGGCGTGTATGTAAAAGTTGGACAGTTGGATTTTGAAATAAGATAAGGCCTTAGTGCCTCATTGCACACTGTATGGCGTATGTAATGGCTGTCTTTTTTGAAGGTTTTTTGATAATAAGAGCATGAGTAATTCTTTTTTGTTAAGAATAAATGCTTCAATTATCCCAGGTTGGATCCCGGCATATCAACAAAATTAATCAGTATTTCCGGAATAATTTACCATTGACAGTGGTGTCGGATAGAGGAAATGAAATGAAATGAAATGGGGTTTAACGTCCTACTGTTCTGCTCCTATACTGGGCTAATGAAGACGGGCATACGCCATACAGTGTGCTATGAGGGAAACTTTGCCCGGGCAGCGGCACTATCGCCTACTCTTATATCGAATTCCAACTGCCAAGGGATCTTTTACGTGCATTCCAATGTATACACGGGACCTCGGTTTTTCGTCCCATCCGAACGACTAGACAGCTGTCCTTGTCAGGCCCTCCGTCCTGCATCACTGACAAAGGGGAACCACGCAGGAAAATCTGGATGAACTTTATCAGCCAATGCAGGGATCGAACACCCGACCTCCAGGCTAGCGAGCCAGCGTCTTACCCACCTAGCCACGTGATCCCCTGTCGGACAGAGGTCCTGGCAAGAAACAGCATCTAGTTGTTCATACTGTTTATATAGCACCGCTGTCTGTGCATTCTCCAAAATTGTCTGACAGATTATTCCCCGGTTTCAGCAGATGGAGCAGAAATAACAGGGCATTATAACCAATCATTCAATTTGTCACTTGCTAATATAGGGGAGCCACAGTGGCTCGGTGGGTAAGACGTTTGTTTTACTAACTATAGTGGCTCTGTGAGTAAGACATTGGCTCGCTAACTTAGAAATCCCAAGTTTATCATGATTTTCTGGTGTGGTTCCCCATTGTTAGCGGTGCAGGACGGAAGGCCTGGCAAGAGACAAAGTTATGGAGTGCACATAAAAGAAATGAAATGAAATGAAATGGGGTTTAACGTCCTACTGTTCTGCTCCTAAACTGGGCTAATGAAGACGGGCATACGCCATACAGTGTGCTATGAGGGAAATTTTGCCCGGGCAGCGGCACTATCGCCTACTCTTATATCGAATTCCAACTGCCAAGGGATCTTTTACGTGCATTCCAATGTATACACGCGACCTCGGTTTTTCGTCTCATCCGAAGGACTAGACAGCTGTCCTTGTCAGGCCCTCCGTTCTGCACCACTGACAAGGGGAAACCACGCCGGAAAATCGGCCAATGCAGGGATCGAACACCCGACCTCCAGGCTAGCGAGCCAGCGCCTTAACCACCTAGCCACCGTGGCTCCGCACATAAAAGAACCCTTGGCAGTTTGAATTCAAACTATAGCACTCTGAATGGCGTATTACTGTTTTCATTTGCTCAGTCAGAGAAGAACAGCAGGACGTTAAACCCCATTTCATTTCATATCAGTTGCTTAATGCAGGCTCACTAACCAGGATCCCACTGTTGGCCTAGACAGTTCATTAGGATTTTCTGACCAATGGTTTCTCATTGTCAGTGGTGTAGGGCCTGTCAAGAAAGTATCCATAGCTGTTTGCTGTAGTTAGGACATTGGTGCGCACGTAAAAGAGCCCGAGGTCTTGTGTCTGTGTGCATGTAAAAGAGAGAGAGAGAAATGGGGTTTAACCTCCACACGATACAAACTAGGTCATTTCAGGACTAACATATAGGTTCAATTTTATTTCAATAATTCGCTTTCGCGTAGGGTTCTTTAGCAGTGGGAGGAAACCAGAGGACCCGGAGAAAACCCATGAGGTTGGACAGGCGACCCTACTTCTTGTCACGTACATCCGGGAAATCAAAAGCAACATGTAAAAGAAGTTGTAATTTGATATAAGAGTAGGTCATATGGCAGCTTTCAAGGTAAAATTCCCCACAGCACACTGCATATTTTGTGTTTGTATATGAGATAGTGAAAAAATAGGGTTTAATGTCCACTCAACACAAACCGGGTAACTTCCGGGCTAACATTTAGTTCTTTGCTTGCGTCTTTTCTTTTCAATGCGGGGGTTGAATGGTCTTGTGCTTAATGTGAGCGCGTGAAATCATAAGGTCTGTCGTGGACACACTAGCCGAATCATTCGGCTTCGGCCAAATAAGTGGGCATACTCCCACCCGATTCACTAGTCGATTGCATCACCTTTGACCTCGCATGATTAAACATGGCAGCGACCATGTCTTCAAACAATCACGTGACTTCTCGATATGATTGGTGATTAACTATAATTCGGGCGAATATATCAAACATGTTTGATTCGCGAATCATTCAGTCAGATGACAGTGACGGCGCGGATTCATTCGACAGAATCATTCGGCTACTGTGTCCACCGCTTAAAGCAATATGCACTAACTCATTTCAACAACAATAAAATGTCAGTAGCATAATGTTGTAAACATAGGATATAGCAATTTAATAGCTATCACTTTCACATGCAAAATTGTTTATATATTTTATGGCCAAATGGAATTTTTATTTGCCAAATCTTACTTTGCTTTACATTAGCCCATTCTTTAGATGCTTTACTAAGGTCCAGTTTATTATTTGGTTATTTTAATAAAGTTTTGCTTAAATATCACAGCAATAGGCTATCATACATTTACAAAAATTTTTGACAGCCAACCCTATTTTTTCAGTCAGATGTAAAATTACATGTATTGCCTATTGAGTGTTATTGGTGGCTTTGGTCTTTTAAAATACCGTATTGAATGAAATATTTTAAATATGTACCGGCACCGTGCAGCCTACACAACACATCAAATCTTACAAGGTTTACCAAATCTACTTTTACTTTTACCGTGTAGCCTACACATGTATGATAGTCTGTTATTATATTTAGGTACCCGAATCATTGATAGAAATAGCAAGTTTATTTGTAAGATGAGTTTTACATAAGACTCGTCATTCACTTGTGTACATTTTGAAGCGGTAGCCTGATAAAGGAAATGCCGACCGTAAATCTCGATCATTCGGGAATCGTCGCTAATCGCTATATAACGCCTACGACCCATGGTGGCAGTATAATTTGAAATAATATAATGTCAAATAAGGCAGGCATACTTGCATTCCGTGTGTTCAAAGCCACATTAGGTCTTAATGAAATTCAACTATCAAAACATTCAATTCTCGTCGGCCATTTTGATTATGCCTATTAGAGCGTACCGGTATCCGATACATGACCTAGATACAGGACGCCGCCATGTTGGTGGACAACAACACACAAAGTACCTCTCCGTAAACATGGTAATAGACTTTAGACCATCCAACATTGATTGTTTTTCAAAGTAAATAAATATAAATGCGGCAGAAAATAATTTACATATTTGAAAAGAGCAAAGAACGTGTTTTTTCAGTGATACGCAATATGACATCTGGAATTTTGTATTAAGACCCACATTTTTAATTTAAATACCCGGCCATATCCCCGTCAAATAATACGAGTTCTGTACCACTGGACTTTAGACGAAGTGAAACAGTGAATAACCACCAATGTGATTAATTATTATGTGTAAGTAATGAATACAGGATTACATTTCCCCGACACAGAAAGGGGGGATATATAATAAGCTGCGCGACATTTTATTTCATCATTTATTTCATCAATTTTTGAAAGTGTGAATGAAATGGTCGTTTTTTTAATAGTCTTTCAGAAGTGACGATGAAATGATCATCTATTTTCACTATCTCCCAGAAGTGTTAATAACATGCAGTTGTATATAGACTATCTTTCAGAAGTGACGATGAAATGATCATCTATATGATCTATCTCACAGAAGTGACGATGAAATGATCGTTTTTTTAATAGTCTTTCAGAAGTGACCATGAAATGATCATCTATTTTCACTGTCTCCCAGAAGTGTGAAAGGCATGTGGTTGTATAAAGACTATCTCCCAGAAGTGTTAATGACATGCTGTGAAAAAAGCCCATCTTTCAGAAGTGACGATGAAATGTTGTGAAAACAGGCCATCTTTTGGAAGTGTGCTTGAAATGAACATTTCGGTGGAGTTTTTTTTAACACTTCGTTTGAAGTGTCTATATAAGTGTGTTGGAAATGAACACTTCGGAAGAAGTGTACACTTCATTTCGCTAGAAGTACATTTTATAACCTACATGGCCAGTTTTTCAAGGAGTTCAACAGACAATCAGGAAAATAATTGGATATAAGGAGTTTAAGAATGGACAGTGGTAATGGCATAAGTTAAATGAAAGACTAGTCCCAAAACTTACCAAGCGAATCATATAAATATTCAAGAAAGAATTTTCCCACACCCATAGGGTCATTGTTCGATGTACATATACGTAAAAAATTAATTCGCCCACTAAATGTGTCCTGGCCTCCATAAATGCATAGTGGGAACATCGCTTTCTCAAATCCACACATTTTATCATGTCCATCTAAAGACATTGTAAAATTGGAACCCTGAAAATATAATAATGTATGTATTAATTAAATGGCATATGGGTCTAACAGTACATATTAATGTAATACACATATGAGTGTATATGAAATGTTTTACATTAAATCAAATGGGGTTTAACGTCCTACTGTTCTGCTACTATGCTGGGCTAATGAAGACGGGCATACGTCATACGGTGTGCTATGAGGGAAATTTCCACCGCGCAGCGGCACTATCGCCTACTCTTATATCGAATTCCAACTGCCACGGGATCTTTTCCGTGCATTCCAATGTATACACAGGACCTCTCTTTTCCGTCTCGTCCAAAGGACTAGACAGCTGTCCTTGTCAGGATCGAACACCCGACCTCCAGGCTAGCGAGTCAGCGTCTTACCCACCTAGCCACGTGATCCCCCATTAAATTAAACAAGCCAACAGTTAGGCTGATGTCGCCCCGCCAAAATCCCAAAATAAATAGATGACACATATTAATTAATTGCTCATTTATCTTTGTCAAATTGCTTATCTCTGCTTACCCTAAGCAAAAGATGCTCATCCTTGAACTCCATCAACTCCACCTAATGAACTCCCACCTCAATTAGAAGGAGAGTTATTGACATTGTCTTCCAAAGTCTCGGCCAATCAAATTGCTTATCGCTCTACTTACCCTGAGCAGAAATGCTCATCAATGAACTCCATCAAGGCAGTGACCTAATAAACACCTACACCAAGTTTGAACATTCTCACTTAATTAGAACTAAAGTTATCGTGTCCCAAAGCATCAACCAATCAAATTGCTTATCTCTGTTTACCCTAAGCAGAAAATGCTCATTGTCGAACTCCATCAATTAAAAGGAGAGTTATTGTGTCCCAAAAAGTGTGACGGACAGACAGCTGGACGAACCCAAAAATTATTGCAATTACTAATCAATTACATTCAGTGAAATTAAAAAAATTGATAAAAATTCAAATTTTATGAATAATATACCTACCTGACATATGTACATATGGATTTCCTTTTTGCGCTATTTATAACTCGCACTTTCCGGTAATAGACTAAACAAGTCTACCGGAAGTTAAAAAAACGTGTGTACTACGTCATCATAATGTGACTTCCTGCACACGTGATATAATATGTCAGTTTCAACGAGGCGCGTGTGAAAACGCCTGTGTTTAACTGATCTTGGTATATGGGGTAGGATGGGTGGGTTCGTACATATGTCAGGTACGTATATTATTCATAAAATGTACATATGGATTAATCCTAGATTCCCCAAGCAGTACTATTAAAAAGGCGGTGGGTTCCAGATCAGTTCATTTACCTAAACTTTTAAGAACCATCTTATAGTTGTTCATACTAAATATACTATTCAAAAAAAGTAGGGGATATTTGATTTTTAAGTGTTATTAAAGTCACCTAATGAAACTGACGAAGAAACAAATGACAAAATGAAATGAAGTTCACAATCATCGATTTATTCCAAATGATCGTTAGACTAAGTAAGGCACAGACTGACCATTATAAGGGTAAAATGATACCCGGGGTCAAACAGCAAAGTTACCACAGCATCACAACCAAGTCAGTAACGGGTAAATCTTCCTCTGTTTGCCAAACAAGCATTGATCCGACGTGGCATACTCCTAATGAGACGTCTAAGGTCATTTTGGTCCAGATTGTCCCATTCCTGTTGCAACGCAGCAGCAAGTTCTTGGACATTGGCAGGACGTTGTCGACGTTGACGTAACCTCTGTCCAAGCATGTCCCAGACATGCTCGATGGGGGAGAGGTCGGGACTCAGTGCTGGCCAAGGTAATGTGGTGATGTTCTGTTGTTGGAGGTAACCTGTAACGATCCTGGCCCTGTGACATCTTGCGTTGTCATCCTGGAAGATGAAACGGCGGCCATGACGTCGTGCGAACGGCACAACATGGACTGCCAAGATGTTGTCCCGGTAGTACTGGCCTGTAACACGCCCTGCAACAACATGTAAAGCCGTTCTTCCAGCAACAGTGATGCCTCCCCACACCATAACAGAACCACCCCCAAATCGATCATGTCTGATGACGTTAACGTCTTGGAAGCGCTCGTTTCGACGACGCCACACCCTCCTACGTCTGTCCAAAAAATCAACAGTGAACCTTGACTCATCTGAAAACATCACATTGCTCCAGCGTCGATTATCCCAGTGTTGACGATCCCTACACCAACGACGTCTTGCCTGAATGTGATGATCTCTCAAACAAGGGATCACGGGCGCGAAGGTGACCCCTATGCAGTCGATTCCGAATCGTCTGGCCACTCACTCTCACACCAGTGTCTGTTTGAAGACGAGCGCTGATCTGATTTGCTGTGATGACACGATTTCTCAAGGCCAAGGTACGGATAAATCGATCCTGGGCTTGAGTTGTCGCCCTTGGTCGACCTGAGCGTGGTCTGTCCTGTACAGATTGTGTATCACGGTATCTGGACCATAGCCTGCTTATGACAGACTGAGAAACATTCATCGTCCGCGCCACAACCGCCTGTGTTGTGCCGATCTGTAGCATGCCAAGGGCACGTAACCTTTCATTTTGGGTAAGCCGACGCATATCAAAATTTGTTTTCTGGTCACTAAAACAATTAAACTGATGTTTCCACCCTGGAATTCAATGCCACAATGACTGTGACATTCAAAGTCAGAGTCGTGCAAATCTTGGGTTGGACCCCCATGATGATCCCAAGCATCACCTGCATTCCATGCGGTAGCTATTGGTGCGTTTGGGCGTCACATGTAACTGGAAATGTTTCTTCTGTTAGGTTCTATAGTGACTTTTTTCGTAGTCATTTGCATATTTTAGTATTATGCCCCCAAAATCAAATATCCCCTACTTTTTTATACAACAGTTAAGAAAATACATACCTTCCCGAAAAACTCGCCGGGAATTAAACAAATAACCATTCGACTTTAGCCGAAATTTCAGACAAACACCTCACTAACCCGTTATTGTGTTTGTAAAAAATTTACATTAACATCATGTAAATAAAAATCAATAAACGTGGAGGCTTGAGTCCAATCCGCACTCTCCATGATTCTTTTCATGGATGCCCCTTTATACAGAGCCCAAGATGCTCCTACCGCTCTAGTTGAATGTCCCCGCACAACTGGCTCCACATCACCTGTGTAGGCCATTTTAACCGTATTAACAATCCACCTAGACACTGTCTGTGCCGTTACCGGATGATGAGGCTTCTTAATACCCAAGAAGACCTTTGTCTGATCTTGCCCATTTTGTTGACGAGAAATCTCTGTTTTCTTCAAATATATAGAAAAGGCTCTTTTTGGATCCAATAATTTACAGTCTGAAAAACATGGAATAAAAATAGTTGGATTCATATGAGATGCTCTGTCCTGTTTCGAAAGACCTAGACGAATAAAAGTTACCCCCCGTGAGTGTATATTAATATTACCTTCCCCTAATTTTAGAGACTGAAGATCTCCACACCTTCTGAAAGTTGTAATAGCAAACAAGAAAACTGTTTTCAAAGTTACATATTTTAACTTAGATTTTCGGTGGCTTTTTCAAAAATTCCAAAACTCGTGAAGGTCCCATTCTGGCAAAAGTTTATGAACGGGTGGTCTAGAGTTGAACACACCCCGCAGCAAGCGAATTATATATGGATGCTGTCCCACTGGTACCCCATTAATAGGTTGTAATGCTGTTGATAATATGACCGACATAAGTGATATGAGTTCTATATATTAAAATTCAATATTATATTCCCCATTTTGGTAAACATATCTTTGACACCATTAATGTATTTTAAATCTATTTTTATTTACCTAATTATTTCTCAAGTAAGATACGTGTTGAATTAAACAGACACTGGCATGAGTGATATATTGTTCTTATAAAAACACATAGTCAAACTCTTTACAACCAAATATCAACTGGCCCCTGGGTTATAGAACCTTATTAAACCAGCCACTGACTATTATGTCAGATATACTTTAGACGAAGCATTACAGTCTAAACAATGGAGGGATTAAGTATTGGTCATTAACCAATCTCTCTATAGAATGAACTATTCTTTTAGATTTCAACGTAGAAGCAATATTTAATAGTTTAATTGTCAATGTGTCATAATTGTCTATTATATATTTTGTAGAATTGTATTTAAAACATAGAGTGAGCTATGGTTTAGAATGGATCGGATCTCTCTCTTGCTTGTAAATATTTGTTGATTTATCTATGTTTAATAAATCACATAGAAGTTACTTGGACTCAGTCTTAATTTTATAAGACCAGAAATAACGTGGTCACAATACTATACATAGATCGATACCCAGCAATTGTTCTATATTTAAGCCCGCTATCGTACAGATCCGACAAGAAATCAGCACAGTTGCTTAAAGTTGAAGCAATTTCCCGTTCACTACACCAGCTAACATATCGTCTGAATTTTGACCTATAATCATTCTTTGTTCCCGACCTCCAGGATGCTGCCAGTAATTTTCTAGTGTTCGCAGAAAATCCCTTTGTCTCAAAACGTTTGTCGACAACCTCCATGCAGTCAACTGAAACATTGTTGAGTTTGGGTGAAATATTTTTGGATTGCTCTGTACCAGCAATATCTTTGAATTTGGCAGCTTCAAAGGAGGGGCTACAAGAAGTCGTAACAATTGAGGATACCAAGGCTGTCGTGGCCAACACGGGGCTATCAGAATGATTTCGCACTGACAATTTTGAATGTGTCGTAACACTAACGGAATCAAACTTATTGGTGGGTAAGCATACCCGAACATGTTTGTCCACGGAATGGACAAAGAATCTATTACATGGGCCACCAGAGGATGCTGGATCCACGAACAAAAGATCAGCGCCTTGCGATTTTGGGCAGTTGCGAATAAATCTATGGTCGGATATCCCCACCTCCGAAAAATGATGTTGACTATATCTTGATTCAGTGACCATTCTGTTGATAGAATTTTGCCCCTGCTGAGGCGATCTGCTAAAGAATTGTTTACCCCCGCTATATGAGCTGCCTGTATAGTCATGTTGTTCTTGAGCGCTCAATTCCACACTTCCATCGTTTCCTGACAGAGTTGTGCAGATTTTGTTCCCCCTTGTTTGTTTAGATATTGCACCACTGTAGTGTTGTCTGAACGAACTAGTGTATCTCTGTTCATAAGAACTGGAACAAAATGTTTGATTGTTAAGTACACTGCTTTCAATTCCAGAAAATCGATATGCTGTGTTCTCAGAGTTTTCGACCAAACTCCTTGAACAAAGAGATGGTTGACATGACCTCCCCAGCCGTTCAATGAGGCATCTGTGGTTATCGTTATTGAAGGGTGAATGTGACATAATGAGCGACCCTTCAAAATGTTTGCTTCCTGTAACCACCACTGCAGATGTGATCTTAGACTTGAGAAACAGGCACCTTCAAATTTAAACTCATTGTTGCCGGTTTCCAAACACCTAAAAGGTGAAATTGAATAGGTCTCATTGCTAGTCTTGAATTTGGAATTAACTCTAAACAAGATGCTATTATCCCCAAAAGACGTAGATAATGCCTTGCTGTGCACTGATCTTTGAGCAGACTTTGAACAGATAAAAACAGACTTTTTACCCTCCCTGACGTGGGATAAACTAAGCCCTGGTCTAGACGAAACAGGGCGCCTATATTAACGATTTGCTGGGATGGTGCAAGTTGTGACTTTTTTAGATTGATTATAAAACCTAGTCGAATCAGAAGATGTACAATCTTTTCTCGATTTCTTAAAAGATTCTCCCTCTGGCTGTCTACCGATAGAAGGTCGTCCAAGTAAAACGCCATTCTGATATTTTAAATGCGAAGATTTTCTGCTACAACCGACAAAAGTTTTGTAAAGACACGAGGTGCCGATGTTGGGCCGAAACATAACACTTTGAATTGATACACCTTGTTTTCTACACAAAAACGAAGATATTTCCGGTGGCCTGGGAAAATAGGAATATGGAGGTATGCATCCTTTAAATCGATTGAGATTGCCCAATCGTTTGATTCGACTAAATTCATTTTGAAATGAGTTTTCTTGAGATACTTGTTTAAGGGCCGTAGGTTGATGACCGGTCTCAGCTACCCGTTCTTTTTGGGAACCAAGAAAAGTG
This sequence comes from Patella vulgata, assembly GCF_932274485.2. Classification (NCBI taxonomy): domain Eukaryota; kingdom Metazoa; phylum Mollusca; class Gastropoda; family Patellidae; genus Patella; species Patella vulgata. Next base: position 236,306 of record NC_065886.2, read on the forward strand.
TACTGTAAAAACCTACATTTTTCTCTTTCTCTGGAGCAATCTCTATGGCATTCTTTTGCAAAAGAGAAGAAATTTCTTCTTTTATAAGTTTTAAATTTTCCACACCCATAATAGCGTGCTTTACTCCTAAGAAAGGAGGTAACTGAAGAAATTCCAGTTTGTAACCTTCTTTTATGGTTGATAAAACCCATTTGTCTGTAGTTATCTCTTGCCATTGTTCCAGACAACGAGAAAGACGGCCCCCAACAGGTACTTCTGGGCACCTCATTAAAACACTCACCTCGTCATTGTTGTGGATCTTTGCCTTTCCTATGAGAGTCGACCGTAAAGGAAGGTTTGCGGTTATTATGGTAGCCTTTGTTAGGATATGATCCCTTTTTATCAAAAGGCCTACTTGTAAACTTCTGTGTTGGGGCACGAAAAGACCCTGTATTAAATTGCATTTCCCTACTAGTATTTCGCTGGGGAAGACTCACTAAGGAACACCCCCTTACGCTTTCGATGATGCACACCAGGTAACAGGTCTTGAACAGCTTTCTTTTGGTCCTTTTTCTCCTTCAAAGTTTTTTATAAATTAAGACCAAACACACCATCTCCTGTAAGAGGCAGATTAGATACAGTCTTTGAATTTTTAATTTCAAAAAGCGACGTGTCAGTCATAGCTACCGAACGTCTAATAATATGGTGAAAAGCCCCCACTCTACCTATCTGATCTAAATATTTTGTTGACATAGCAAAAATGTTCTGTACTTGCTGTACTAAGTTCTCTTTTATAGAGTTCAGATCCTGACTTCCAAAAAATTGCTGCATGAGTTTACCCAAAGCCTGCTGGATATAAAGTTGAGTACTGATACCCATAAAAGCTGCCTGCTGTCCCCTATATGCTACTTTCTCTACCGCTCTGTACGGTTGTTTATATAATGAGCGACCAGATTTAGCAAAAGATGCTTTTGAACCATGCTTTTGAATTAAGCAGGCTTCTACCATGTCATCCATTGATGGGACTTGTAAAAATGTTCTTGTTTCCTCATCAATGGGAAACATTTCCAAATTTTCTTCGGGAAAAGCAGAAATGCTAGAAGGATTTACAACTCTCCAACTTTGAGACAAAACTTCTCTTTGAGATTCATCTAATTTGATACCAAAATCTGTAACCTCCTTTTTGGTCAATGCATCCTTGCCAAAAATGGAAAATAACCCTTTTTTCATAACACTGTCAGAAAAGGTGTTAGACGTTTGTTCATTTTCACGACTTAAAATAGGCATTTCAACATCAGACCTAGTGTCGTCAGAGTCTATGCGTTCTTGCTGTCCTGGCTGAATAGACAAAATGTCATTAGATGAGGTAAGAATCTTCATTCCTAGAGAAAACTCTATTAGTATTGGCCGTTCTAACATGGGCTAACTTCTCTCGAAGTTCTGTCCGTCTACATGATTCAGGAGAGGTTACTGGCTTTTTGGCCAAAACATTGCCGCCATTACCTTCGATCGCTTGACAAATACGATCTAGTTTAAGCTCTAAAGCATCTAATCTAGCTTTTGTCTTCGACTTCTTGTGAGATTTATTCTTTTTTGAAGTAATTCTTACCTCATCTATGGCTGTCTCTTTCGCTACAGTGACACGATCATTCGCATGATCAAAATTTTTTACTACATCCATCGGCTCCACCGTCTAAATCCAAAGCCGAAGGTATCTTACTGGGCCCCGCAATGGAAAGAGAAGTCATCGTTGTAGATGAATCACTCGAAATTTCGGACATCATAAAACAGAAAACAAACTAAAGTTCACACAAAAAACACGTGCGATTTCCACGCGCCGAGAAAGGAAACTGACATATTATATCACGTGTGCAGGAAGTCACATTATGATGACATAGTACACACGTTTTTTAACTTCCGGTAGACTTGTTGAGTCTATTACCGAAAAGTGCGAGTTATAAATAGCGCAAAAAGGAAATCCATATGTACATATGTTAGGTAGGTTTTATGAAATAAAATATGTGAACAGTCCAAAATGAACAGCAGTCGTTTGCTTATGCTTACTCATTTCCGCATGTGTTTGTCATTAACTTGTCTTTTATGAATCTGCAATTTTTAATTACTTCCATATAATTGTCTAGTGGAATATATTTACTTTGTTTATTACAAATAGCGCTCGAAACCATACAGTACATGTACACAGTGCTGTGTGCTGATTTGAAATGTTCATTGACATTGCGTCTTAAATAATGGATATTATTATTCCATATTTTCACAGTAAAATAACGTCAATATTGAATGAAATGGACCATTATTGAATTTTTTGTGTTGTAATCTCAAATAGTATGGAAAATACTGAGGATTTAGCCCCGTTCACGGCGCATATTCTCCTTCTTGATCGCATATACGAAGTATCATTCCACTAGGACAAATGAGCTCTTAGAATTCTTCGATTGAATGAAAATTGTCAAAGGACATATCACAAGGTGTCCCTAAACTTTTGTTATAGACTGTATAATGCAGCTAGATATATAAATAAACGCTTTCTAATCACTACAGCGAATCCAAAACATAACTTAGTCTAAGCACAATCAATAGTATACCCAATATCCGTAGAGATATTCTACACTTTGTAACTAAGTCAAGAGAGGGGAGCGTTGACCAAAACGCAGGCCTTTATAGAAAACAAATTACCCCGCATGTGCAGTACTTAATAAACGTCACAGACAGGCTGGTCCATTCTGGCACAAGGGAAACCACCTCACGTCTGCAACAATAAGGTAAAACAAATCTCATCTTTTTATGCATGGCTCGATATCCAAGTAATTGTCCTGGTCCGTTCACCTCCTCTTGCACCGCATCTCTGACTTCATGAAGATCGATTTTATAATCCGTATACTTAATGTTAAAAAAGGAGAGCCGAAGGTCTAAACTTCTCATACTCCAAGCATATATGGGATACCTCTTTTGGACAAAGTCCACAACTTCAACCCTTTTCATATTTTATTCAACAAACATTTGAAGGTCAGATTTTAATTCCTGATCTTCTTTCCACTGATCATTTCGAATTCGTGGCGTGTGAAACATTCTGTCAAAATTAATGACGCCAATGACGTCATGGGTGTAAAATCGTGTTTCACGTGTTGATGTCTGTTTACTTTTTTTCTTTCCGGAAGGGGAGATAACTACAAACTCGTTTCTTGTCGCTCGGGTTATGCCACATAGGATAATCGAGACACTATAGCAACAATGGGCCACGAGGTATTTCTGGTCACTCGAGTCTATTGATAGCTGTCGTAGGCTGACTTTATACTGAGTCTGGATAATCAAGACACTATTACGACGATGGGCCACGTGCAGAATTCTTTTTTGATTTTTTCTATTTCACTTATTATTTTTTTATTTAAAATCTTAAATATTTTATTATTTTTTTTTTGTTTTCCAAAAAAAAAAAAATTGTTTCTGTGTTTTTTACTTATATTTTTTATTATTTTAAATGATATACAAAAAATAACCCCAAAAACGCTATTGCGACCATGGGTCACCATAAAAGTCATTTAAACGGCTTACTCTCGCCAGGCCGAAGTAACCTACCCCAACGCGGTTCCTCGGGAAGTATCCCACAATCCAATTATTCAACATGGCAGCAAGGAATTTGCAGATTAAGTTTAGGTGACGAAAGAATTATTGTTGACACTTTGCTCCGATTAAAAATACCGTATTTCCATTTCACAGTAGTGTTGGGTTTATTTTATGACTCTACATCTTAGTGCAACGATTCCAGGAGTTAGAAAAAGACACCCAGAGTCCTTTCAGCTGAGTTGCTCAAAGACGCGTTCTATCGCAGAACTGGGTCCTGTTTCACAAAATTTTAACTAAGATAAAATCCAAATTTTAGTAATTTGATTTGGATAATATTAAATTGACTTTAGTGCTAAGCCAATCAAAACTGAAGTATCTACTAAAATTTGGATTTTATCTTTAGGTAAGATTTCGAGAAACAGGGCCCTGAACTGTTATTAAATATTTTTTATTGATTACGGACGGGTCTATTTCCCAAAACCATTGTTTGGAGTCATACGCCATGGCTGAAGAGGGTAGACTGGGTCCCCAAGTAAGAATTCTTCCTCCTGAAATTTGGTATCTGTTTGGAGCCAATGGAGGAAAATAAATAATTCCTCAAAACCCTATAAGCGTCATGTGTAGGCCTACACCTAGCTACGGGAACGTAACTAAAAACGCTGAGATATACTGATGTGCTTGTTTTTACACGGAGGTTATCTAGTGTAAACCCATACCAGCCGGTGTGAACATGAGTAAATCGAATTCGATAACCACATATAGCCTGGAGTACGACCCAGTGAACTTTTTGCGGTTGATGTATGATATTCGATTGTCCTTCATCTTGGGTGCCATAATACAGATATGACAGCCACCGATAGCCCCGTTTGTTCTGGGAAATTTACAATATTCAGTAAAACAGTTATAAATTTCTCGACGTTTGTGGGTTAATGGCCATTGAATAGTTTTCATTAGAAACTGCTGCGCATACAGTGCATTGTTGATTTAGATATTCCAACCCTATCGGATAGTGTGCGAAATGGGGTAGCAATATCCCACAGAAACTACCCAAATATGATCAAATAACAACCTAATATTGTCAAATGCCGGCATATTAGTATCATTACTGCAAAGAATATTCGATATTTTGCAGAAAATTGATATGTTTACCTAGTTATCTCAGTTTTACAACCAATAAATAGATTTTAGATTGCTACTCAGATTAATCATCTTCTTTAACTTTGCATCTATAATAACTTGTTTTCCTTATTTTAACTTCGTCGTCTTGGAAACAAACTGCAAAGCTCGACAAGATGATTAATCTAAATAGCAACCTAAAATCTATTTATATATAGGTTGTAAAGGGAGATAACTGAGTAAATATTTCAATTTTCTGCAAATTATCGAATATATTTTGCAATTATTATACTGATGTGCTGCTAATTGACGATATTAGGTCTGTATTTTATAATATTGGGTAGTATTGCATGGCATTTAATAAGTATTTGGTAGTATTGGGTTATTATTTGCTTGATTTGGGTAAAATAGGGAGGCAAATAGAACAGCCAGACTTCGGTAATCCCATTTGAAGTACATTTCCCACGATAAATCCCACTATTTTTGAAAGAAAATCAAGTAATATGCTCATTTTGCACCATCACGTTATTGTATTGGGTAGTATGTGGTGATCTTGGAGCAGTGTTCGGGTGCTATTGGGTGGTATTGGGTAGTATTGGGCAAATCGCCCAGCCTTGAATAAACTACTAGACTGCACACTTTCAGAAGCTTCTATGTTGAATTTTCGAAATGCATTAGCGTAAACATATCAATAATATCGGAAAATAGGGTTAGGGCAGGCTCAATGCACATACAATTACGTCTTTGGCTTTGGTGGCTCGACGATGTTTATATCTTCACATTCACTTTCTATGTTGCATTATCGAGTTATCGCACCTCAAGGTTGGTTTACAGCATCCGGATTCAAGGCGAAATTCGTGGGTTCAGTAATTAAAGGTACGTCCATGCTGCATCAAAAAGCACCGAAACGGGTCTTTAACAGTGGGAGGAAACTGTGGGACCCAGGGAAAACCCACGAGGTTGGACAGGCGACACTACTCCTTGTCACGTACAAGCGAGGAATCGATACCGCGCCATTTGACTCAATGACAGACTTTATTGTGACACTATGGGGTACATGTGACTATCCTGGTCACGGATTACAAATAAACGGATGTGACACTATCCTGTAAACACAGCAAATACAGCAAACTACAAAGTAATGATAGTACTTTTTGAGTTATTGAAATATCCACGATCTGAGTTTAATAACCTTTATAACTCAGACCTGAACGGCTTAAACGTGGCAAGACCCACATACTTCTTGATAGTTCTACATAAGGTTCGCGCTAGGATGATGTGTTCACCCTAGCCTCTAAGCCGAGGAGGCTATACGTATTGTGATCTCCCGAGCTCCAAAGGATTGTCTAAGGGTAAATCAAACCCGCTCTTTCCTATATAGAAAATGTAATGCGTCATCTATTAGGGCGGGACAATTACCATTTTTGGGTAAGTGTTTCATATAAGCACCGTTTTACGTCAACACTATTCTAGTTAGTTGTACTGAACAATAGTACCCAACTTCCAGCAATCGATACTGACATAAGTGTCTGTGATATAGATTAAGATAGTAGCAGAGTAATGCAAGCTACTTCATTACCCTAGTTTTCGTCACACATCATGTAGGTAAAGATTTCTATATTAAACAGAACATCTTTCTTAGACCTAAAGTAACCCTATAGTGTCATATTATCATTGTATGCGCGCGCGTTAACCATTCGTCCACTAAAGCCCGTACTGTTCTTCTCCTACAATGCACTTCCTAGGCGAGAATGCGAGGGAGTGAGATTGTGACTAAGCCAGAGTACGAGAAAGCGAGAAGATGAGAAATTCTCAAAGGCGACAACGAGAGGGGGCGAGAAATCGAGGATTTTCAAAGGCGACAGTGCGAGAACGCGGGGGTGGGGAGTGAGAAGTCGATGGAGGAGGGAGCGAGAAGTTGAGTAAAAATAATCTCGTGTTTTGAAGGCGAGTTCCTCGCATTCTCGCCCTGTTTCCTCGCGTTCTCGCACTCTCGCCCTCGACATCTTGACTTCTCGCACCCTCGCGTTCTTTCCGCCGCGAGCGGCGAGAAGTCGAGATTATGAAATGGTCGCAATAGACTTCCATAGTTACAATAGGGGGATAGCAATTCAGGTAATGTGTTTGAAAATTTATAAATACACGAGTCAATTAAAGTCTGATTTAAATCATTATTAATACAATTATCTAGATAGGCTATCTAGAATTCTTTGTTGATTAATTAGATTTTTGACCACTTATATTTATCCTTGTCCCATTTAACATAGTTCACAAGCTATGGTTGTGATGTCTGACTTGATTCGAGTGGCATGGCCTGAGAATTCGGTAAATACACCCGAGTATAGTGAACTAAGAAATAGTCTATTAAGCTGCTTCCCTTTGAATTACTTAAAGTAAAATTCCCTTCCCAATCACTGTCAAATTTCATATTTGTAAATTCCCGAACGAGTTTGGGTATTTAAGCTTGGTGGATCGGACTCATATAGGATTAAATCACTCAGAAGCTATGCCCCCATGGCACATTACCATGTTCTTGTGTACGGGGTAACGGTTGTATAATACGATTTGTCATAAGGTAGTGGGTAATCACGGGCTGAACGAGCACAAGTTGAAGCAGGGTATAAAATATCCGTCTACTGGTACAGCTTACAGAATAACAAATACTTTAAATATTATAGATACATTTCTAAGTACCGATATATTAAATACCATAATAAGTTACATGTTTATAAGGTAAAGGTTGCTTTTCTTTTGGAAAGTTAGCGCCACACCCAGACAAACAACGTGACAATGATAGGTGTGGGTTTTTTTTTCATTGTTGTTTTCGTTATATTGTGTTATAATTCACCGCATATCGCATTTTAAGAATTTCCGACAATATTTCAAGAGCTAAAGTGAATTGCGCGAATGACTCGGCTGCTGATTTTGCATTTATTGCGATACCGATAGACAGGTATAAGGCATGTTGTCTTTTACTTCTATTACAGGTCAAACATACAGTTTATCAGGATCAGCATCATATGGTATTAGAGGAGGGGATTATAGATTTACATGTCGGATATCTGTTGATAATATACCTCAAGCTGTGTTGTTTAACAAACTGCGATGCGATACCGCTTATCATATTCCCTGTCTGGTGGTAATATTTTATCAAATTTACTAGGGAAAATGAAGCATGTCACCTCTTTCTTGTATTGCAGGTCAAACATACAATTTATCAGGATCATCACCACATGGTATTAGAGGAGGTGATTATAGATTTACATGTCAGATATCTGGTGGTAATATACCTCAAGCTGTGTTGTTTAACATTGGTAATGACAGAATCTGTAGAGTATTATTATCTATATGTCAATCATCATATGATACCAGATATACATGTGGTTGTATGAATGGTAACATGAGAACCCTGTATCTTAATATAACTAATGTTACATCAACTGATGCTGGAACCTGGACCTGTAGAAATATTTTAAATACTGGCACCAGTCCACCTGTAACTCTTCCTGTTTATTGTAAGTGGATTTATTATATATGATAGTATCATGGTGGTAGGCTCGATAATATTATGTTGATACTATCAGTTAATAAAATAAAATAAAACCAAGTACGAACAATCCAAACCATAAGACAGAATTCGAAGTCCTAAAAAACGTTATAGGCAAAATAGTGTATTCAAGCAAAATAGTGTAATCAGCAAATGGACTGCTCCTAATTTTCCAATAATTTACCCTTTAACAGATGGACCAGAGAATATCAGATTTACACCAACCAAGTCTAGTATAACAGTGATAGAAAATGAAAGTAGAACTGTAACCTGTTCAGCTGACTGTAATCCACTGTGTAATATCATCTGGTACAAAGGTTCAGCTATAATATCATCTACTGAACAATATCAAGAGACAACAAGCTGGTAATTACACCTGTCAGGCTCAACACAACAATATCATCAACAGCAAGCAGACTAAAGTATTACAGATAACAGTTAATTGTAAGTATTACTCCACTCATTATAGATAACAGTTTATTGTAAGTATTACCCTACTCACTACAGATAACAGTTTATTGTAAGTATTAGTTATAACCTACATGATTGTAATCCATTAGGCCGTGTTAAATTAATTCTGCGTTTCGGGTCAACCGCGCGCGTAGCTTTCACATCATCAAATCCATGGTTGTGTTGATTTTCTACACGGTAGTTTGTGTTGTGTTTTGATTTCGACAGCTCCGCGCGCGTACCTATCCACACAGTACATTCTTCACTATCGAGCACACGCCTGTCTATTTTAGGCGACATACGCACATTTTAATTTACACGCATAAATATTTGTTTTAAAAAATAAAATAATATCGTAATTTGTATACAGAAAGATTTGAAAACAAATCACGGTCATAAGTTTAAAACGTTATTACATTACTCCATGTGTCAGCACGCGAACTTTCGCTGCCACATTGTCCTTGGTTACATGTGTACATAGACTTTTTTGTCCTGACACATGGACTGGACAATTTTTATTTTATTTACTAGTATTTCCGGTACAGGGCGACTTATTTCAACTTACCTACAACTTCCATCGTACAAGTTTATTAAGAGTATATGATATAAATTTATACATTAGAGTAGTTATGTTATTATTGATAAATTAACATTCCATTAGATGTGGATGGCAGTGCCACTGAACTGCAATGATAATATCAATAGACCAGTTTGATTCCCTCCAGGCACAGGAGTCTGACCTTCTATCCGTATATATATGCATACGCCATGTCTAACCAGACAATCTTTTATTTATTATTATTTATTGTCTGGTTGGACATACGGATAGAAGGTCAGACTCCAGTGCTCCAGGGCGGCCTTAAAATGCAGTTATAGTACAACATAGAATATGACATCCACACCTGATGGATTATCTAGTAATAATAGAAAATCTTCTTGGAAATCAGTAAAACAATCCTGGAGATGGCTCTATTGGGTATATTCAGCTATATTCTGAGTTTGTGTTGTGTTGAAAAAATGTGTTTTATGTTAAAAATTGGGAGGTGTGTTGTGTTGACCTCCCTCCCTCATTGAATTCTGGAGAACCTAAAACCTGAAACACAGAATTAAATTAACATGGCCTTATATAGATAACAGATTTCAGATATATTTATTTACGTAATAGTCATTACAATCTTCCCTATATGGCAGCAAATGAATTAGCAAAACATGGATCATCTTTATAATTACAATAATTTAACTTTTAACAGATGGACCAGAGAATATCAGATTTACACCAACTAGTTCTAGTATAACGGTGATAGAAAATGAAAGTAAAACTGTAACCTGTTCAGGTGACTGTAATCCATCACCGTGTAATATCAGGTGGTATAACGGTTCAACTACAATATCATCTACTGCACTTCTCTCACTGAACAACAGACAACAAGCTGGTAATTACACCTGTCAGGCTACAAATACAGAGATACATGGTTCTCAATCTAAACAACTGATGGTTATAGTACATTGTAAGTTGATAAAGTTTATATTTGTAAGCAGGTCGCTAAATTTATTTCACTGTACGATGTGTAAGGAGAACATATAATACGGAAATAAAAATATCACAAACTAACTCTAACCCTAACCCTCTGAAAAATCGCAAGAAAAGATCCCAAAGATTGCGTCAATTAACTTACGACTGATTTGTGATTATATTATATAAAATGTTTTAAAATCTGAAAAGGCACAACGTAATAAGCGTAAAAAGTATATATTAAGCTTCAAAAAGCGAGAATGAATGAAATTCGACTGGGAATGCTCAGGGTTCTTCTTATCTTATATTTCTTTGTCACAATTGAAGGAAATAGGAATGTTCCAAACCATTTAAATGTAACAAATTGCACTGTTTAGGTCACTTGCCGTGGGTTTGTTCTGGGACAAATGGTAAGATTAAGATCGAAAATTGTTTTGCCTTGTTTGCACACACACATGAGTAATCCGTGTAGTCTCGGTTGTCATTGCTATCATTGTTAGGATAATAAATAAAGTCTTGATTACCTATTTTTTATACGCTCACATTTTCATGTGGTTAAAAATAAAGTCATGGGTATCACAAACCCATCTATATAGAATCTTACGTTTCGTAAGTATAAAAACTTATTTCTTTAGAGAATACAACTATACAAATGATACATTTGAAGTACAATGGTTTTGGATTCCTCTCTCTTTATATTTATTTGGAATCACATTTTGATGTGGACGTATGTTGTCACCTCTGTCCATCTGTGTGTCCGGGCGTCAGTTCACATTTTGTTTGTGCACACTCTACAGGTCTTAATTTTTTTCCGATTTTGATGAAACTTGAAATATAGGTTGGCATGTATCGGACCGTAACTTCATGGATTATGACGCCTTAGCTCGTGGACACTCTAGAGGTCACAATTTTTATCAGATTATGATGATACTTAAAGTTCCTTGCGACATTAGCAAACTTTGGACCGCTAATTATGTTGTTTATTATGTCCCCCGATTGTACGGAAAACCATGTTTTTATCTTATGGACCTTGTGGAGGTCACAATTGTTATCCAGTTTTAAAAAGCTGTTGAGTTTGAAATTAAAATTGGACTGAACTCTCAACATTCTACGATACAAAATATAGAACTTTGTCTCACAGAAATTCTTGCGTGGATGACAGAACATTTCTTGAAATTAAATCCAAATAAAACAGAACTGCTAGTAATTGGAACCAAGCAACAACTCCGGAAAATTGATCAAACTATAGTTAATTTTGATAAAGAAATAATTTCAGGAACCCATAAAGCTCGAAATATTGGTGCTATATTAGACTCAAACCTATCATTTAAAGATCACATACAAAGTATTTGCTCCACTGCCTTCTATCATATACAGTGCACTTCGAAAACCGGAAGTATTATTATATTGTAGCTTCGAACATAGAACTTCGAATCACCAGAATGTTATTCCCTTTAAAAATGATTTCTGTACATTCAAAATTGTATTACATTAATTTTTATTTCATTTAACATGCGTAGGCATTTTAAATAGGTCAAGTCTGTCGTTAATTTATCTTCTTCACCGTCTTCAGTTGATCGAACTCTTGTCTTTGCTATCACGTGTTCATTGATAATGGGCGAACTCGATTGAACGTTCCGGAATTGAATTCTCTCAATCCCAAAAATAGTGACTAAGTCAAGTGTGTCGTTAATTTATCTTCTTCACCGTCTTCAATTGATCCCACTCTTGTCTTTGATATCACGTGTTCGTTGATAATGGGCGTACTCGATTGTACGTTCCGGAATTGAATTCTCTCAATCCCGAAAAATAGTGACAATTGGGTGAAAATTACATCACAATTCTACTCACTAACCCTCCGTCGTCGGGACTGAATTCTGCGTCACTCGATTGCAATTCTGTCAATTCGGGACGTTCCGGACTGTGAATCGAGCATCCCCAGGTCGTCGTCACACGGTTCGAAGAGATCCGTAGGGTTACCAAACTTATAGGTTATTCAGGTTCAATCCGCATGCGCAACGAATGTTTCCAACAGGTGCTAGGAATATTTTAACGACTGTGAATTCGGGGTAAAAATTCGTGGATATTCTTGAGTATTTGTCACAACTGTCGTACAAGAGATTAAAATTATCAAAGTAATCAACAAAGACCAACAAAGGTAGCGAGTTTTAATCTCACAGATAATTGATTGGTGATTGCTTGTTAATCTTTTGTGGCTTCACACCCATCCAGTTTTAATCTCACGGATAATTGATCGGTAAGTGTTTGCTTCACACCCACCAACTGAAGGCCGGATTATACGGTGTCGATTCAATGGAAATCGTATGACGGGACGGCTGATTGATGTCGTAATCCGGAACGTTCAGAGGTCGAATTACCCAGAGATTTTTTAGCTGAAGTAATAAGGAAATAAATCGGGACATGAAAATGGTGTCGGATGTGACAGAGTGCCAGAGTGATCAGAGTTCGGATGTGACAGAGTGCACTGTACATCGAATTGGAAAGATCCAAAGCTATCTCAATTATGAAAATAAAGAAAAACTCATTCACGCATTCATCTTAACTAAACTAGATTACCACAATGGTTTACTATATGGCTTACCAGACTATCAGATTAACAAACTACAACATGTTCAAAATTCAGCAGCTCGACTCCTCACTAAAACCAGAAAACATCAACACATCTCCCCTGTATTGCTATCTTTACATTGGCTCCCAATTCAGCAAAGAATTAAGTTCAAGTTACTCCACTTCGTCTTCAATGCGTTAAACGGCCAAGCTCCATCTTATATAAAAAGTCTTGTAGAACCCTATACTACCAGCAGAAATCTCCGTTCTCAGAAAAAACATCTTCTAAAATCTCCAGCCATTAACTTACAACTTGGAAAACGTGCCTTTTCTTATGCTGGTCCCTTTCTATGGAATAGACTACCACAATCAATAAAACAATCACCGTCTGTGGGCCATTTTAAATCTCAACTCAAAACATTCCTATTTCAAAACCGTAAATAATGAGTGAATATAAAAACCAACAGCGCCTTAGAAACTGTTTTCTTCAGTATTAACGCGCTATATAAATGACGATATTATTAAAATAAAATGACTGCTGACTGTTCGCTAATAGTTTATGTTTATAACCCCAAGATCTTCATTCCTTTTGATATTTGCATGAAACCCAGCTTCCCGGATTATGGCCCCTGATTGTATGAAAAATCTTATATTTAGGTTGCAAAACCTTTTAAATTTTTTATAGGATTTTGATGCAACTTACAACATGTTTTAAAAGATCTAAAACCCTTTAAATATCAATATCAATTCATTTTATACATTTTTTACATGTAAGTGTACAGTACTTCCGGTGATAATGAAAATGTTCAATTAGTTTTATGAAATCAGAAATGGCATAAGGCATCACATGGTGAAAATTGAATGTAAATTGAATAATAATTGCCACTTTTATAGACCAAAAACCTTGAAAAGTGACTTGTAGAAAATCGCCTATTTCTCTGCAACCGTGCAAGTTAGAAACCATTTTCTGGTATCTGTATGATCGTATGGGTTCGATCTATTTGTTGATTGGAATCAAATATCATAATTTGAAAAACATTATAAATTAGACGCATTTGAATAAAATATCTGTTTTGAAGGCTAAAAATACAGTTTTTGCCAAAATGACATTACTTCCGGTGACAGTAAAAGTGTTAAATTACTTGTATGAAATCGTAAATGGCATTAGGTATCACACGGTGAAAATTTTATGAAAATCGAATAATAATGTTTAATTATGTTCTCCTGATTTTGATTGTTTCTGTGTGTTTGAAGTATATGTTTGTGATATGCGCTTAGAAACACTTCACGTGTAATGAAGCGCTATATAAATCGAACAATAAATCGAACAATAATAATAATTGACACTTTTATGGACCAAAAACCTTGAAAAGTTACCTTTTGAAAATCATCTATTTCTCGGCAACTGAACAAGTTAGAAACCATTTTGTGATACCTATATGATCGTATGGGTTCATTCTATTGGTTGATTGGGATCAAATATCAAAATTTTAAACAAATAACAAATACGACTCATTTGAATAAAATACTGGTTTTGAAGGCTATAAATACAATTTTTGCCCAAATTACGTCATTTCCGGTTTAATTGGTTTGACCTTGTTTAAACTGACATTACGCATCAAATGGTGTCACTTTTATGAAAATCGAATAATTGACTCTTTTACAGGCAAACTAGCGTAAAGGGTGACTCATGCAAAATTGCCCATTTCTCGGCAACTGCTCATATTACAAACTAATTTTCACATACATTCTCTTCGTATGGATTATTGCTACTAGTTTATGAAAGTTTCAAAAAAATATATTAAAATATGAAAAGCCTGAATGGGTTGTGAATAGCTCATTTTTTCAATTTTTTCCGCCTTTAAATCGAAATGATCCGAAAACGAAATAAAAATTAAAAAAACTGAGCGCAATGATTTCTGCGCCTTAACAGGGCACACCCTTTCAGTCATACCAAATTTGAAAAAAATAGTATTTGCTTTCAAAAAGTGGTACCGAACTGTCAAAATTGCAGTTTTTGCTAAATTTACGTCACATCCGTTATCGAAAGGAAAATGTACTGGTAACAATAAAAATGACAGTTTGGACCACGGAGCATATGAACTTTGTTTTATACAAATCTAACAATAAATAATTAATCCAGGACTGAAAAACTGAATTAGCCAATGGGGACCAAGGAAAAATACGGTGACAAAAAATGTTGCCATTTTTGGTCAAATCAGATGACTCTTTAACTCTAGGTAAAATACCACATAAAAATATTCATTAATAAAAAAGTTTTTCGTAAAAATTTAAATTTTCAAAATTTGACGCCTAATATCTCCGAAAATTCGTCAAAAATAAAAAATGTCAAGAACTGTAGCTATGTGCCTTGTCTCCGGCTATGTCAAAATGTATCAAATATTACAATCCGACAATTATTGATAATATTACGGCAAAATTTCGAAAAACGACAACTTCGGTGATTTCGGACATTTCGCATTGTCGCAGAACGTTAGAAATAGCTTTAAAATTTAAGTCAAACCCACTTTCCCAGTAAAACCGAAGACATCGAATCGATCCGACAAGTAGTTTCTGAGATATGCTCAAGTGGAAAAATAATAATAATAATAATAACTAGAACTGCAAAGCAGTAATGACGGGTTTCACCGGTGCCACGTTACCCTAAACATATGTCACTTCTGGTACCAATGAAACCATTAAACAAGTTTCCACATAAGCATTGCACACATCAAATAAAATGGACGTCCAATCAACCAAATCCAGCAATATCAATTCATTTTATACATTTTTTACATGTAAGTGTACAGTACTTCCGGTGATAATGAAAATGTTCAATTAGTTTTATGAAATCAGAAATGGCATAAGGCATCACATGGTGAAATTTTTATGTAAATCGAACAATAATTGCCACTTTTATAGACCAAAAACCTTGAAAAGTGACTTGTAGAAAACCGCCTATTTCTCTGCAACCATTCAAGTTAGAAACCATTTTCTGGTATCTGTATGATCGTATGCATTCAATCTATTTGCTGATTGGAATCAAATATCATAATTTTAAAAACATTACAAATCAGACTCATTTGAATAAAATATCTGTTTTGAAGGCTAAAAATACAGTTTTTGCCAAAATGACGTTACTTCCGGTGGTAATGAAAATCTTAAATTACTTGTATGAAATCGTAAATGGATTAGGTACCAGACAGTTAAAATGTTATGAAAATCGAATAATAATTGACACTTTTATGGACCAAAAACCTTGAGAAATGACCTGTTGAAAATCGCCTATTTCTCCGCAACTGAACAAGTTAGAAACCATTTTGTGATATCTATATGATCCTATGGGTTCATTCTATTAGTTGATTGGAATCAACTATCCAAATATTAAACAAATAACAAATATGACTCATCTGAATAAATTATTGAAAATTTTAAATTGCTTTGACCTAGTCACAATTGACATTACGCATCAAATGGTATCATTTGAATGAAAATCCAATAATAATTGACTCTTTTACAGTCAAAATAGCATAAAAAGTGGCACTTGCAAAATTGACCAGTTCTCGGCAACTGCTCATATTACAAACTAATTTTGAGATAGATTCTCTTCGTATGAATTAATAATACAAGTTTATGAAATTCACAAAGAAATATTTCAAAATATGAAACGCCTGAATGGGTTGTAAATAGTTCAATTTTACACCGTTTTTCACCTTTAAATCGAAATGGCACAAAAATGAAATTGAAATTAAAAAAACTGCTTCCGACTTTTTTTGCGCCTTTACATGGCGCATCTTCTTACTTTTTACTTATTTTTAAAAAATAATATTTGCTTGCGAAAAGACGTACCTAACCGCCAAAATTGTAGTTTTGGTCAAAATTACGTCATTTCCGCTGCTGACAGAAAGCTTTATTGGTAATAAAAAAGTTGAGACTTTGCACCATTGAGCATATGAACTTTGTTTTATACAAATCGAGCAATAAATAATTAACCTAGAACCCATCAACTGAATTAGCCAATAGCGGCCAAGTTCAATTATCGATACAAATTTTTTTCATATTTTTGTTCAAATCACATGACCCTATAATTATGGGTAAAGCACCATAAAAAAAATATTCATAAATAAAAAAGTCTTTTGTCAAAATTTAAATTTTCAAAATTTGGTGCCTAACATCTTCGAAGATTAATCGAAAATCAAAAATCTAAATAATCGTAGCTATTTACCGTGTCTCAGGCTATGTCAAAATGTATCATATGTTAAAATTCGACAATTATTGTTAATATTACGGCAATATTTAAAAAAAAGACAACTTCGGTGATTTCGGACATTTCGCATTGTCAGAGAAAGTTCGAAATAGCTTTAATCTCTAAGTCACACCCACTTTTTCAGTAAAACCGAAGACATCAAGTCGATCCGACAAATAGTTTCTGAGATATGCTCAAGTGAAAAAATAAATAAATAACTGCGAAGCAGTAATGACAGGTTTCACCGGTGCCACATTACCCTAAACATATAGTCCATGTGACAGGCAGATATTCATTACCAATTTGATGAATTGGTTTAACTATGATTTTCAGTTAGCCTTAGGTCTAAAGTGTCCAAAATTGGTTGATGGACTTCCGGGTCACTTTGCCCAATGTCAGTTTGGCGGCCATCTTTAAAAATGGCCGCCGTTTTTTTTTTCTTATTTGAAATAGTGCGAGTCGAGGAAGTCTTCATAACTCCTCAACAGTTTCACCTATATGGATATGTAATATGTCTCAAAATGTTCATAATATAATTCTGCATCTACTGGTATATGATATATGTTGTTTAATCAATACTATCAGTTTTAAAATAAAAGATTTATCTGAAAAAAGCAACATTTTCGATTTTTTTTCATGTCTGTTCGTAAGTTTACTAACAAATCGTGTTCAGACCCATATAAGCCAAATTATCTGTTTGGTCAACTAAAGTGATTGAATAGATATCAGAAACATTGATCATAAAAAATAATCTCAAATATGAGTGTCCCAAATCCAAGATGGCGAAAATTCAAAATGGCGACAAAATTTCCTAAAATGGCCAATATGTCAGATAATAGTCATTTCATTGTATGATATGACATGTACTATCCAATGAGCTTACAATTAAAGATACATTACGTAAGATTTAGATAAAGAGCTTACCATTCTTGCTACAATAGTTCGAAAATAGATAATGTAAAATGAATAATTTGACAATTTCATTCAAATTACTCTATTGCGAGCGAATATATTAGCCTTTGAAGGTTTGACAAGACACGTGCAATA
This sequence comes from Patella vulgata, assembly GCF_932274485.2. NCBI lineage: Eukaryota > Metazoa > Mollusca > Gastropoda > Patellidae > Patella > Patella vulgata. The sequence goes on from NC_065886.2 coordinate 254,354, forward strand.
ATTTCAACCACCGTACTGGTTGTTCGAAGCTAAGTCTCGCTCCTCCATTTTTAGCTTAAATCAAAATATGGCTGAACCGTTCTAATCTATTTAATATCGGGGAAAACTGATGCCATCGAGAGTTGATTATGGCCTGGATCAGTTAATTAATGTCTAAATAATAATTTAGAAAACATTTCAGGCCTAAAGAAAGAACTGCAATAGGCAGATTTAGCTCTTGCATAATGTATGTTTAATCTAAACAAAAGGTTTTAAAAATTCAAGATGGGGAAAATTCAAAACGGCGGCCAGAATTTCCATAACATGAATGACTGATTTATATAGCTTATAATATCTGAAAATGATGTTAATGATACTGCTAAAAATGACACATCCTATGCGACCCCCCCCCCCACACCCACACACACACACCCACCCACCGTAAACAACACAATGGGGGCATATGGAATTGATCTCACAGATCACAAGACATTTAACCCAGTCTGTAGACAATCATTGACTTGTGTACCTGGATCATCATCAGACAGATATACATGTGGTTGTATCAATGGTAACATGAGAACCCTGTATTTTAATATAACTAATGTTCAATCAACTGATGCTGGAACCTGGACCTGTAGAGATAGCTTTAATACTGACAGTAGTGTCGTCAATCCAACTGTATCTCTTCCTGTTTATTGTAAGTTGATTGGTTTCAGAAATTTCACATTTTAAATTTAAAACACGTCAGTGCCCAACTAGTTGAAGGCATATCGTCACCAAGAAAGAGTATAATCATGACATGAATGATTTTTCAAAATATTTCCAAAGTAATTAATAGCCTGGGTAATGATCTTCATAAAGTACATTTTCTACCTAAATCCTGATGTAGCTTCCCACAACTTTCATGTGTATTGAGAGAGAGAGAGAGGGAGAGAGAGAGAAATAGGTTTTAACGTCCACTTGACACAAACTAGGTCATTGAGGCACTAACATATGGTTCAATTTTATTTCCATAATTCGCTTGCGCGTAGGGGTCTTTAGCAGTCGGAGGACCCGGAGAAAACCCACGAAGTTGGACAGGCGACCATATTTCTTGCCACGTACAACCGGGGATTGTTTATAATAAGTGGACTGAATTACGTCCAGTGGTATGTAGAGTTTAAAGTCAATCTTGTATATTAACAGATGGACCAGAGAATATCAGATTTACACCAACCAGTTCTAATATAACAGTGATAGAATTATAGATCATGTCTCGAAATGTTCTCCCATCTACTTGTCGTTCCAAATGCAAAAATTAAGCACAGAAATACGGTTACTCAGACAGTTGGAAGTCAAATAGCAGCCAATTTTATAACAATGAATTTCACACCATTAACGCCAGTTTTCATCTGTTTGACACTAGTTTATAGCATTATAAAGTATTCGTATCTAAATAAATCAAACACGTGCTGGTGTAACGAAACATACGCCCACAGCAGCTAAGTCGTCCGCAGAGTCAACAAGGGTTGTCGCATTTTTTTTCTTTTGTCAGAGTGGGTAAGACGCTGGCTCGCTAGCCTGGAGGTCGGGGGTTCGATCCCTGCATTGGCCGAGAAAGTTCATCCAGATTTTCCGACGGGCTTCCCAGAGGGCCTGACAAGAACAGCTGTCTAGTCGTTCGGATTGGACAAAAACCGAGGTCCCGTGTACACATTGGCGTGCACGTAAAAGATCCCTTGGCAGTTGGAATTCGATATAAGATTAGGCCGTATCGCCGCTGCCAGGGCAATATTTCCCTCATAGCACACTGTATGGCCTATGCCCGTCGTCATTAGACCAGGTTAGGAGCAGAACAGTAGGAAACATTTACAACACATTAAAATCTGATAACGAGTAACAACCCATTTGGCTACTTGTCTTGCCCTATTCTTACATTTAGCATAAATTTAAGTCAATCGGATATTAACTGAAGCCTCTGTCACATATGTAATAATAGTTGAAACCAATATTGTCCTTTAATATTTAATATAGTAAAGCCTCTGCGCAAATAGTTTGTGCCATATAAAATGTCAAATATTAGTTTAGTTGGTACAAATCCTCGCCTCAGAAAATAAAATGAATTGTTATGAGAGATAAAATATACATTATTAGTTCAGGAAATTCAAATTAATTTCAGATCCACGGACCATCAAAAGTTTAACATCAGATGCTAACAACAACATGATAGATGAAGATTCTACTGTAACCTTCACCTGTTCTGTTGACAATCTTCCATCTTCAGTAATATCCTGGTCTAGATCACAACAAGGGGGACAACTCTATTCTGGTAGTCAATATACCATACCTAAAGCTAGTTGTCAACATACAGATAACTATACCTGTACAGCTAGTAATAATATTGGTCAACCTGTGTCTAACACTATTCCACTCTATGTTAGATGTAAGTACTATAGCTTAGAGGTCAAGATATTTGATTATTGTTTATTCATTGGGTTAATAGGTAAAATTAAATATATGCAATTAAATATATGTCGAAAGCATTATTGCAATGTTTATAGTTTTATCTGATGGCCATTTTGTGCTAAAGTGAAGGTAGCAGATATAGAACATATCCTGTGGTCATGTGTCTGGGAAAGACTGTTGCTTGGCATCTTTCTTGAGAAGGTTGTTCATACTGTTCTTAGAGTTGTTTTAAATACTTTTCTTGTTTTAATTACACTTCGCTTGCGTAGCTGGTACCATTTTAAATCCTGGTGGCAGAAATCAGACAAATTGATATCAATATCCTTTTTGCTATATTTCAGGTGCGCCTGTCCTGGATCCTAACCAAGAAACTAAAACTACTATATCTATAGGACGTGGAGAGACAGGTGCATTATCAATCCATGTTTTAGCTTATCCACTACCTGTATATACCTGGTATTATCAACTACAGGATGGTAGTAAACAACTGATTACAGATTTTAGAATTAGACAAGAAGATGATGGTCTATCATCAACATTAACTATACAAGATGTTACAGAAGATGGTGGTGGCAAATATATAGTTTATGTTAATAACAGTGCTGGTACCAAATCTACTGTATTTAACCTGGTTGTATCGTCACAAGATGGGGACAATGATGACGTTATTTCCAGAGAACGGGGTATTGGTGCAGCTATTTGCCTTGCCGTCTGTTTTCTTGTATTGGGTATTGCCACCGTTTCACTCTGGTGCATCATGAAGAAACGTGGACAGAGAATTTGCTTTCAAAATATTAAAGGTAATACGTTTAAGAGTGTTAACTATTTCATCTCTTGTAGTTGAGGCATTATATTTTCATTAACCTTTTAAACAAAATGTTTTGGTTTGACTACTGCATGTTAAATCGGGGAATTCTCAAGTTAATCGCGCATTTATCAAAAAGCTTTATTTAGTGAAGAAAATATTTTAAGGATAATTGAAAGGATACTTTGTGTGGACATATTGTAATTGAAATTAACGTGTCTCATAATCAACTGTGTAGTTTAACGTGCACCAGAATTGTCTTCATAGTGTTCTGTATTTATAAATTAAACAACTGTTTTTTCTACAGCAGATCAAACGGTGGCTAACGATACAACCAATCGTACAGACAACGTTACCCTGTCTGATATACCACCTATACCACCAGTTTATGACCGTGTTGATGCAACCAATACTAGAGATGCCGTTAACCTTGACTATATCAACACATCTACAACAGCATCACCATATGAGGTACTGGATAAACAAACTATGGATACCAACACTTATCAGCAACTCAGTCCTTATCAAAATCTACATGTGTAGTTATAACTATGTGCCTTAATACATATAAAAAAAATTCGTGTACAAAAAATAATTCTTATATATATTTTATTTTCACGTTTTTCAAGTAGGTATTTATCCAGAATCGTATAAATAGATTAATACTTTGATATTTCATCTGTATATTTACTAGCTTATTAATGCGTTTTTTTTATATTTATAAATATTTTATACACTTATCTTTGAAGTTATTTATATTCATACGCATTTATATTTGCTGTGATTCGTACTTTTATACTTTGTCAGGGAGCTGGAAAGTAGCGAAACGCTGAAAATCGACCTCTATGCTTCACACCAAATTGGACAACAATCTGTCAAAAACTATAGCCTCTATAGCTGGGGGTGACTACGGTACGGAAAGTCACAGAACCCTTAATATCGATAGGGTTCATCCTCTCATGACCCCAATGCTTCCCGCCAAAAGGTGAAAGAAATCTGTTAAAAATTATAGCGTCTATCGCCTTCACAATATTTTCGGAAAATGAGGAGGACAACGTAACAGAACATCACGCACGCTGAAAATCAATAGCGTTCACAAGTTTTCGGCAAAGTGGGATAATTCCAGAACGGAGTCACGGTACACGCAATGTCGATAGGGTTTGTCCTTTCTTGACTACAATGCTTCAAACCCAAACAGAAAATAAAAACGTTTCAAATTGTAGCCTCTATTGGGTTCCCAAGGTTATTGACTTAGGGGAGATTACACCGGAACGGAAAGGTGTGGATAGCTAAAAATCGTTAGGTTTCATTCTCTCGTGACCCCAAAGGATTATAACAAAGGACGAATATAAGTCCGGAACGGAAAATCGTAGAACGCTGCATATCGATAGGATTCGTCCTCTCAATACCACTGTTTCACACCTCTTGAAAACATTTCGCCAAAAAATATAGACTCTATCACGTTCACGAGGTGTTCGGTTAAGGAGGGATAACTTTGATATGATCACAATCCTTCACATCAAATTTGATAAGAATCCGTTAAACAATCTGTTGAACACTACAGCCTCTATCGTGTTACCATGGTTTTCGGAAAAGGGGCCATAACTCGGGTACGAAAGGTCGTAGAACATTGAATATCGATGGAGCTCGTCTTCTTATGACCACGATACTTTACACTAAATCTGAAAAGAATCTGTCAAAAATTGTAGCTTCCTCTCGCTTATGTCATGTTTTCAGCAAAGTAGGGGTAACTCCGTAACGGAAAGTCCAAGGAAGATGAAAATCGATAGGGTTTATCCTCTCATAACCCCAATCCTTACAGCCAAATATTCATTTAAAAATGTAGCCCCTATCGCGTTCGCAATGTTATCGACAAAGGAGGGGATAATTCCGGAGCCAGGAAGTAGAGCGCCGACGAAATTTACGAACTCGGCCATATAAGATGAAACGAAATTTAGGTAAACCTGGGTGGAAAAAAATGGGATTTTTGAAACAATTTGATTGTAAATTATTGTAATTGGGCTAGGCAAAGCAATAAATGACAGAAGATTCTGAACTTTACTAAAAACTTCAATTACTTTCCCCTAGTAGGCTTACCTAAATTTCGTTTCATCTTATATGGCTGAGTTCGTAAATTTGTGCGTTACCCTATATTTAGATTTCAATGGCCTCTGTCAAGTCGTTTAGAAGAAGGGGACATATTTTTTAACAGCATGTTGTGTCGCTCATACGGTCTTATTTTCTCACTAAGATGTTCATTTACATTGTTCCGGCGTTCACAGGGACCCACTAGAAATGTCTGTCAAAGTGGTCTTCTAACACCTGAAGATGTACGGTACACTGCAGTAAGATTTTCGTGTGGTACACTTTTGAGCCAATCTAGCCTAGTTGTGGGTGGGGGGGGGCATGGCATTTTGGGCATGGAATACCACACCCAGTACCTGAAACCCGGCAGAATTACATTCTGATGAAACCAGATATACATGCATTGATACCATATAGAAGAAAATGTGGGCGTATTAAATCGGTTTGCATCTATTAATAACAATAGTCAAACAAACAATAATTTTATTTATGAAAACAAGCCAACAGTGAGGCTGATGTCCCCCGCCGAAATCACAAAATAAATAGATGACACATATTAATTAATCGCACATTTATTTTTTTTCAAAAGTATCGAGCAATCAAACTACACACTAAATTTCATCACTATCTATCAGATAGAATCAAGATTATCTTGTCACAAAGCATCGACCAATGAAATTGATTAGATCTGCTTAGCTTTAACTTGAAATGTTAATCATTGAAATCAGTCAAGACATTCATTTAATAAACATTCTACCTCAATCAAAAGCAGAGTTGTTATGTTCATTCCAAATTGCTTATCGCTCCTTAGCCCAGGCAGAAAATTGGTACAATCGAACTTAGTCAAGGTAATGATATAATGATCTATATTCAGAGTTTCATCGCTCTCACTCCATATAACCAAAGTTATCGTGCCCCTAAAACATCAACCAATCAGATTGCTTATCTCTGCCTACCGTAAGCAGACAATCTTTATCATCGAACTCCATCACGGGATTCGCCTAATGAATGCCTACACCAAGTTTGAACGTTCTACCTCAATTAGAAGGAGAGTTATTGTGTTTCAAAGTCTCGCCAAATGAAATTGCTTATCGCTCTGCTTACCCTCAGCAGAAAATGTTCATTATCGAACTTAGTCACGGTATTGATGTAATGAAACTATACACTAAGTTTCATCACTCTCACTTAATTAGAACTAAAGTTATCGTGTCTCAAAGCATCAATCAATCAAATTGTTTATCTCCACTTACCCTAAGCGGAAAATGCTCATCTTCGAACTCCATCAAGGTATTGACCTAATAAACACCTACACCAAGTTTGAACATTCTAGCTCAATTAAAAAGAGAGTTATTGTGTCCCAAAAAGTGTGACAGACAGACAGACAGACAGACAGACGGACAAACCCATTTTAATAGTCCCCTGCTTTCGTCGAAAGGCGGGGGACAAAAACAACTGCGTAATCTTAATTACAAATCTCTGTAATAAACAATCTTAATTATAAATTGGTCTGTAATACCGGCCCAGTTAATGATACATTAATTTGTTGATCATGACCGAATTGTTTTAGAGGTGGCCTAAATTTTAATTTTATCATAACAAGTATGGATAATGGAACAAGCTGTTCCTCCTGTTTCAAATGAATGTAACAGATATTTACAAAATAATTTGTTTTTAAATGAATCTTTAAGGACAGTTAAAATATATGTCCAACAAGAACCTGTCAACATTTTTTTTATGAATATTACATTCATTAGCAAAAATATATAATGAACAATTATTTTGTAATAAAATAGCAAAAATATATAATTAACGATTATTTTATAATAAAATAGTAACAATTTATTATGAATCATATAATAATAATGTACAGTTATAAGCTAAAATATCAAAAATATAATAAAACACAAAAGTATCAAAAATTATGACAAATGATTAAATATGATATATTTGATTTAGTAAGCTGAATATCAATAGATAAAATGAGTCCCTGGTAACATAGCCTGGACCCAAGGACATAAAAAATATTTAAATTGTGTCTCCAAAAATATACGGTACATTTTTATTATTATTATATATAAATAAGATAATTTTCCAATTTCTTTACGTGGTCATGCATTGTATAACTAAGGTGAAAGTTTTATTCATCAGTAAATATAATTGATATAAGTTACAATAGCTTACAAAAGGAATGATTAAATTCATATCAGCAGTACTAGTTCCAACTGTAAAATTCAGTTTTAGTGCTAAAACAGTCTAAATACAAGCTATCAAAATTATTCAGTATTAACTGCAAACATATCAAGCGGAACCAATGATATCTATAAAAACCTACAAAAATATCAGAATACAAAAAATAAGTGAGCAATATAAAGTTAGTGTTGTGGCTTTAAAATATGTTTAAATCCCAATACCTGTACGTGCTACTTCAGTTACCCAGAATTCGGTTGCCTGAATTTTTGTATAGTCAGCAGTATAACATACGTTTAAGTGGAGGAAAAGAAACAAAACAAATTCTAATATCTTATTATGCAAATATTTTATTTATCCATGGAATGTTAAATCAGTAGTTGGAAATTTAACTATTTTACATGCTTCAAGTCCTGTGGCGTTTTAAATTCTATGCATGGGGTGCCCATATAATTATAGGGATTACCCGTGTCCCTTTGCGTTATTAGCTGCAACACTCAGATGAGTTGTAGATGCCATGTTTAATCAACCTTAATAAATGGAAAAAACTACAAAAACAGCTTAAAATAATATTTTTAGAACACAGAATATCATAAACTTACAAATTAAAAAAAAAAACAGGAATGTAAAATAATTGTAATGAGTATTATAAATGATTAATACAAATCAAATCAAATAACTATTTATCAATTTATATATTTAAAAACGGATACAAGATTAACAATAACATAAAGGTAATGCATAAACAAGAAATCTAAAAATATATATTCATTCTATAATGTTAACCTTCATTTTCTATGGGTGTGACTGGTACTTTCTTTTTTTTTTTTTACCTTAATCTTGTTATTTTTACATATAAAACAGTAAATTTATACTGTATTCAATCGATCTGTGCTAGATCTGATAATAAAATAAGTATAAAAACACCACCAAATCACAGATGAATACTGATCCTAACCACTCAGTTGTTGAATACGATCTCTAACCAGTCAGTTGTTGAATACAATCTCTAACAGTGTTTCATATAAATAAATTAAAATAAAATGATTTTAACGTCCTACTTGTCTGTATCGACTGGGCTAACTATTTCATATAAAGACAATAAAACAAAGTGGAGCAACATAATAAATCAAATCTCTTCTGTTATAAATCAATATACATATGCACAAGGAACCAAGCTAAACCAGGTATTGTATGGTACACAAATGAATATAAAAATATAACTATTTATTAATTTAATTTCTATAAATATTTTGTGGTTGGCTTGTTGAAAATCTCTGATTAAAACAAACAACAGAAAGAATGAGAAAGTCAATTCTAAATTAGTGACGGTCACTTAAAATAGTTAACTATATCCTCTGTCATACTTAAAAATAAAATATTATGTTAATTATACATGTCATACTTAATGCAATGTTAAGCATATTATACAGATTGGTATATGGAAACTCAATTAGAATAAACAACATTAGCTCATATCATACAACTTGGTAAATGAAAATTCAGTTCAGAATAAACAACATTAGCTTATGCCATACAGATTGGTTCATAAAAATTCAGTTGAGAATAAACAACATTAGCTCATATATCAAACATAAATAAAATATATTTAACTTTATTTATCATAACAATAATATTAATAATACTGCTAAGTACAAACAATTATTACAAATTATTTATAAAACAAAACATAGACAAGGGCATGTCCGACTCCCTAATTTGCTTACGAGCAGCAAAGTCGCTCACTCCAGTTCTAAATAACCAACAGCAAAGTCGTTTATTGTAGACCTTAATTCAATGTCAACAAATCCCGCTAATCAAATTCTTAAAGGTCTAAGTAAATCCCTCACAATTCTACAGGGAATCAATCCAGCATATATTCACATGCTCTAAAATATCATATTCGAAAGCTTTAGAAGTCAAATTTTCAAAATCTAATACTGTACAATTCTTCAAAAAGTTCCATATATTTAAAAGCTTTGAAAGTCAAATTTAAGATAAATAAATAGGGTTCATCCTTATACTCAAATCTTACAAGATTTCTACCGTGAGCTATGCCCTGTATCACTTTACAAAGTTTCTACCACTAGCCAGGAGCTGTATCACATACATAAGACTTCTACCATGAGCCATGCCATGTATCACATTTACAAAATTTCATGTCTAAAAATAAAGGTTCTTCCTGACTCCCACTTGACTTTCCTGACAAAATTTCCCTCATATCATATGGTATACCCACCTTCATTAGCCCAGTTGGTGCACATGAAGCATCAATGTAAAAATCGTTAAGTATCTGACAAAACCCCGGGCCAGACAAGTATTGTAGATATTTGACTACGAACAAGGGGTAGATAGATGCCGGTGACAACAATATACGTCCACATTAAATGTACACTATACTAAACCATACACTGAAAAAAAACTTGTGTTGAAACAACACAAACTTGTGTTGTTTTCAACACAAGTTAGGTGTCTCTATTTAACAACACAAACTTGTGTTGAAACAACACAAGACTTGTGTTAAATGTTGAAACAACACAAGACTTGTGTTAAAATTTACCAAACAACACAAACTTGTGTTGAAACTTGTGTGAAATTCTACACAATACTTGTGTTGAAACTTGTGTTGAAATTTCTGAAACTTGTGTTGAAATTTCTGAAACTTGTGTTGAAATTTCTGAAACTTGTGTTGAAATTTCTGAAACTTGTGTGGTTTCATAAAAACTTGTGTATAACCACCAACAAAAACTTGTGTTTTATTTTCCCTCAATTTAGCAATCTTTCCCATGCAGCCCCCACCCCTTTTGCTCTGTTTAACCTGTAAAGTTTGATAAATGAGGTAACAATTTTATTTGTTAAATTATCATTTATTCATAAAATGATAGGAAAAAGTAAATTAACACCACCAAATCAAAACTAAATAGACATCATTTGAAATGTTAACAGAAAAAACAGAGATATAATTCTAATACTAAAAAAGTTTTTGTTATACTTTGCCCCCCCCCCCCCCCCCCACACACACACACACCACATCACAAAATACAAAATAGCTATTTAATTTTTTCTTTACCCGAAAACAAGAACTGAGAAAAGAAAGATCCCTACCCCATACCCCAAAAATATATAATTCAAATATATCTAAATTTAATAACATCCAAACCAAGACCTAATTAGATTAATTATGCACTAAATTGAAATACTTTCAGAAACTGAAAAGTGCTACAAAGTCATATTACAAGTGATTTGTGAGGCATCTGGAAATAACTAGCATACACAGAAAACTAACAAAGGAAAAATGAACTATTTTGCAGGAGTAATAAAATGATGTAGAACCTTTTCCTCATTAAAAAAAAACAAAAAAAAAATGAATATTTTGTACATAAAAGGAGCAAAGCATCAAGATTACAGGATTGAAAAATAAAAAAATATCAGAGAAAATCGCAAACATTAAATAATATGTACAAAATATATATAAATAATCACTAGTCAAAAGCAAGGAGGAGTCACTGTGGTTCAGTGAGTATAAGGCATTGGCCGAGAAATTTCAACTGGATTTTCCGACATAGTTCCCACACGTTAGTAGTGTAGGACATGGCAAGGGATAATTGGGTATAAGCCCGGAATTGAAACTACCCCCACTGCGTTTACTTTAAAGAACCCTTGACAATTGAATTATCTGACTCAATGACAGACCTTCTGATCCAATGTGCTTTTGTTAACCATTCGGCCCTCCTGGGTTCCCTTTAAACAACCCTTGACAGTTGAAATATTTGATATAAGAGTAGGTTGTAGGGCAGAATCACCATAATAACACAAAAAAATAGGATCTTAAACCCTATTTCATTTCATAAGCAAGGGAAAGTCACCTTAATGTAGGTCAAGGTTTTTTGTAATTCTGGGTACATGTATATTTGATCTACATTTGGTTTCTAGATTATGCCTATTAAATACTTTATAATTTCCGACCAAATTCTAAGTGATTAATATGTCACTTTACATTCTATATTATACATAAATTTCTGTAGAGAATTAAAATCTAATTGTGTTTGGGAAGAATATTTAACAGTAAAAACAAAAAATAAATATTCAAAAATTGGGTCAAATACATTCTTTTCCAGAATTATAAAATATATTGGTGCTTGGGATCTCTTGTTGTTATCATACATCAAATAATCTTCCAGCCTAAAAAATAAAAAGTAGGCAATAAGAATACTTTCTTACTATTTATGGTTCACAATGTTTAAATAAACAATTTATTTTGCCACATCAAGACTGAGTGTCTATTTTGTTTCATCTTTGGGTAACACTTATTGTGTCTTGTCCAGTAACAGACCCAGGCAGATTATTATATTTTATTTCCATCGACAACAAATTGGATATTACCTATTAAAATCTATTTTAAAAGTAAAATATTGTCCATCATTTTTATACTGCTATTTACTGTAAAAATACACATAGGGTCTATCACAACTTGAAGAAAATCAATGGATGTGATTGTCAAAAATCAAGAATGCCACGACTTGAATAGGAGAGTCCTAGGCATTGCCCCAAGAAGAATAACTAGATTACCAAGTAAGTGTATAGAACTAGTTGATGATTAAAAATACAAATATGTATGTTACTTACATTTTACCTGATTATCAAGCTCTGTGAGAAAAAGTTTCCATAATATGAATATCCATTTCCAACTGTCTTGATCTTTCTGATGTAGTTAACTGAGAAAAAAAACATACTATGTATTAGTTGACTTAAATCGACTCGACAGTTAAAAGATGAAAGTTTTAATTTAATTACATTGTATGGTAATGTGTTGGTTTGCTTTGTCACAGATGAGACAAAATGAAAAAAATGAAATGGGGTTCGGCGTCCTACTGTTCAGCTCCGACTGGGCTAATGAGGTTGGGCATATGTCATACAGTGTGCTATGAGAGAAATTTTGCCGGGTACCGTGACCCTAAGGCCTACTCTTGTATCAAATTCTAACGGCCAGGGGCTCTTTTACGTGCACGCGAATGTGTACACGGGACCACGTTTTTTTGTTCAATCTGAACGACTAGACAGCTGTCCTTGTAAGGCCCTCTGTTCTGCATTGTCTTACTGCAAACCCGCGACCTTAATATATGCGAACCAGTGTCTAACCCACTTGGTCACCGTGGGTCCCCACAGATGAGATAGTCATATCTACATGTATCTGGACATAAGTAAGATTCTGTCTGTGCACATACATGTACGTTCACAGTTTTACTATACTAAACTGAATTTTAATTTTCAAAATATTAAAATGAAATCGAGGTTTATGTCACATCAGCTCCAACCGGGCTATATTGTGCCAAACACATTATGGTGAGATTCCAAAATACCACAACAACAATCTTTTCTATTAGAATTGAACACTCACCCTCAAAAAACACCTATGAGAAATCATAGGTGCTCAAATCACCATTTCTTCAGCTCTTTCTTTTCCCATATTTGGGTTTTTTGACTTATTTTATTATATGATCTTTGATTTGCTATGGCATCTAATATGGAAACTGAAAAATTGGAATATGTGACATGTAATGAACTGTTTAAGATACCTTACCATATACAAACTGTGTGATATCTAAAACCATTTGAATCCCGAATATCTTACCCAAGCTGTGAAAATCTGTTTTAATAACCCTTGTTTGTCATGTGACTGGACTGTCACAGTAATTAGAAGAGAGCCATGTGGCTTAGTGTGTAAGGCACTGGCTTGCTACCCGGGAGGTTGCGGGTTCGCTCCCAGTGTTGACCGAGAAAGCTCATTTGGATTTTTCAGCATGGATTCTCTGTCTAGTCGTCATGGTGGCTAAGTGGGTAAGACGCTGGCTCGCTAGCCTGGAGGTCGGTTGTTCGATCCCTGCATTGGCCGAGAAAGTTCACCCAGATTTTCCGGCGTGGTTTCCTCTTGTTAGTGATGCAGGACGGAGGGCCTGACAAGGACAGCTGTCTAGTCATTCAGATTGAACAAAAAAACGTGGTCCCGTGTACACATTGGCGTGCATGTAAAAGATCCCCTGGCAGTTAGAATTTGATACAAGAGAAGGCCTTAAGGTCACGGTACCAGGCAAAATTTCTCTCGTAGCACACTGTATGGCATATGCCAAACTTCATTAGCCCAGTCCTCTGTACTGCATTGTCTTACTGAAAACCTGCGACCTTAAAATATGCGAGCCAGTGTCTAACCCACTTGGCCACCGTGGTCCAACATAGATGAGACAGTCATATCTACATGTATCTGGACATAAGTAAGATTCTGTTTGTGCACATACATGTACGTGTACAAATTTACTATACTAAACTGAATTTTAAATTTCCAAACAATAAAATGAAATGGAGGTTTATGTCACATCAGCTCCAACCGGGCTATATTGTGCCAAACACATTATGGTGAGATTCTAAAATACCATAACAACAATCTTTTCTATTAGAATTGAACACTCACCCTCCAAAAACACCTATGAGAAAGCATAGGTGCTCAAATCACCATTTCTTCAGCTCTTTCTTTTTCCATATTTAGGTTTTTTGACTTATTCTATTATATGATCTTTGATTTGCTATGGCATCTAATATTGAAACTGAAAAATATGAATATGTGACATGTAATAAACTGTTTAAGATACCTTACCATATACAAACTGTGTAATATCTAAAACCATTTGAATCCCGAAGATCTTACCCAAGCCGTGAAAATCTGTTTTAATAACCCTTGTTTGTCATGTGACTGGACTGTCACAGTAATTAGAAGAGAGCCATGTGGCTTAGTGTGTAAGGCACTGGCTTGGTACCCGGGAGGTTGCGGGTTTGCTCCCAGTGTTGACCGAGAAAGCTCATTTGGATTTTTCAGCATGGATTCCCTGCCTAGTCGTCATGGTGGCTAAGTGGGTAAGACGCTGGCTCGCTAATATTTTGTTGTTCGCACGTTCACAAGTTTCGAAAAAGTGAAACAAGGGCCACAACTCTAGACATAATTCACGGAAATCGCAGAAATTTAATAGACGTCTTCGTTTCACTAATTTAAAAGATGCAAATGAATTTCACAAAGTGAAACAAGGGCCATAACTCCAGAAGAAACGGAAATTATTGAAATTAAATAGGATTCATCTCATTAAAATAAACAACATATCAATTTCAAAACAATCAGGTCTGTAGACGACGGACAAACCTACGGACGAGGGCGATGACAATATGCGACCACATTTCCATGTGGGCGTATCAAAAGGTGATGTAAACGTCATCCAAAGAATTGAAAAGGAGTAAAATGGAGTCATAATTTATCAAAATTATGCTTACTGTCTCAGTCTTGGTAAATTTTAAACGGATTTCTTCGATTATGAACAAACTACTTAACTTTGGTTATTATAAACTTACCTGTGTGTTTTAATGAACTCTCGTTCGATAAAATCCATTGCACAACTAATTATCACAACGATGAAAACAAGTTCTCTCTTGAAAAATTGAAATATCACAAACTTTTCCCAGAGAAAAATACCAATATGGAAGATGGTTACGTCACTCTGCGGAAGATATCATTTCGTATTAGGGGTGACAGCATAGGAAATTCAAGTACAATTACGACAAGAATCCATGACCACTCGGACCAAAGACCACTCGGTTCAAGACCAGTCGGACCAACTGATAGATCACTCAGCCCAAACAAATAGACTACTCGGACCACACAAAAAGACTATTCGGACCCAACAGAAAGACGACTCGGACCAATAATAAAGTGTTGTTTTAATAAATTGATAATTGCGTTTGTTTTAATATGATTACTCGAACCAATAATAAAGTGTTATTTTAAAAAATTGATAATTGTGTTTATTTTAATATGACTACTCGAACCAATAATAAAGTGTTATTTGAATAAATTGCTAATTGTGTGTGCTTTAATATGACTACTCGAACTAATAATAACGTGCTGTTTGAATAAATTGATAAATTGATTCCAAATCGCAAAATATCG
Organism: Patella vulgata; assembly: GCF_932274485.2. Lineage (NCBI taxonomy): Eukaryota > Metazoa > Mollusca > Gastropoda > Patellidae > Patella > Patella vulgata. The sequence continues at coordinate 269,845 of NC_065886.2, forward strand.
AGAACCACACTTGTAGTCACGTTTAAAAAGGGGCATATAAACGTCCGGTCTTCGTATTATTATGTGCTGTTTATATTAACGCATCAAAGGCGGATAACTTGAAAACGTGTCTCCCCCCCCCCCACATACATGTATATAGTAACCCAGGGGTTAGTGGGGTAGAACGGAATGAAACCACTGGGGATACCGCGAATGTGGAAAAAGTAAAATTAGGCTATCAGACAAGAACAGTATACATGTATATGTAGAAACTGTCAAAAGTCTGGACATACCGAGTCTCATTGCAAGAGTAAATATATTGATATTTTTTTTGGCACCATTATTAATTAATTTTAAAACTAATCGTTGATTTATTTTCCGTACACAAAATTGAACTAAACAACTCTAAATATAAGAATTCCGTATAAGAATTATTTGCTTCTTTGTATTGTGATTTAATAATAAATAAATAGCATATTGTCTAGCCTTATAATATAATTTAATTGGTCCGACTGGTCTTGTTTTGGTCCGACTGGTCTTAGTCCGAGTAGTCTTTGGTCCGAGTGGTCTGGATACCTACGACAATTGGCATTGAGTTTGAGCGTTCGCACACATAACTACCCGCATTCCTGTATTTAGTTACCGTCTTTTACATTCTAGTAAAATCTCTGCAAATTTTATAGCTTTACTTTTTGAAATATTTTGATTAGCGACTCGGATGGGATTATTTACTTTTGAACACGCATGCCGCACAAACACAACTATACATTCGTTTTACGGGCTTTATCACACTTCGGTCAAAACTGTCGAATCGAGAATGAATGTTCCGCTTCTTACGGGGTCATAGGGGCTTAGTAGCATTATATACCATTATATATGTTACTGAAGCGGTTATTATTCGATCGAAAGAATGCGTACAAAATTAAAAATACACTCAGAGAATTCGGAGGTAAGCTTCATGATCCTTGTTAAATTATTTATAACATAAAGAAGATAGGATATTTATAGTTTATACATGACTTTATTTTTACGAGTATCCGTGCAATCAGTGATATTTTAATTGTAAAGAAAATTTGATAGACTGGCGATCAATGGTTTCCATATAAATCTCCTATGTAATTGCCTTCAATTGATATTTTTCGTCGCCCAAACTCATATACGATCAAAATGATCGCGCTGTCAAACTATCTTTCAATGTTAACCAACCCCCGCAACAGGTATTTCGACCAATACGTCACGAAGACATTGTTGACATCGACTCTGTCGAACTTACAAGTAAATTTTCTAATTTTTCAAGAGAGAACTTGTTCTCCTTATGGTGATAATTAGTTGTGCAATGGATTTTATCGGTTACATCTCACTGTGCCCACTTTTGATTAATCCAATTAAGGTCTAATTAGGATTAGTGTATTAAGCGGATTAGGATTAGGTGTTATAGGTAATTAGATGGAAAAAAACAAATATTGAAAGTGACTAAATATTCAGTCTTATAATTGGTGAGATGAACTCACTGTAATCGTTAAAGTGATGAATTTTATTAAAAAAAATGACACTTGAATATAATATGAATTATGTTCAGTAAGCCTACACATTACACGGTCTTTATAAGGACACACAGAAGTCAGTCTGTCATATTTCATCATGGCAAACGTTCAAGTAAACATCCAGTACATCCCCAATGCTCAAGGTGGAGAAAACTTAGTCCATGAAGAATACAAATTCCGAGTGAAGAATAGGAAGGCAGAACGAGTATACTGGAGATGTTGTATAAAATGTTGTCCAGCAACCCTGAACACCCACCAAGGCTTTATTACCAAATATTCCAGAAACCACAACCATGTTGCTAACCCACACAAGGTGGCAGTCGACAAATTTCTCGTTGCCATGAAAACCAAGGTGCAAGAGGAAACCAAACCAGTCTGTGCCATCTATCAAGAAGAAGTATCAGGTATGTATTTATCTCTAATGTTGTGTGCCGTTGATTTAAATGATTCAACGTTAAAGCATACTGAATATGTTCTTCCGTAACAAACCAATCGAGTGTCTGGTCGAGTATTAATGATATAATAATATGTATAATAAATATTTTCTTTTTGTTTGTTTACAGCCCTTCGATCTGACCGTGACTCAGGTGAGATGATCAGAGAGATTCCAACATTCTATAGTTGCTGTGCTTCCCTGTATAGAGCCCGAGCAAAGATCCTCCCAGCACTTCCTCAGACCCGCAACGATATCCAGCTTCCAGATTCTTATAACCAAGACCACATCCGGAGACGACTTCCTTCTCCACGCAGCAGCCGACAGCAGGTTTCTAGTGTTTTCCACACAAGAAAATCTTTACCATCTCGCCAATGCAGACACTATATACTGTGATGAAACATTTAGCATGAGTCCTACCTTATTCACCCAGATCTACACTATACATGCTTTTGTACACAATAAAATGTTCCCTTTGGTGTATGCACTATTACCCGATAAGAAGGAGGCAACATATGTTGAGTTCCTCAGATGTGTTAGAGACAAAACATTGGCACTTGTCAATGTTAATCTTAACCCAGGCCATGTGTTTACAGATTTCGAAGTTAGTATGCAAAATGCTGTGAGAACTGTGTTGCCGAGGTCAGAACTAAAAGGTTGTTTTTTTCACTTTGGTCAGTGTATTTGGCGCAATGCGCAGAAATATGGACTACAAGCAGATTTTTCTCGGGTGCCAGAAATCAATAAAATCGTCAAGCAAGCAGCAGCATTACCATTAATTCCAATACAGCAGGTTGAAGATGTATGGCTGCATGCCCTTGATGATGCACCACTCCAAGATGCCAGAGTGTTGCAATTTGCAGATTACGTAACTGAGTTCTGGGTGGAGGGGCAGCATGACAGAATGATGTGGAACCATTTCCACACTGAAGGTTCACGCACAACGAACCATGTTGAAGGATGGCATTCCAAGATAACATCCATTATTGCCACCCCTCACCCAAATATTTTCAAGTTGGTGGCTTTTTTAAAGAATGAACAAGCTTACTCCGAAGTTACCATTCTCCAGTTAGGTGCCAACGGAAAATTACGGCCTAAGAGAAGAAAGTACAGGCAACTAGAAACCCGACTCCAAACTCTGAAAACAGATCTTCAGAACGGTATAAAGACTGTATTCGAGTATGCCGATGGCGTAGCCCGTTTAACTACATTGTAAATTTTCATTGTTTATCTTGTTTTTGTGTGATGTATGATATACCCATGTATGTTATACTTTTATTACATATTTTATATATAAAACATCGAAAATTGTTATATTTTCATTAAATTATAAACTGCTAATGTGATGTATGATATATCCATGTATGTTATATTTTTATTACATATTTTATATATAAAACATCGAAAATTGTTATATTTTCATTAAATTATAAAGTGCTAATGTGATGTATGATATATCCATGTATGTTATATTTTTATTAAATATTTTATATATAAAACATCGAAAATTGTTATATTTTCATTAAATTATAAAGTGCTAATGTGATGTATGATATATCCATGTATGTTATATTTTTATTAAATATATATAAAACATCGAAAAATAAAAAAAAAATTACATAAAATATTTGGGGTTTTTTTCCATCTAATTACCTATAACACCTAATCCTAATCCGCTTAATCCACTAATCCTAATTAGACCTTAATTGGATTAATCAAAAGTGGGCACAGTGAGGACACACCATTTTATCGAACGGGGGTTCATTACAAACACACAGGTAAGTTTATAATAACCAAAGTTAAGTAGTTTGTTCATAATCGAAGAAATCCGTTTAAAATTTACGATGGTTCACACAGTAATAGCGAAGTCAATACCAAACAAGTTATCGCAACAGATTGTATAAATTTAATTCATCTTGTTACTATGGATACCGTTCTCTCATGTTCGAGACTCATGAAAGTGTTTTCATGTTCTTCAGCTGTTATCGAACGTGCGCGAACACTGTTTCTAATACACTCCTACGGTACGCGCAAGCAAATCATTCAAATAAAATTGAACAATATTAGCCTCGAAATTACCTAGCGCCAGTAAGTATAAAGGATCTATCCGACAAACACTAACAACAACTCTAGGTTTATGCAGTATTAATATAACACAACATACACAGACGGCAATAGAATGAGACAGTGTTCAGGAAAAGGGCGGAAACGGAAGAAGACTATCTGTCCTACTTGATTCTAGGACATATATATGGCATGGACCTACTTGATTCGACCAATTTAATACAAGGAAATGAATGGCATAGTTTGTGTCAAATGAATTTAGTGAACTTTAAACCCCATTTACTCGCCCTCTCTCTACAGAGATAAATACTTTTCATGTTACATACAATAACAATTATTGGCCATTATTAAAAAAATATATTAAAAGGAAATGAAATTCTGTTACCTGTTTTTCTTTGTGTAGTACATGCTAACATCAATGACTGGAAAAAAATAACGAAACTGTAGAGAAACTTCTGAATCATTGAAAGTCTAATATTAGGCCTACACATTGATGACATTGATATAAAAAAAAGGCTGATTTGTTTGTTGTTGTTTTTTTCTTTTACAGAAATAAGATTACATTTCAACTAAACAACTAACACAAAAGTTAGTATCTAGCTATAGTCCATGTCTGGATATACATTTCTCCTTTTGCCCGAACGTCTATAAAAATCAAAGATGGCGGCCAATAATTGCAACCGGGTATATTACTATAAAATCAAAACAGATTCTTACCTGCTGGTCCTAGTCGGGGGTTTCTTGCAATTATAAGTATTTGAACAACGGTGTAGCGCCGATTAGCTAATAATAATTAAGCACGATTTCAGAAAAATTAAGACAGATTCATTAGATTGCTGAATTAGCGGAACACTTTTAGAACACATCAAAAAAAATTTCATTGTGGCGCCATTATATAAATAGACTTCCGGTGCAGTCAGTGGCAGTGGTTCTAAATCTGACTGTTTTAAACGCAACGAATTATAATATACATAGAAGCAATATATACATGCTAAATTAAATACACGGTTTTATTTTTTGTAAAAATTTACAAACCTGCGGTCTGGTATTCTATGTGACCATTATAATTTTTTTAAAAAATATCACGGCTAAAGCACTCTGTTGATGCTAACTTCACAACATCTAACTGAATGTCGCTGATATAATATCAAAGAAAGAATTTGTCGCAATGACTAAAGTACAGATACTTCTTCTTAGTTAGTTGTATTTTACGTCCGCTTCCACCGAAGTGATATCGCAGACAAAAAGTATAGATAACTTGGAGAACCATTATATCAATAAGTCGATTATGAGATACACGTGGATGATCAATTAAATTTGATTGGTTACTTTTCAGTTAACCAATACTGTCCAATTTCGATTAGGCCTACATCAACCAATTACATTATTAAGAGTTTTACTCATTTTTTTGTTCATTGCACATTGAATCAATTTTCGAAAACACCAGGGTGCTGAAAATCACATGTACACTATATATTCATTTGATCTATCAGTTTATTGGGTCAATAAAAAAAGACAGACATTTTAACTATACAGACAACTTAACAGCAATTAACATTCAAGTCTGTCTGGCAATTGTCTGATTAATTGGTACTCACTCCCTTCCAGTGAAGAACAGCATGTGATTTTCGAGATGTGAATTAAGCCCTTTATTACTTTTCTTAAAACTTGACGACTCCCGAATTCAGACTTTGTATGGAGTTTTTTTTAAAAAAAAGAAAACAAATCGTGGAAGGTACACATTACTTGTGTTAATGATATGAAAAAACACACAAGATTTTCTAAATCGACACAAGTTTGTGTTAATGCAATGCAAAACAACACATAACTTGTGTAGTTTAGTTTTAACACAAGTACTTGTGTTGAGATCCAACACAAGTGTTTCTTCAGTGTACTATACTAATATATGTATGTAGTGACTTGATGTCAATAAATACCATACTATACTATACCAATATGTTCACGTTGTGACTTGATGTCAACAAATACTAAACAATAAATGCCTGTTATTGTGTTACACGTGGACATTTGCCTCTGATTTAGTATGAAGCCCCCCCCCCCCGGTGTACTTCTTTGCTCGGAGGCCTATATAATAAGACAGAGATAATAGTTAAACTATGAAAGACTCTTAAAACAATAAAAAGTCAGTTACGGATAATAAATGTAAGTTATCTAGCAACAAAAACATATAAACTTAGAACAGCATAGCTTGTTCTCTACATTACACAATCAAGATCCTAATTATCTACGTGGGGATATTCAACTGACAATTGTTTTACACAGAAAATGAAAAACAATCCTCTGTTGATTTGAGGGAGTATGATTAACTATAATACCACATCAATTAATGGAGATGACATGGCTGGGTAGAAAGATTTACTAAAATTAAATCAAGTCTGTCTGTCTTATGATTGAAGACAGTCAAGGAGCTAAAAGATTTTCATTGTGTTTCATGTTTTTGATGTCATTATTGGATCTATTCAGTAATGTACAGAATGTTCAATCAAAAAGTTTAACATTTGAAAGAGATTGGGGGTAGGTCATGATTTGAAAGAGATTGGAGTATATTATGATTTAAGAGATAATGGGTTAGATCATGATTTGAAAGATATTTGGGTAGATCGTGCGATCCATCTAGATTCTTCAATTTAATTCTTCTTAGTTTTCATTGGCTTTGTCTTTGGTTTAGGTGCTGGTGCTGCAGGTGGTGGTGTGTCATCATCATCACTGCTATCAGAAACAGGTGGTGAAGTTGGTCCTCGAACACCAGTCTGTATACCAGCATACTCAACTGCCTCATGATAAACTGGTTTCACATCTTTAGCTGGTGTTTTGTTCGTGAAAACAACATCAGCATAATTCAATCCCTCCTTGTTGATAGCTGGTTTCTGGATGAGAATAGAAAATCATAAATAAACTGTGATTGATATATAACGACATTGATGAATATAGATAGAGGTATCCTCAAACCCTGAAGAGTTACCTACACACAACACAGCTGCTGCTGACAACCTATAATTACTACTGGAAGCAGCTATCTCTGCTGGGTGCATAGTGTGTAGAACCTATCTCTAAGTATTGACTAACTGGCCTATGTGTTAGAATATCTATATATGAAGTAGAAAGGGTTCATTGTGGTTACTGTTCATGGAAATTCGTGAGAAATATACGTGCTGTCAGTAGTCGCTTAAACCCGTCAGTATTTGTACCGTACGTCAGTATTCCTATAAATGGTCAGTAATAATCATAAGGTGAGTATTTAAGTCAATTGGTTAGTATTCCTTACTTGTGTCAGTATGTAAAAATAACGTGAGTAATTAAACAAACGTGAGTTAAGCCGACCATATCACTAGTCAGGCGCGTGCGGGAGAAATAGACAAAAGCGTGACTAATTAAGAAACCGTCACTATTTGACCTCTGGGTCACTATTAGAGTGAAACCGCCAGTTATCTTTGATGTGCGTCAGTAACTGGATCCGACGCCAGTAGAGCGTGAAATCGTTAACTATATAAATTTTTTGGTAAGTATTGTTAGTGAGTATCGTCGCTACATTCTGAATAAATTATTAATTAATTATTTACTAATATTCTCGAATCGGGAAATGTTTTAAAAACAATAATGGATGACAGTCAACAATAGGAATATTTGTCGGCGATTTCAAAATCTGTTTTCACTAATTTTATTTAAACAGATAATATGATAGCAGATAACAGAAATAATGAATTTCATATACGTACATACAAGCTGAAATTCTGATCACTGAACAATCGTGTGAATATCTATATACATTATTATTGGTATCTTCAGATTTGCAACATATTACAAACCGATTCCTGTTTTTTAAAAAAAAAACCCATATAATTCAAACGTCAACCCGACCATTTCAAGAATTGTCTGTGTGAAGGCGACTGCAGCTCGGTTGCTTCATTTAAAAAGATAACTAATATTAAACTATAAAATTGACTGAGCTATATCCGTTTGAGATTGTTTGAGGAAAAGCAAGTCAATTTTTGTTTAATATTTCTCTCGGTGTTATAATTTAGAACGAAGGAGAATAGTCCATACATTAGTAATGTAGGTCTTGTATATTAAACTTTTATGGGAATAAATGTTAATCTCACCACTTAATTAGCACCTTGGTGTTATATCAGGAGATTCAGAATGTTGATTGGGTAATCGAGTTTAGCCTCTTGATTATTATGTTTTGATATCTGTATGGATTCAATTTGGAATGACAACTAATAGTTAAGAAAGAACAAAGTAAATATATTTTCACTGCTTTTACTGAAACAAACATGTAGGTTGAAATTATGAGCACAGAATAGTCATGTGAATATCTTTTTACCTTTGAGAAGTTAGCTTTTATAACAATTTTTAAAAAGTATTTATAACGATGAAAATAGTAATAACATATTAAATGGTATACTATACAATGCCAAACGTTCTACGCATGAATGCGCTACCCGACGGGGTAACAAATCGTTCGTTTGGCACTTTATTTTATTTACTTTAAAAGAATAAGTATTAAAGATTGAAATACAAAAAATTCACAAATTGAGCTGCCAAATGTTCTACAATGTTTGTGCTACCTGACGGGATAACGAGTCGTTTGGCAGTTAATTTTATTACCTTTTGAAAACATCATCCATTCAATAAAAACAATTCATAAAATTAAATGAAGACCGCCACAGCATACCCATCCACGTTATGGCTATCCAGAGAGGGAGAGAGGGTTTCCACAATTTATCATCTTGGTACACGTGCAAGAGAGGCGCGGATAAAAAACGAAGGTTGATATAGTTCTTTGAATTCATATTTTCTTTTCTTGCATAATAGTAAAACGATACCAAATCCACATTACAAAATTTTAGTTTCCTGTGAGCTGTAATCAATTTTGCAACTCTTCCATCAAAACAAATCACCGTTTTACTTCTACGTACACTTGTTCGTAAATTCGCTCCTGTATGTTTCGGAGAGCCATGGTGGCTAAGTGGGTAAGATAAAAATAAAGACGCTGGCTCGCTAGACAAGAAGGAGGTCGCGTGTTCGATCCCTGCATAGGCCGAGAAAGTTCATCTGGATTTTCCGGCGTGGTTTCCCCTTATCAGTGGTGAAGGGTGGAGGGCGTGACAAGGACGGCTGTCTTGTCGTTCGGGTGCGACAAAAAACCAAGATCCTGTGCATACATTGGCGTGCACGTAAAAGGTCAATTGGTAGTTAGAATTCAATATAAGAGTAGGCCATAGTACCGCCACACTGTATGGCATATGTAGTCCATGTGACAGACAGATTTTCATTACCAATTTGATGAATAAATTTAACCATGATTTTCAGTTAGCCTTAGGTCTAAAGTGTCCAAAATTGGTTGATGGACATCCGGGTCACTTTGCCAAATGTGAGTTTGGCGGCCATCTTTAAAAATGGCCGCCATTTTTTTATTTGAAATAGTGCAAGTCAGGGAAACCTCCACAACTCCTCAACAGGTTCACCTATGGATATGTAAAATGGCTCAAAATGTTCATAATACAATTCTAAATCTGCTGGTATACGACTCATGTTGTTTAAGAAATGCTTTCGGTTTCAAAATAAAAGACTGATCTGAAAACAGCAATATTTTCGGGTTTTTTTTCATGATGTCTGTTCATAAGTTTACTAAAAAAAATCTTGTTCAGACCCATATAAGCCAAATTATCTATTTGGTCAACTAAAGTGATTTACTAGATATCAGAAACATTGATCATAAAAAAATAAACTCTAATCTGAGTGTCCAAAATCCAAGATGGCATAAGTTCAAAATGGCGGCCAAAATTTGCTCAAATGGCCAATTTGTCAGATAATAGTTATTTCACAGTTTGATATTACATGTAATATCCAATTGAAAGGGATTACTGACCTTAAAATTAACCAAAACACAGAGTGTTTAAAAAAATCCAAGATGGTGAATATTCATAATGGCGGCCAGAATTTCCGTAAAATGATCGATTTTCTGTTTAATGTAGCTTGTAATGTAGCTTGTAATATGTCTTTTTAAGCAAATGACACACTACTTGTGGATAACAATTACTAAAGTTTATTTCACTGTGACGTTTCAACAAGATTTTACATGTCGTTATCATGTTTTTACTGTTATGGCCTATTGCTCGTGGTTCATTATACCGCTTGAATAATTGTTTGATCTTTTGTTCTTGTGCTTATCTATACCAATTACAGTTTATACCTGTATATGTGCATTTGATTATCTAACGGCTTGGGACACTACAATGCCCATACCAGCTGACTTTGCATTCCTTTGGAGGGTCAGCACCGCTCTTGTATATATATATAGCCATATTCTTTTCATTTTATTGTCCCCCGCCTTTCGAAGAAAGCAGATGATTATTAAAATGGGTTCGTCTGTCCGTCCGTCACACTTTTTGGGACACAATAAGTCTCTTTCTAATTGAGCAAGAATGTTCAAACTTGGTGTAGGTGTTTATTAGGTCAATGCCTTGATGGAGTTCGAAGATGAGAATTTTTGCTTAGGGTAAGCAGAGATAAGCAATTTGATTGGGTGATGCTTTGGGACACGATAGTACTTTAGTTCTAATTAAGTGACAGTGATAAAACTTGGTGTATAGTTTCATTACATCAATACCTTGACTAAGTTCGATAATGAGAGTTTTCTGCTCAGGGTAAGCAGAACGATAAGCAATTTGATTGGCCGAGACTTTAGAACACAATAACTCTCATTCTAATTGAGGTAGAATGTTCAAACTGGGTGTAGGCGTTCATTTAATGAATGCCTTGATGGAGTCCGATGATGAACATTGTCTGTTTAGGGTAAGCAGAGATAAGCTATCTGATTGGTTGATGCTTTGGGGCATGATAACTTTGGTTATAATGAAGTGAGGGCGATATTAGCATGACTAAGTTCGATCGTGAGAATTTTCTGCTTAGGCTAAAGAGCGATAAGCAATTTGATTGGTCAGGACTTTGGAACGCAATAACTCTGCTTTTAATTAAGGTAGAATGCTGAAACTTGATGTAAATGTTCATTAGCTGCATGTCTTGACTCAGTTCAGTAATTAACATTTCGGGCTAAAGCTAAGCAGAGCTAAGCAATTTCAATGATCGATGCTTTGGGACAAGATAACTTTGATTCTATCTGATAGACAGTAATGAAACTTAGTGTATAGTTGATAATCAGTTTGATTGCTCGATACTTTTGAAAAAAATAAATGTGCGATTAATTAATATGGGTCATCTATTTATTTAGGTATTTCGACGGGGTCATCAGCCTCACTGTTGGCTTGTTTATTAATGTTATATGCTTGGTAAGGACTTGTGAAATCTTGTTGAAACGTCGCAGTGAATTAAACTATTGAATTTGTTATCCATAAATAGTGTGTTATTTGATTATGCTTCAATGCCCAACTAGTCTTATGCGGGACATATTGTGATCAATGGCCAACTGATAGCAGTGGCGGATTGGGCCATCGGGCGATCACCCGATCGGACAAAAAAATGAAAAATATAATTTTGTCCAATTCGTCTAAAAAACCTTTTTCTGCTGAACATTATATGGTGGGGGGGGGGGGGGTATTGGACCGGCCATGGAACTACGATGATGTGGCCAGTGTCTTTAACGGGCCGCCACGCCATCACTGGAGTCTGGAATGGGCTGGTAAAATAGACTTTCTGGGCCGGGTGTGCTGGGTGTGGGCCGGAATTCGGAATCCGAATTCCATCACAGGAGGAATCAACTAGCGCTCCCGGCAACAAAAATGGGACATTTTACAATGAAAATATTCCTACTTATTCAATATTCCTAACTGGTTAATCAAATGGTCAAAATTTTCTCAACTAGTCCCATTTTTAAACCAGTTAAATTCTCTTGACTCTTGACGATACAATGATAATACGTTAATTAATAATATGACGATATGATAATTTCACAGGTTGATGGTTGTAAATTACTTGTAGGTCGGGGTTTTGGCCTAAATTAATCGATTTATGAGATATATTATTTGACAAAGATTATAATCAGATATGCCACCAAATCGCATATTTGGGGTTCATTAAAAGGGGTAGCTCCGACAAGGGAGCCCGGACCGGTTCCCGGCCCCAATCCGCCCCTGACTGAAAGTGTACCACGATATTTATGCCTGATCTTGCTTGACCCATTACCCACCTAGCTAGAGTGTCAACAATTTTAATGCGTAACCTACAGTTCCCAACAATTTTAATGCATGGTCTAGTCTGACCCACCTAGCAATTTTTGTGTCGTTTTTTTCGTTATTTATTGATTTTTCGATATTTGGGGTTTTTCGGTAATTAGTATCAAAAAAGTTTTTTTGGTATTTTGTCTGCATTTTTCGGTACTTTTTAGATTTTTATCTCGGTACTTTTCGCATTTTTTCGTTATATGGTACAACCGAACCGGTTTTTCATCAAAGACTCTATGCCTGGCAACTTTTGTGGTATAGTCTAGATAACGTATCCACAGATCCATTTCACAACAAGTTGAAAGTTTAAAAAGAATCGTTGCGAAGATAATTTGAAATGCATTAACGACTAGGCATCACAAAAGTAATGTCGACCAATTTCTTCTTTCGCTTTAGACAGGCCTATGATATTAAAAGGATATCATCATTGTCGCTGCCCAGATCTCCTGTTTCTTCTTGTACTTTGGCTAGTGTCCATTGCTGAAGAAAAACAGTAGTTGCGGTTGTCACAGTAATTCCAATGAGGTGGATGGTTGTGACATTAACAAAGAGGAAATCGTGAGCCATGCTTTTGGGTAAATGTATTTCAAATTATGTCTGTAATTATCATTTTTAAACTTAGAACTTGTTGTGAAATACATTTTACACTTTACACTTTCACAATTGACAAATATGAATCCATGATACCATCTGGCTAGATTCTAGATGATACCACAAAAGGTTGCCAGACTCTTCAAAGTAAAAATCTATCATATTACCATTTGTGGACCAGAAATGAAATGCAATGTGGGTTAACGTCCTACTGTTCTAAACTTGGTCAATGAAGATGGCTATTCGTCATACAGTGTGAAATGAGGTAAAATTTGGCCAGACACAGGGGTCGAATTCCGGACCTCGTTGAGCCTTACCCACTGAGCCACTATTTCGGCCAATTTCTAAACAAACAGAATAGATAAATTCTTAACAACTAGATATATTTGCAAAGATATATTAAAATTCCTTACAGTTTTGCTGGAATATTATTAAATCTTGTTTTCTGATTTACGAGATCTGGTATAATTAATTCCATCCTCCCCTAAAAAAACTACTACACATTTTTATAATAAGCCAAGCCAAGAGAAAGACTGACAATTGTCCCGTTTTGTTCTTAAGCAATAATCTACGATATCCAAAATCTTTTTTTGAGGTAATATTTAAGTTTAGTGATCCTGAAAACCCCATAAATGGCATATTACAAGCCGTACAAAACAGAAAAATGACGATTATCTGAAAAATCATTCATTTTAGGGAAAATCTTGCCGCACTCTTGGATTTTAGCCATCTTGGATTTTGGAAATCCTTTTTTTAGATGTTGTATTTAAGTTTTGTGACATCGAAAACCCCTTAAGCGGCATTACAGGGCATATCAAACTGTAAAATGACGATTATCCGAGGCATCGATCATTTTAGGCAAATTTTGACTGCCATTTTGAATTTTCGCCATCTTGGATTTTGGGAAACTAATTTTATAGATCAATTGTAAGTACAATGACTACGGAAACCCTATATATGATATATCACAAGTTTTACCTTGCGTGATACTCATCCATCCTAACAAGAAATTCATTTTTCGTCAAATTTTGGCGACCATTTTGGAAATCAGACTGATTCAACCGAAAATGACGTCACAGAAGTGACACACTATCAAAATCGTCTTCAGTGACAAATTTTTCTTCAGAAACAACCGGTCCCCAAATATCGGTGTGATTGCGACAACCCTAAATAAACGTTCACATGGTTAGTACCCTATCTCGCCGAGGCACAACATTTTAAAATTGACAGTCTACTCAAGACTTTTGTTGAGTTTGCGGCCACCGCAGCTGTACAGACTGGGTCACTGACCGTATTTATTTATGCCAAATGAATAACTTAAGAAGACCAGACACAAAATTTGGCTAAATTTACCCTGAACATGATTTGGTAGTAAACTTTTAAAATAAATATTGAAAAAAAATGCCAAAACGTTGTTTTTTTCAGAATAATCTGTTGATTTGGAAAATATATGATTCATTCACCAACATGTGTCATATAACAGCAGCTGTAGAATGTTATTGCGAACATTTTGAGCCATATTCCATATCAATAGGTCAATCTGTGAAAGAGTTATGAAGGTTTCCTTGACGCGCTCAATTTCAATGAAAAAACGGCGGCCATTTTTAAAGATGGCCGCCAAAATGGCATTTAGCAAAGTGACCCGGAAGTCCATCAACCAAATTTGAACACTTCGGGCACCAGGCTAACTGAAAATCATGGTTGAATTTATTCATCAAATTGGTAATGATACTCCGAAATCCGAGGTCTGCCACATGGACTAATGGCAGTCTTCATAAGCCCAGGACATTAAGCCTCATTTCATTTCTTGCGTTTTCATTGTTGTGACAATCTTTTCTTCGTAAAGATTACCATCATCGGAGCAATGGCCGCGCTCGGTCAAAAGCTTTTTTTTCTCCTCGTCTACCTGTATCTGTTCTGTCTCGTTCTTCTCATCTCTATTCCTGTTAACTAAACCACAAAATTTTAAGATAGCCATCAACCAGTGGGTCTGGAATATTGAAACGTAAAGCATGTTCAATACTAAGATTTAGATAAAGAGCTGGCCATTCTAACTATATTACAAAAATAGATAATGCAGAGGGCCGACCGATCAGTCTCCTTAAGTAATACTTGGCATCGTTGTGAAGCCGTGAATCTCTAGTTTATGAATTACCGATAATCCCAATTTTAACGAATAGAAACGAGTTTTAAAACCCATACAATACATTAAAATGTGCGGTCCAGACACCATTGTGATATCATGGTTACGTTCATTACCCTATCTGGGGTTCGGATTCTGATACCATTCCGGTACCTGAAAATAAAAGTACACCTATCGTACGTTCAAAACCTTATTTTAATTGAGTCATGTTACGAAGGTCACAGAATATATGCTTAGCTGTGACGGCTTCTTTGATAATCAAGAAGCTAAACTCGATTACCCAATCAACATTCTTAATCTCCTGATTTAACACCAAGGTGCTAATTAAGTGGTGAGATTAAAAAAAATTATTCCCATAAAAGTTTAATATACAAGACCTACATTACTAATGTATGGAATGTTCTCTTTTGTTCTAAATTATAACACCGAGAGAACTATTAAACAAAAATTAACAATTATATGGCGTGGTTGCTATGTGATTTTTTTTTTAGAACAAAACGATATCTTTAACTTGCTTTTCCTCAAACAACCTCAAACGGATATAGCTCAGTCAATTTTATAGTTTAATATTAGTTATCTTTTTAAATAAAGCAACCGAACTCCAGTTGCCTTGACACCAAAATATTTCCAATATGAACCCTGAATAGCTCAGTCAGTTGTATAGTTTAATATCAGTTATCTTTTTAAATAAAGCAATCGAACTGCAGTCGCCTTGACACGGACAATTATTCTTGAAATGGTCGGGTTGACGTTTGAATTATATGGGTTTTTTTTAAAAAAAACCCAACAGGAATCGGTTTGTAATATGTTGCAAATCTGAAGATACCATTAATAATGTATATAGATATTCACACGATTGTTCAGTGATCAGAATTTCAGCTTGTATGTACGTATATGAAATTCATTATTTCTGTTATCTGCTATCATATTATCTGTTTAAATAAAATTAATGAAAACAGATTTGTGTTGATCTTTTTTTTTAACCATTAGTTGTGATTCCAAATTTAATCCATACAATGATTCCAAAATTAATCCATACAGTGATTCCAAATTTAATCCATACAGTGATTCCAAATTTAATCTATACAGTGATTCCAAATTTAATGCATACAGTGATTCCAAATTTAATCCATACAGATATCAATGTGCCGCAAGTCCCAAAACATGTGCCAATCCGCATGTTATATAACGAGAATAAATATAAATTGTAAATTAAATAACACTACACATTACGCCGTATTCTGCAGAAATCGCCGACAAATATTCCTATTGTTGACTGTCATCCATTATTGTTTAAAAACATTTCCCGATTCGAGAATATTAGTAAATAATTAATTAATAATTTATTCAGCATGTAGCGACGATACTCACTAACAATACTTAACAAAAATTTATATAGTTAACGATTTCACGCTCTACTGGCGTCGGATCCAGTTACTGACGCAAATCAAAGATAACTGGCGGTTTCACTCTGATAGTGACCAAGAGGTCAAATAGTGACGGTTTCTTAATTATTTCTCCCGCACGCGCCTGACTAGTGATATGGTCGGCTTAACTCACGTTTGTTTAATTACTCACGTTATTTTTACATACTGACACAAGTAAGGAATACTAACCAATTGACTTAAATACTCACCTTATGATTATTACTGACCATTTATAGGAATACTGACGTACGGTACAAATACTGACGGGTTTAAGCGACTACTGACAACAAGTATATTTCTCACGAATTTCCATGAATAGTAACCACACTGAACCCTTTCTACTTCATATATAGATATTCTAACCCATAGGCCAGTTAGTCAATACTTAGAGATAGGTTCTACACACTATGCATGTTACCGTGTATATAACATGGGTTATGACTGTCTGGCCCATCCTTGTATTACTATTGGAAGCAGCTATTTAACAGGGGTTATGACTGTCTAACACTAACTTGTCTGTGATATCACTACTTTGAGAGAATATTATTTAGTCTGATTTTCGTAATAATATGTTGCGATACTGATACTGATACATAATAACAGACACAGTATTAAAAGACAATATTGGAGTCAACCATCATTACATATCCGAAAGAACTTGTTGAACCCATTCCAAAGATAATTTTAACACAGAGATAATTGTTACGATAGATGTGTAACGAACATATGAAAAAACGGAAAGTGAAGCAAAAAGTGACAAACACGAGTTATCCTTCTATATAACTGACTGAAGTAACGAGCCATAACAGACACGCAAGCGAATTTCATTTCACTGATAATCCCGTTGAAGACGAAAAGTTGATATATGATTTGATAATTTATAAAAAAAATTGACTGTCACTAGGTAAGAGAAAACAAACAAATTAGAAAAAGTCCTTGCATTACCGTGTTTTTATTAAGTATAGAATGAATAAAAAAAGCAAGGGAATGCATGGGCCTTTTCTATTTTTCTCATTTTCTCTTATCTAGTGACAGCCAATTATTTTTTTTGAATTGTCAGATATTCTCCCACAGTCTCGTTACTTCAGTCAGTTATATAGAAGGATAACTTGTGTTTGTCGCTTTTCGCGTCACTTCCTATTTCTTCAAATGTTTGTTACACACCTACCGTTGCAATGGTTTCTGTGTTGAAATTATAATTGGAATCTGTTTAACCAGTTCTGTCAAATATATAATAATGGCTGACACCAATATTGTCCTTTAAACTGTTGACATCCAGACATATGTTTCTGACTTCAGTGACTTTCAGGCACATGTATAATTTCGTCACCATTTTTTATTTTTGTACAACAAAGAAGCTAACTTACCTTTGGATAGTTGGTTTCGCTTTGACATCAGAGTTTTCATAATTTCCTAAGAAAAATATTTGATAAATTAACAGTTCAAAGAATATAATCTATATTACTACAATAGACACAAACATCAGCTTCCATATTATAACCTTGAACAAAATGTTACTTTATTTCCATTATCACATCTTACTTATTAGTAGGCTATGTTAGAATTGCTTTCAGATGCACCCTAATAAAATATCCACAAATTGAGCCTTTTTAAATATAAAAAAAGAAATTCACGCAGATAGGTCAGATATAATTTAACAGAAATTGTTGAAACTCTATACGTATTCTTCATGTCACCATTTTAAACAGTGTATCTAAATTTTAAGCAGATCACAACATGAGTTTATCGGTAGAATATTCACAAGATTCTACAAAGTTAAAATTAACAAAAGCTACTGCAGTTACAAGATTATATATAAAAAGTACAGAGATAACAAAAAAAAGTTGGAAGCACTGAGGGACACCAAGTGGTCAGTAACACACTGCCTCCTTAATATATAAGGATTTAAAATAGGATAGACTAGAGGTGGAAGAGTCAAGTACAGATAAAGAGTAAGGGCTCATGCAAATTAAACCTCTGCAAACTTTATTCACATGAATAATGTTGTGCTCTATAAGGACTACTGAATGACAAAAAACAAATAGAAAATGTAGGAAACTTTGCAACAATTAAAGATTATCAAACAGAAAAAACAAAGGAGCATAATCACCATTCCAAAATACAAACGACCCTCTCTTTGTCTTGGCCATAATTAGTGTTAAAAAGAATTGGGAACAAAGTGTGCGAACACTGATAGATATTTGGAAGGTAGACCTTGACTAAATACTATAGAATTTAAACTAGAATGTGTTGCCTATATTCTTGAGAAGATATATGAATGTGTATAATATTTGAACAAAACAGAAAACATGCATAATATGAATTTTTTACTGGTCTACCTCTCTCCGCACTAGCAGTTTTATTATCTTGACCAGTCTTTTTCTTAATAACCTCTGTGTAGATAGCTTCAGGATCTGATAAAACACGTATACATCAAATAATGTGTATTCCTGGTGAATACTAGCAGTAGTCTACAGTAAAACTATTATTGGGTTATCTTGATACTGTTAGAATAGCAGTATTACTGTCTACAGTAAAGCTATTACTGAGTTATCCTGATAGAATAGATACTGTCAGAATAGCAATAAGAATTATAACTGAAACAGCATAGATATATTTAATTAATGTTGAACTGATGTAAAATAACTAAAATAAGCTACCCTACCTGGTTTCTTTGGAGGTTTTTTACTTTTCTTTGATTTGCCACCTGTAGTGCTGTTTCTTTTAACTTCAGATGAAGCTGTTTGACCAAATATTCCTCTTTCTACATCTATATAAAGAAAGATTAGCGGGTCTTAGGCTGGTAAGAGAACTTTGGATTTGGTGAGCTGGGGGAAAAATCCGAAACAAATGATTCTTGTTTTTATGAAAGGTCTATATGAGTACAACTACAGATAAAAATCCACTAAAATTGGCCTTGGACAGGCGTTCTGGTTTTCATACCTAATCGACTTATAAAATCCAAAAATTTTCGTCACTTTTTTCGTCATGCTGAGAATATGTTTGTGCATCACAAATGCATTTCCGCTATAAGACCATTGACAAAATCAGTAAATTCGCATGTTGGGAAATTCTAATTGTAAAGACACCCATAAATGCCCCTGCCCCATCCACAAAGCTAAGCTAGAACAGCACATTTACCAACTGCATGAAATTTGTTGCATAATGTTCAGCATCGTCCCTAATCGCCCCACCCCACCAGCTCATTTACTAACCACTCAAAACATGTTGAAAAATGTTCAGCAAATTCACAGGTATTAACAAAGACCACCTCTAGACATTTTCAGTGGTGGGGTATCCCCACCGGGCTGGGCGATTTACACACTACTACCCAATACTATCTAAATACTACCTCGTTATTGTGGGAAACTAACATAATACTTCAATTATGTTGGGTAGTATTGGGCAAACTTCCTGACGTCCCATCCAGACGTTCCTATTTCCCCACACCAAAGCCAGATGGGCGCATTTACTTATCACACGAAACTTTTTGCAAAATACTCAGCATAAGAATGGCGATGGCGAGACCTTTTCAATAGTGGGGCATCCCAGTCAGAAATCTAATTACTCCTCCCCAAAAGCTAATGTACATTACCACATGACCAAAGTATAAAATGTACCTGAAAACAATCAACATATTCCATAGAATCATAAATGGCCACTCCCATGTATTTTCAGTAGCTATAATAATGGATACACCTGACTGCGTCAGCATTGCCAACACTCTTCAAGAACAATCAAACTACATATGGGCAACGAAAGACCCCATTTCTACTCATCAAACCAAAGACCCGAGACACGTCTGCCGCCATCAAAATCCACCCAAAACCAGGTTACATGCATATATGTGTGCTCCCTAGACCCTGTCTTCTACAAAACAGCCCAAAACCTTTCGAATTTTTATTCTCACTTAACTCCAAAGACTTTTGTAATAACATCAAATAGGTTCGTCTTCTACGATGTTGTCGACTTAGTCACGCCCAAGGCAGATTGCAGTGGATTTTTTTCTTGGGATACTTTGTACATACCTACTTACAAAAATCATTTGTTTCGGATTTTGTTCCACAGCTCGAAGTGTCTCCTTCCAGCCTAATCTCTAATAATAATCTGTATTATAGTATCTACTCGATCACAAACTATGAATATTGGTAATAATAGGTTTTTTGTTTTTTACAGCATCATCGTCAAACTCTTATTTAATATCTCCATTTACTATTCCACAAGCATTTTCTTCATCATCTTTCAGATGTGCATAATTTGGCGAGAAAATCGGCAGTGTGGCTGATGATTGTATGCATGAATTTCGACGTTTTTATGATACATCTCTCAAGATTTAAATATTATTAATATTTTTTAACAGGAAATATTCAAGATGAAAAGAAGTGTATCTTCCATGTTGAATTGTTTGTACCAGCCATACTATCCCTGCCACTAGACCTAATACGTCTGTACCAGACCCAAGACGAATTGAAGACAGGGAGATGATAAATTGTAGTTTTTAACACAACAGACAAATGATTTATGATACTTACTTTTTCCAGATTCAGTTCCATTTTGAGATCCAAAAATATGATCACTTCCTTCATACAAGACATTATCATCGATAACTGATAAACATAAAATATAAAATAAAACATTGTAATAACAGTGAATAAAAGAAGAACGGTAGGGATGGATGGAGTGGGTGGTTGGGTATTGAGGGGAGAATGACAGGGGTTGGGTATTGAGGGGAGAATGACAGGGGGTAACTGGATGGTTGGGTAGTGGGGGAGTAGAGGTACTGTTTATGTAAAACCTGATTTATCTTTTACTTGCCACACTCCACTGAGAAAACAAAACTTTAAAACATTCGAGATTGAAATATTTTTTCCGCACAAATACAACTGATTTAAAAAGAAAAGATTCGAACACAGTAAAGAAGTACATTACCCATTTTATTATCATTTCCTGTCTTTACGTTAGATGACATGGGACTAAAATATAATAAAAAATAATTCAATGTAACTGATCAAGGTATTAATAGCCATTGATTGATGGCTTATCATTAAACAGCTTCTTTAAACATGCATCATGCAAGAGCTAAATCTGATTATTGCAAGTCTTAATTTAGGCTTCAAATGTTATAGAAATTATAAATTCGATCTTTATTTAAACAACAAGCCCAAAATCAACTCTGTAGACCCACGGATGGCTCGACTACAGCTCGGATTTAAATAGGATTTCACGAATTGATTAAATCAAGTATGGGGCAACCTGATGAAAATACGTCAGTTATATCGAGGCTAAATGAGAGAGAGAGAGA
Source organism: Patella vulgata (assembly GCF_932274485.2). Lineage (NCBI taxonomy): Eukaryota > Metazoa > Mollusca > Gastropoda > Patellidae > Patella > Patella vulgata. Next base: position 291,532 of record NC_065886.2, read on the forward strand.
AATGGGGTTTAACGTCCACTCGACACAAACTAGGTCATTTCGGGACTAACATATGGTTTAATTTTATTTCAATAATTCGCTTGCGCGTAGGGGTCTTTAGCAGTGGGAGGAAACCGGAGGACCCGGAGAAAACCCACGAGGTTGGACAGGCGACCCTACTCCTTGTCACGTACAACCAGGGATTCGAAACCACGCCAGTTGACTCAATGACAGACTTTATGATACAGCGCGTGCGTGCTAACCATTCAGCCATCCAACCCCCCGAGGCTAAATGATAGAGTGTACTTAGCGAGGCTGCTGTAAAGCGTTTCCGTATGCCATTGAAAACTTTACTTGATAATCGAGATATGTAGGTGGAGTTAACGCCTGTCAATCAAACGGTCGGCCAAGGTGAAGACGCATTTCGCTACCATTTCTAGTCAAATATTACAACGATGATAACTATGTTCAGAATAAAGTAATTTGACTGAATTTTTCAATATATTCTTCTTTCATCATCTACTTTTGAACTGTTATAATGTATCTTTAACGGGCAGGGGCAGTTTTGGGGGCAGAAAAAAGCCATTTGTTTTGTTACAAAATGTACCCTGACTTTAGACACTCATCATATTAAGGGTTTTTCACCAAAATATTTTGTTTCTTATAGTAATTTGAATCTTGTCAAGTTACACGCCACTTCTTGTCGAATTAAAGGTATAGGCCATCAGGTGAAAATAACATCATCTTATTCATTAAGTCATGTTATTACCTTTACAAAAAGGAGTTGATGGGTATACTATTCTTTAAAAATACTTTAATGACGAGTTTACTTTCACTTAAAAACAAATGTATCGGGAAATTGTTTTTAAGTGAAAGTAAACTCGTCGTCAAAGTATTTTTCGCAATTAATTCTATTGAAGGGTGATAGCTGTTAATATTTCGAAATACGTCCAAAATCGTTTCAGAACGTATAGTCATACGATAAATTTACGATAGAACATGTTTTAAAGGACACAGAGACATGGCTGTTACCATTTTGTTTCAGATGAATTCCAAAAGTTCAGTAATATCTGAATCAGGTTTAGACAGCTCAAAAGCTTCATTATCTGTCAGTTTAATAACCCTGTACATCAATTGATATTAAAAAAGATAGTTGAGGTACTCTCAGCGAATACTTTTCTACTACATAATCATTAGTATCGGTTCTAGTGGTATGATGAAATGATCAACGTATTCAGAAATACTTTAACATTGACTAGCAGAATTGTTCACAAGTTGAGTATACATTGATATATTGTATACTTTTGTACAATTATTGTGTTAAAATGAAGACAGTTGATGATAGTTTTAATGGACGTTGCGTTATTAGCGAAGTGACTTTTTTCTTAATAATAGGACAATAGACCAAGGTGAGATGTTATTTTTGATATGTTTTCTTATCCTGTCGTTACTATAAAACAAGAATAATATATAACTTACATGTTATCTGTTTGTCCTGTACAAATAAAAAATAAATTATTGATATTATAACTAACATGAATAGCAAGGTTATCTTTGTTATCAACGATACAATTAACCAATTCAAGAATATCAGATATAAGTACCGTGGGTAGTTTTTGGTATGTAAAATATCAGTCAAATTATCTTTGTTCTGTTATTGTTATTATATAAATAGTTCAACAGTATAGAAATGCTATACATCAACAGGTGATGATGACATACAGTAAAAAAATGAAACCCCTAATACTACTAATCTATATATATATTTGTGACTGTCGTTTGTCTGTCTGTCTGTCTGTCTGTTCGAGGTTGGCGGCTACACTAGGTCTGCCCCGAGTCTGAAATTTCGGGTATAGGGGTAGCTCGGACCGGGGAGTAACATAGGCCAGGTGGCGTTAGTCTACCACTTCGGTTTCGGAGTTATGACCCCCCGATCGAAGCCGGTCTGTTCGGGGTTGGCGGCTACACTAGGTCTGCCCCGAGTCTGAAATTTGGGGTATTGGGGTAGCTCGGACCGGGGAGTAACATAGACCAGGTTGCGTTAGTCTACCACTTCCGGTTTCGGAGTTATGACCCCCGAGCGAAGCCGGGTATCCTGCTAGTATACTAATATTTGTGACTGTCGTTTGTCTGTCTGTTTGTCTGTCTGTTTGCCTGTCTGTCTGTTCTGTTATGACCCCCGAGTGAAGCCGGGTATCCTGCTAGTAATAAATAAAAGAATAAAATCATAATTCATGACATACCTTTTCCAGTTCCTGCTCCATTTTGGGGTCCAAATAAATGATCGCTGCCCTCATATGTTAAATTGTCATCGATAACTGAAATGTTAATAATTATATATTAAGGATGTCAGCTGTTTCGTAACCTGCCTGTTTCGTACTTAGTTTATTCGTACCTCACATTTTTCGTACTTCACTTCGTACCTCAAATTGATTCGTACCTTTTCCTATGTTGAAATCAGTTAAAAGAAATTGAAATAAAGGTGAAACGATTTGATCAAATCCAACGCCTACGCTAAAATTATGAAATTGGCTGCCGAGCCATAATTAGAATATGCATGAGATTTAGTTTGTTTTCCTAAATGTGTTTGAAAGAAATTGAAATATACTGAGCGCCATGGAAAACGTATAACAAAATGATCTTGTAAACATATCTTATTTATTTTGCTTCTTATTGTGAACAATATTCAAATGGGAACACATCAATAACAACACATTTGTACACTTATGGATGTTTAATCTGTAATCAACGGTACAAAGTCTGAGGGGTCAAAACCAAAAGTATGACACAGATGTCAGTAGCGTGTGTGTCCTCCACGGGATCTTACGCACGCTGTGCAGCGACGTCGCATGGAATTTACCAGTGTTTGAAAAAAGGCCTGGGGCAAATTCTTCCATTCTTGGACAAGAGCAGCTTCTAAAGCAGCAATTGTGTGCATCTGTGGTCTCCGATACAGACGACGTCCAATCTCATACCAGACATGTTCTATCGGTGCCATGTCAGGAGACATGGCTGGCCAGTCCACGACATTGATGTTGTTAGCAGCCAGGTAGTCCATACTAAAACGGGCGGTATGCGGACGTGCATTATCCTGTTGGAAGTGCTGAAGTTGTGGGTGCGCTCGAAACATCGGAACAACAATTGGTTGCAAGACATCATCAAGGTAGGCTACAGCATTAACGCGACCCCTGCAAATGTGTAGGGCGGTCCGGTGATGAAATGTGAAGCTTCCCCACACCATTACACCTCCCCCACCCCATCGATTTGTGTCGAAGACGCAGCAGTCTGCAAGACGTTCCCCAAGACGTCTCCACACACGTTGACGGCCATCAGCATGATAAAGATGAAAGCGACTCACTGAAGAGCACACTTTGCCAGTCTACTCTTCTCCATGTCTGGTGCCCTTGAGCTCATATCAAACGCCGCTGACAGTGATGATCCCTGAGGATAGTTCCAACATAAGGTCGTCATGCACGGACTCCTACTTCTCTTAGAGAACGTTTTACGGTGTTGGCACTTACTGGTCCTTGTCTTCCGACGACTGCTGCACCTGTTCGAGTCGCTGGGCGGAATCTGTCACGCAGATGAGTGGCTCGGATGTAGCGGTCTTGAGCCTGGGTTGTAACGCGTTGTGGACCAGGACGTTGACGGTCAAGTGTTGATCCAGTAACTCGAACACGTTCCACCAACCTTACAATAGTGGACTGATGACGATTGAAGTGTCTGGCAATAGCACGTGTAAACATGCCAGCCCTGGACATTCCCATGGCTTCATTCCGTTGATTTTCAGTAAGTCTCGGCAGCCCCCCCCCCCCCAAAAAAAAAAAAAAATTCCGATTTTTTTTCTCTAAACTACGGAAGCGTATTGGGGTCATGCAAAATTTTGTAGAAGGTCTCGAGATTCTGCGATCCTGTGATACTTTCTCGAAATCCCGTGATCACCTGGTAATTTTCCCGAGATCTCAATTTAATGTTCTCGAAATCCCCTGATAATTTTCCTGAGATATTGACATCCTGTGTAAATTTTCTCGAGAATTTGAGTTAATGTTCTTGAGATATTGACATCCTGTGTAAATTTTCTCGAGAATTTGAGTTAATGTTCTCGAGATATTGACATCCTGTGTAAATTTTCTCGAGATCCCGAGTTAATATGAAACCTTAAATGGACCTAGATAGTGTCTCCACGTTGTGAAACAACCATTGGCCCAATACTTCGCACCAAATTTGATATAAAAAAAAATACTCTAACATTTGTTACAAAGGAAAACTGCTAACTAATGAAAGAATAAACGGAAAATCGATAGGGTACCCATGATTTACATTAAATTTGAAATATGATTAAAATCGATAGAGTTCATCGTCTTATGGCCAAAATACTTCACAACAAATATGAAATTCAAAACCCTACCACGTTAGCTTTGTCATTTTTTGCAGGGTTTTAGACCATATTTTGTTTTAGAATAAAGCTAGACACAGTGTTTATTGTCTTGTGGCACAAATGCTTCGGAGCAGATTTTAAATCAAAAATCTTGAAAAACTCTGGGCTCTAACCCGTTCACAAGGTTTACCGGAAAATAGGAATAACGCCATAACAAAAAGGCAGGGAGCGCTGCAAATCAATATGGTTCGTTGTTCGGCCGAAAATAAATAGGGTTCCTCTGCTTATGACACTAATGATTCAAAAGAAATTTGAACGATAGCCACGCAAAGTGTGGAGATACGCCCACACAGCATCTATGCCTCAACAGCAGATTATTCGAAAGGAAAACTTGGTTGTTTAATAAATTGAATAAGGATCTAGCATTCATCAAGAAATCTAATCTCTATCGTGTTCTTGTTAAGAAATTGTTAAAATAAATCTGAAAAGAAATTTTTCTTTGACCGTAGGCGATCGCTCGCTTGTATGTTAATGAACTTATTTCATCAGCACTCACCTGGTCCAAAACCACACACGAGGACCAAACTCCGGGTTACTAAATAGCTACCGGAAAACTTAGAAGAGTAAACTGTGCCCGAGATTTTTTTAGAGAGTGCGCCGCGCCACGCCGCTCCGGGAGGGATCATTGTCAGGGTGGGACGGGGGTGGAATTGTCCAGTCACGTGACGAACATAGATCTTCCGTTCCTCAACCCACATTATTTCCACAGTCATTGTCATTAACCACAAATTACGGGATGATATACGAAAATGCAGGTTTACTTTGAAATAGTGCAAATGATACTTTTCCATCTACAATCTTCAGATCAAAGGATGCAAGTTCTTACACAGTGCAGCATAATTTGTGCAACAGAAGACATCTCGAATATCGATTGTCGGAAAAAACATTTTCTCGGGGACATTTTTTTTCCAAATACGCATTCGGTGTAAGTCCTCAGCCACCAGGAAGTGGTGAACGTAGTAATGTTTTATTACGATAGTAGTACATAAAACAAATTGGTTGCCTGAGGTTCTCGGGGGGAAAAGTAGCCTCATCGGCTAGAGTCCTCTATTTCACAATCCTGTTTCCTCCCACTGCTAAAGACCCCTACGCGCAAGCGAATTATTGAAATAAAATTGAACCATATGTTAGTCCCGAAATGACCTAGTTTGTGTCGAGTGGACGTTAAACCCCATTTCTCTCTCTCTCTCTATTTCACAAGCAAAAACAACAATTGCTTCCTTGAAAATTTATCGATCAACCCTTTTCACAGACGTCCAGCTTACCACTTCCCGTCAATGCAGTAAGATAGAATATGTAGTTTTCTCATGGATAATTGGGCAAAAGTTGGGGTTTTCTCAAGGAAAACTGGTCAACAAGTTGGGGAAAAAAGCTTGAAAAGTAATCCAGAAAAAAATCCTGTGTGCGGCCCTCGGAATATGATGGAATATGTTGAATATTATTATGGTTCAAGTGATTATATTTGACCCTGGAATGAAAGTAAGCTCAGAAACAAGTAGATTTTTAACCCTTCCAATGAGATGGATAGCTCTTGGAAAGGATAGACACTTTTCAGATTACAGCCTGTCATTTCGTTTGGTGATTAGGACACATAGCGGTTAAACCTGGAACTTCAACTCGAACTATTCAGAGATTTATTAACTCGCTTTTGATGATACTTGCTGTTTTATGATGCGATTTTTTGTTACCTAGGGAGGAGTTGGCCTAGTCGTGCCTTCTACTAATTCGTACCACCCTGATGCCAGCGTTACTGGTAAGAATCAGGAGATCGGCGCAACCGGCATATAATGGGGCCCTCCGAGGGCAGTGTTTAATCTACTGAAATACTGAAATCTACTGAAATTTACTGAAAACTAAAATTACAAGCCAACAGTGAGGCTGATGTCCCCCGCCGAAATCCCAAAATAAATAGATGACACATTAATTAATCGCACATTTATTTTTTTCAAAAGTATCGAGCAATCAAATTATACACTAAGTTTGAGCACTCTCTATCAGATAGAATCAAAGTTATCTTGTCCCAAAGCATCGACCAATGTTAATAATTGAACTCAGCCATGACATGACAGCAGAAAATACTCATTATCAAACTTAGTCAAGGTAATGATATAATAAAGCTATACACCAAGTGTCCTCACTCTCACTTAATTAGAACTAAAGTTATCGTGTCCCAAAGCATCAACCAATCAAATTGCTTATCCCTGCTTACTCTAAGCAAAAAATTCTCATCTTCACACTCCATCAAGGCATTCACCTAATAGCCACCTATGCCAAGTGTGAACATTCTAACTCAACTAGAATGAGAGTTATTGTGTTCTAAAGTCTCGACCAATCAAATTGCTTATCTCTGCTTAACCTAAGCACAAAATGCTCATCTTCGAACTCCATCAAGACATTAACCTAATAAACACCTACACCAAGTTTGAACATTCTAGCTCAATTAGAAAAGGAGTTAATGTGTTCCAAAGTCTCGGCCAATCAAATTGCTTATCGCTCTGCTTACCCTAAGCAGAAAATGCTCATTATCGAGACTTAGTCAAGGTATTGATATAATAAAGCTATACACCAAGTGTCCTCACTCTCCCTTATAATTAGAACTAAAGTTATCAGGTCCCAAAGCATCAACCAATCAAATTGCTTATCTCTGCTTACCCTAAGCGGAAAATGCTCATCTTCGAACTCCATCAAGGCATTGACCTAATCAACACATACACCAAGTTTGAACATTCTAGCTCAATTAGGAAGAGAGTTATCGTGCCCCAAAGTATCAACCAATCAAATTGCTTATCTCTGCTTACCCTAAGCGGAAAATGCTCATCTTCGAACTCCATCAAGGCATTGACCTAATAAACACATACACCAAGTTTGAACATTCTAGCTCAATTAAAAGTTATCGTGTCCCAAAGCATCAACCAATCAAATTGCTTATATCTGCTTACCCTAAGCGGAAAATGCTCATCTTCGAACTCCATCAAGGCATTGACCTAATCAACACATACACCAAGTTTGAACATTCTAGCCCAATTAGGAAGAGAGTTATCGTGTCCCAAAGCATCAACCAATCAAATTGCTTATCTCTGCTTACCCTAAGCGGAAAATGCTCATCTTCGAACTCCATCAAGGCATTGACCTAATAAACACATACACCAAGTTTGAACATTCTAGCTCAATTAGGAAGAGAGTTATTGTGTCCCAAAAAGTGTGACGGACAGACAGACGGACGAACCCATTTTAATAGTCCCCTGCTTTCTTCGAAAGGCGGGGGACAAAAATACAAAATAAAATATGGTCAATGATGGAGGTAGACTGATTGCGTCTTTTAAAACATTCAAAACATAATAGGCATCAACAAAATTGTGGAGAGGACCAGGCTACCTATTTAGGGTATTTTCCGGTATTTAGGATGTTTTCCGGTATTTATTGTTTTTCCGGTGTTTTCCGATATTCAGTATAAAATGGTGTTTACCGGTGTTTTCCAGTTGTTTTCGGTGTTTTCCGGTTGTTTTCCGGTATAAAGTATGGCCCCGTTTCACAGTTCATGTACTGCACATTAAGTTGAAAACATGCTTTTAAAGGGCTCACACACAATGCTGCACGTGAATATTGGGTTTTTCATGTGCATCTCGTGCAATTTTTTTTGTGCACACGGGCCGATATTTTTTGCGTTTGGGAGCATTGTGTGAAACAATAGTTCATAGTATTGCATAATATTATACATACAAAACCACCTAGTAATAAAATATTTGGGAAAAAAAGTGATGCGTTTTCCATGGCGCTCAGTATATAAAGGTGAAACATAAATAAACGATTTGATCAAATCCAACGGCTGTGCTATATTTATAAAAATTTCTGCCGAATGAGCATTAGCTACGATGATTTAATAACAAAAAGCGAATTGTATGCATAGATAATTACATGAATATGAAACATTTAAATCATATACCACAGTCTGTTAAAATATTAAAAAGAGAATTAATTAGCTACAATGATTTAATAACAAAAAGCGAATTGTTGCATTTAAAAAAAATAATAGAAATTTCCATACTGATATTACACAGCCTACCCAATAGTAGTAATTCACACACAAAGGATATAATTAAACTAAAATTGCTTCAGCATTTCACTAAATTTACATCGTTTATGATCGAAAGCCAATTTCATGCAGTTGGGTTTCAATAACAGAATTACCCCGTGATATAACCGTATAATTATACGGTCCATGATATTTTTAGGCTCAAATAACCCAACTATAACAGAAAGCATGCAGTTCCACCTTACAGTGAGTTAAATTGATTTAAGGTTTATTATGTAATGAATAATACATTGCGTGTCACATTCTGAAATTCTTAGTACATTCAATCGTTTTTAACCGCTTTAACAAACACCTATCAATTATCGTCAATAATCACAAATCACAACAATCACAACCCAGCAGAATGGGTTCAATAATCAACACCAGATTAAATACTTTTTCAATCGTTTTTTAAACTGCTTTAACAATCACCAATCAATTGTCGTCAATAATCACAACTCACTGGGCAGATTGGGTTCGATAGTCAACACCAGACTATAGTTTATTATTTCAATTTCTTTTAACAACATAAAGATTTCTTTTAATTTCTTTCAATTTATTTCTACAACATATTATAGGAAATGGTACGAATCAATTTGAGGTACAAATCACATGTGTATTCTAATTCTGGTTCGGCAGCCACTTTTATAAATTAAGCGCAGCCGTTGGATTTAGGAGATGGAACTAATCAATTTGAGGTACAAATCTCGTGCATATTCTAATTCTGGTTCGGCATATTCAATTTCTTTCAACTGATTTCAACAGCATAGGAAAAGGTACGAATCAATTTGAGTTACGAAGTGAGGTACGAATGAACTAAGTACGAAACAGCCAGGTTAAGAAACAGCCTGCACCCATAATTACATATAGAGCATGTACGGTAATTTAAATCAGAAATTAATTTTGCAAGAATTGTTTCTTTTTTTTACAGTTTATCATACAATGATTTGGATTTGCCCATCTGTTTATTTCATAACCCTTGAACAAATACACAAACAAAAATTTCAAATCAGATGATAAATAAGTGAATCATTATTTCTGGTTTTAAAATACTGGTTAAACCCGTTAAATTGTACACAATAAAGACATCTTATCATCTACATACACTGAATAACAAAAATATGGGAAATAATAAAATATATTCATTACCAAGCTCATTCTTTTTCTTCTCTTTGTTTGATAAATGACTGAAAATAATTAAAACATAATAAAACGAAAAAAAAAAGCGAAACAAGCAAGCATGAAACAAATAAAATAATATTTATCTATTATTTAAAGAGTTATTATCGCTGGGAAAGTCTCCACCTCTTGTGTGAAGAATTTTAGAGAAATTTTTCAAGTCCTTACGGAGAGGTTGTCCAGAAGTATATTTAACTCCTAACATTACTCTGAATTGATCATCACTGGTCATTTCTTGTTTATTCTATAATAAGGTGAATCTAAGGTTATCGTAAATATAATATTATTCAAAATTAATAACATCTATTTTCTGGATGAGAGTGCCTCTTCAGTGTTTAATAATTTTGGTACCCTCGTATTCAAGCAAGAAATAAAGACCAAGGATAAAAACTAATAATCAGTCACTGATGGACAATATTTGGGACTGTAATTATCACTTTATAACTTTAACTGAATGACAATATGTCTGAGACATAGGTGAATTTACAAAAAAATATATATAACTATTGAGTTGCATCCACTTTGCACAATTATGATATTTTGGGACAAACATGAGGTAAATAAAATTAGTACTTGTCAAATCTCCGTTTTGATTCACACTCCTCACATTGTTTCAGTTCTGTACCCAATAAAAAGGGAATCACAGAACTGTGACAGATTAGATTTACTCTAAAACCTATAAATATACTTACACATTATCTTGGGAACTGTCTTTTTTTGCTGTGTGAAAAACAAAACAATCAATGATAAACAGTCTTGCTTGATATCATGCAAAAGGCTTAATTTTTTTTCTAGGACACCAAATATGATATCTCATAAATAGAAAGGGGTTCTTGAATTTAACTTTTATATGACTGATGTAAAGCATTTTTTAAATATAAATTTCCTAAACTGAATTACTCAACTGTATATTGAATTTTCTAGTTATTCAAAGAGTTCATATTATGAAAATAAATTAAGTGTGTAACTTGTATAACTTACCCTTTCTACAGTATATTACCACACCAATAACAGTTGAAGAGCCCCGGGGAAAAACGATCTAAGTCACATTTTCGTCTTTTCGCATAATAGGCAAAAAAACCTTTTGGACGAGAATGCTTGACGCGAACAGAACAATGAGTGGGTTTAATTACAACTTCAAAATGATGTTTAATACGAATCATAATTACCAGTACAACAACTGACGTCCACATTTCAACCAAGGTCACATAAAGGGTACGATGGACGTATATGTCCGAGAGGCCATTTCAGAAAGGCCTTGGTTCGATGTGACTCCGATCGTTTTTACCTGAAATCGATTGTGCCACAGAAAGCTTATACAAATTGCGACCAGATGGCGCCATAAACTGGGGTTCGTTGAAAGAGTGAATTAGAGCGTTCTTCCCCGGGGCTCTTCAGTTATAATTATTATTATTATTATAATTTTATTTTTAAAGCGCTACATTATAACAATAGTTATTTCTAAGCGCTGTACAGTCATATCTACACTGTACAATGGTAGGCACATGATTCTATTTATATGAGTTATTAAACAGATGAGTCTTCAGTTTAGATTTAAACTGAGATAGTTGGGTACACTCTCTGATGTTTCTGGGTAGTTCATTCCAAAGTTTGGCACCCCTAAAGGAAAATGAAAACTCACCCACCTGGCCCTGAAAGCGTGGAACAGCAAGTAGGGTTTTGTCACGTCCTGAACGAAGATTAGTTCAGCCAGTGGTGTAAACATTAAACATTTCCACCATATAATTAGGAGCTGTTTTGGTTATTACTGATTTGTAGGTGTTGACGAGAATTTTAAATTTTATTCTGGCTCTCACCAGTAGCCAGCAATATATCAATAATACTACTATAACGTACCCTTTCTACGGTATACCACACTAATAACAGTTATAATACCATCAATATATCAATAATACTACTATAACGTACCCTTTCTACGGTATACCACACTAATAACAGTTATAATACAATCAATATATCAATAATACTTCTATAACGTACCCTTTCTACGGTATACCACACTAATAACAGTTATAATACAATCAATATATCAATAATACTTCTATAACGTACCCTTTCTACGGTATACCACACTAATAACAGTTATAATACCATCAATATATCAATAATACTACTATAACGTACCCTTTCTACAGTATATCACCACAACAATAACAGTTATAATACAATCAATATATCAATAATACTACTATAACGTACCCTTTCTACAGTATATCACCACAAAAATAACAGTTATAATACCATCAATATATCAATAATACTACTATAACGTACCCTTTCTACGGTATACCACACTAATAACAGTTATAATACCATCAATATATCAATAATACTACTATAACGTACCCTTTCTACAGTATATCACCACAACAATAACAGTTATAATACCATCAATATATCAATAATACTACTATAACGTACCCTTTCTACAGTATATCACCACAACAATAACAGTTATAATACCATCAATATATCAATAATACTACTATAACGTACCCTTTCTACGGTATATAACCACAACAATAACAGTTATAATACCATCAATATATCAATAATACTACTATAACTTACCCTTTCTACGGTATACCACACTAATAACAGTTATAATACCATCAATATATCAATAATACTACTATAACGTACCCTTTCTACGGTATATAACCACAACAATAACAGTTATAATACCATCAATATATCAATAATACTACTATAACGTACCCTTTCTACGGTATATAACCACAACAATAACAGTTATAATACCATCAATATATCAATAATACTACTATAACGTACCCTTTCTACAGTATATCACCACAACAATAACAGTTATAATACCATCAATATATCAATAATACTTCTATAACTTACCCTTTCTACGGTATATAACCACAACAATAACAGTTATAATACCATCAATATATCAATAATACTTCTATAACTTACCCTTTCTACAGTATATCACCACAACAATAACAGTTATAATACCATCAATATATCAATAATACTTCTATAACTTACCCTTTCTACGGTATATAACCACAACAATAACAGTTATAATACCAGCAATATACCAATAATACTTCTATAACTTACCCTTTCTACATTATATAACCACAACAATAACAGTTATAATACCATCAATATATCAATAATACTTCTATAACTTACCCTTTCTACGGTATATAACCACAACAATAACAGTTATAATACCAGCAATATACCAATAATACTTCTATAACTTACCCTTTCTACATTATATAACCACAACAATAACAGTTATAATACCATCAATATATCAATAATACTTCTATAACTTACCCTTTCTACATTATATCACCACAACAATAACAGTTATAATACCATCAATATATCAATAATACTTCTATAACTTACCCTTTCTACATTATATCACCACAACAATAACAGTTATAATACCAGCAATATACCAATAATACTACTATAACTTACCCTTTCTACAACAATAACAGTATCCCTTTCTACAACAATAACAGTATCCCTTCCTACAACAGCATATCACCACAACAATAATACCAATTACCAGCAATACAACAACAACACTTCCAACTATAATAGGTATGTTATTACTTTCCATCTTGCCCGGTGGCTTTGGTGGTTCTACATAAAAAAAACTCTACATAGATAAGGTGGAATAATAATTTAATACAAAAGATATCTGTAAATTCAATACAGTTACTATTTTAATCAGAATCAGAAAGGACTATTTTCAATAAGTAGAAATATAGTCTACCTATTAACATGCTCCTCCAAAAAACAATACGTACGTTAGGAGAAAGCAAACGTGTCTTTTCAAAACGAATAAAGGAACACTATGCAGCTATTAGACACAACAGGCCAAAGCCGGTCGCACTACACTTCAACTTAGATAAACATACAAGTAGAAATGTTATGATTAAAATTATAGAGCTTTTTAAGACTGACCCAGATAACGGCAAAAACGATGCCGTAAGGAAGCCAATGAATTCAAATGGATTCACACTTTGAGAACATTCGCACCTGATGGCATTAACGATAAGATGTAGTCCCAAGGGGTTCCCCACTTTATTGTTTACTCTATTTTCAATTGATCCATAGAGTGGTTTGTATAGCACAGTACATGTTGATATCTCATCATAGAGTCTGAACAGATGGGATTTGAATTGGCTCAGAGTTGGAATGGATTGCAGTTCCATTTTTCAATAAGTTACAGAAAGAAGTCTGAATTTGGTTCTTGCCCGAGACACCAAGCCAGTGCAGTGATTTCAACACAGATGTAATTGGTCAGCACAAATCTGTTTTAATTACAATTCAGACAGCACAGTTTTGAATTCATGGGTCATTCCATGCCAAGTGGACCAGGGATGGGAAGTCGATCCTATTGGAAAAATCTGGAAAACAATATATGTTTTTGTAAGAGTAGAAACTGTGCAAAATTTGTGGGCTGTAGCTTGAAAATTGACTGAGATACGGGCATTTGAGTTTTATGAATTACCAATAAGTTTTCGAAACAAAATATATATCAATAATTTTCCCGATTTTCAGAATCTTGTTTTGACCTTTCTAGAGAAGGTGTAGGGCTCAAATTTTTCAGTCTTATAGAACCTTTAGTGTATATTACGAATCTGCAATCAGATTGCAGGTGAGTGGCGGGGTTTGCACACTACTTGGCCATAAACCAAAATAAATTTGGTGCAACTGTATATTTTCTGGATTTTGTAGTGTTCCAGGACGTACAAAGTAATAGATATAGACCCACATTTTGGCCTATCCCGAGATTGTCGGTAGTACTACGTAAGAAACATATGAATACTTGTATTTTTGAGCCAATTGAACCCAGTATATGTTCATCTAAAAATTTCCCTCTGATCCGAGCGCCCATGAGCTCGATGGATGAGATGGATTATATGAATATATATAGCCCGAGGGCTCGAGGATTTATATTGCATATTTCTCATTGACCTAAATAAATATGTATACTAACTCAACATTTAATGTCTAAAAATTACACAATTACATGTGCAGTAGTGTATCAACATCCGCCTGACTATAAATAAGAGGTAAGATTCGGCACTAGTTGCCTTTTTAAAGTTTTGTTAGCAACCATATATAGCGCTGGGGAAGGGGGGGGGCGCTTAAAGGGAGGGTATGTAAATCCTCGAGCCATATATATTCATATAATCATTCTCATCCATCGCGCCATGGTTGAGAGAAAACAAATAAGCTGTTAAGATTTATCCCTATAATTAAAAAAATTGCATTATTTTCTGTAGATCTATTGTAGAACTTGTAAAAAACTTATAGTTGTTCCATGATGCTGTTTTAAGATTGTATTAGAGCAACCAGAATTAAAAGATGCAGATGTGGAAATTGAACGAATTGAATGAGTGTAAGATGAGATACAAGAAGTTGAGAAGACTTCCTAACATCTGAAGATAATGCATCGGCTTTGCTATAAGGTATACTTATATATTTAGCAGATACCGGTAAATAAATATTTCTAGAAGCACACCAGTACCAAATTTGTTTGCTTATTTCAAAAAAATAAATTGCTACACAATGATCTAAATCCATAGAAAACTGTCAGCAGTTCAAGATAATTTATTGAGATCCTGAACTATTCCAAAGCCCATAGGCGTGAATATCATTGGAGTGAGCACCCCATCCATATAGAGAACCATCCAAAGTAAAGACATAAGAGTGAGGGGTGGCCTTATATGGTTACTATTATAAATACTAATGTTATATGTAACCACCAGTTTACTCAAACGTCATTGAGGGAAATACCCATATGAATAATTACATTCTGTTAACCCATTTAACCCTGAGCCAATTAAAAGATTAGCTACCCTACTCCTAAGCTAATTAAATCAGCAGGGCCCATTTCCTAAGCCAATTAGTGGATTATTGTTAATCCTAATACCCTCTACAAAATTGCAAATAACTAAAAAAATATTTTCTATACATAGAAATACCCTGTTACAAAAATGTACAGATTGTCGTGTTCTTTCCAATGATATAAAATTCAATTTTACAAAGTAGAAATTATATTACTATAAATAACATTGAAAAGTCAGTTCCACTAAAATTATGAGTTTTCTCTGTCATAATGGTAAAATAACGTGAACAAGTATCCCCAAATTATTTTTTTTTAAAAATAAAACACAAATATAGTCCCTCACGTTGGCAGCATGATCAAAATAAATGTAAATATAACTTTTAAAAAGAAATATCACCCCAAGTAACGGTCACTTCATCGCTATCGGCATTTTAAAGGGACTATCCCGATTTCAAGAGAGTCTCAAAAATAAAAGTCGGTGTACGTATGAAATTTAAGCGCCAAAATATAGAGGAATGGTGTATTTACCTTCTCTCAAAATTCTAGCTCAAAATATTGAGTCGTTTGGACATGAACGTCAAAACTGCTTATCTGGACACGTAACCCTTTTAAGAATTTGTGTCAGGTTTTTTCGTTGGGTGACCTGATAATCGATTCCCGTTCCTTGAGTGGTCTATATAGTGAATGGCCCATGTGCTCTACTTGATAACGAAATACAAATTTCACCTACACATTATTTTTATAAAATAAAAGTTGAGTTTTATCCAGACACCGCATAATACAGCTTGGGACACCGGTCTCCATTTCTAGATGAAGACTGACGGGTTTAAGTTGTTTGAAAACTTATCAAAAATATTGAGTTAGTTGCTCGTCCCTTAGATAGAGGAAACTCTGAAAGGGAGACATGTAATTACAAACATTTGGTCTTACCCAATAAAACGCAAATATTTAGGATGATCTGGATGAATAGGAATAGAAAAATAAGCATCTTTTAGATCCATTGGTGATAGATATGTATTATACTTAAAGCATACAGTTCCCGGTGTAAAATGTTCATAACTTATAAATGTTTAATTTTTTCAGGTTTATAGCAGGACAATAATCGTCAGTCTTTTTCTGAACTAAAAAGATATTAGAAATAAACTGATCGGAATGAAAAATAAAAGGAACACCTGGACATAAAGCCCTCTTACTCAACATTTAATTAATCAACGAACTTCATCTGCTCTGAATTAAATGGAGGTGGTTTAGGCAACCGAATTTGAAAGGGTGGCCGAAGAAACTCAAACCGGTACCCGCTAACTGCATTTAGAATCCAGTTATAGGATGTAAAGATAGTCCAATTGTTTAAAAAAAAAGAAGAAATCTGACTGGCTACAAAAGTATTACCTACGCCTGTAAATGGATTGCTGATTAGTACCCGACACAACATGATTACCAAAAGATATATATAATCGATTTGACTTATCTATCTCTCGAACATTTCATTTTCATTTGAACTAGTCATGGAGACTATTTTATTTCTAAAACTACCGGTATAGGACTTAGATGCTTTAGGCCTATTATCCCTTTGTCGGTGGTAGAAGTTAAAGCATAATCCCCCTCTCATCCTAGCGCCCAAAGGGCGTGATGGATGTGAAGGATTATATGAATATATAGCCCGAGGGCTCGAGGATTTATATTGCATATTTCTCATTGTTCTTTCAAACCATGCACAATCGCTCAAACTTTAAAGGCTAAAAAATAGCTCACCGAATCGGCGTGTATAAACACGTGACCACGCTCTATATAAACTATCACAACACTTTCAGTATTGTCTTTTTAAAGATTTGTTGACAGACGAATATAGCACAGGGAGGGCTCAAGGGAGGGAAGATAAATCCTCGAGCCCTCGGGCTATATATTCATATAATCCTTCTCATCCATTACGCCCTTCGGGCGCTAGGATGAGAGGGGGATTATATTCCATATATGCCCTTCGGGCATCTCGGATTTATATTGCATAGTTTAAAGGGTTGTCAACAAAGGAAATAACAACTAAAACAAATTAGTAGTTCATTTATTATTTATTCCGCAGCCAGCATACAAAATAAACAAATTTCGCACATACTGGTGGTAAAACCTGGCAAATATATATCCATATTTCCTGTTTGCAGCCTTCAAAATGTCTGAATATGAACAACCACCATTAAATGTCGAAGAAGTTGATGCCCCTCTAATTGAGTGGGCTTTAAAAATAGAAGTATCAATACCAGCTAACTTTAATATTTGTCTTAAACACCTAGCAGAAGTTCCTGGAGCTACAGCCTTCTTCGTATAAAAGGAAAACAAATCCTTGACTGGATTTACGGTATTCTGCTGTTGTACGGATAAACTGTCTCGAAGTAAAACAAGGACAGATCCTGACATCTTAAAAACTTGGAATTTTAACCCTGAATAACGGTGTTAAAGGTCGAGAAATTTTCGAAATCTTATTTACTCTCAAGGTTATAACAGAGCCTGAATCATATAAAGCATTAAGGCAAAAGTCTGTTAAAATTTGACATCTCTAAGCTGTAGCTAAAGCCAACAAACCAACTGGTTTTATATGTCAGTATTCTCAAAGATAAATTTTGCAATGGATACAGCGTACCCAAATAATTTACTAATATTGAAGCATTCCAAGTAAACAGATATTTATGGAGTTACAGAGAATCAAATAATGTTTTTTACCCTATAAGGAAATTGTTAGACATGTCTCCTAAGAAATTTATAAAACTACAGATGGATGAAATGAATTAATTTGTTGTCCACAACACCAAAAATTTCATCTTCTCCAGCTAGGCCAATGCATACTGTTCGTAGTAGATGGCCGCCAAGAATTAAGGATGATATTAGCAGATTTCTTTGATATTCCTCTATTATAGAAGGATTGCCAGGTATCCTGCATCCTGTTAGATATAGATTTTTCCCTCTAAGAGAATGTGGCTTAAACGTAAAAAGGTTCTTGCGAACCGGTAACCGAACTGGGTCGGCTGTGAGCATTGATAGTAAAATTGGATACCATACAGGAGTTGACCAGCCTGGAATGATTATGGCTGCTTGATCTACTGTTTTGAAATACCTTTTCCAGAACCATTGATACATATATAAAAAAAGCATTGCATGCTAGAAAAAAAGGTCTGGATGTCAAGAAACATTTTTCTAAATGTCTATTAAGTCTGGAAGCAAACAGATCAACATCATGTATGGAAAAATGATTACAAATCTTTGAACTAGAAAATATTCTAGACAAAATGTCCATCACTACATTAGATTTACCAACAACATGTTTGGCTGACAAAAAGATTCCTTTTTTCAAAGACTACAGCCAAACTTCTTTAGACAATTCAAAAAGATTACCAATATAACCACCCTGATTATTTATATAAGTAATACAAAAGTATTATCAGCCTGGATACAAATGTGTATAAAAAACAAATATGACCACAGACAGAACATTGAATATTACTCAAACTCCTAAATAATTTATATAGTTTCCTTGCTCTTAAAGATTTCAACGGCCATTGCTTTGGACTTTACCCTGTGGGCACCCCATCCATATGGGAAAGCATCTGATGTTATGAACCATTTATACATGTATACTAGGTGGATGAATATAAAACCCATTATATATAAACCTTAGATATCCACCATTCTATTTCCAAAAACATTGCCTGAATATGAATGATATCATTATCATAGCTGAAGATACAGTGTGACAGAAATATATTTTTCTGTTTGTCTAAATAATGGATAAATATAATGCAAGTATAATAGCAGTTCTACTAAAGGAACACTGACCAATAAATGATGGCTCATATGAATTAATAAATTTGAACTAAACAAAATTTCCTCAGCTATTATTTATTTTAGAAACTCTCTCATATGTCAACAAGCTTGATAACTTTCTGTATTAATTATGAAGCCTAAAATACTTTCTGTATTAATTATGAAGCCAAAATTAAAAACGCCTGTACATAGCAGATAAAGAATCATCTATAAAGTATGTACATATAATGTTCTGTTTCCTGAGCCAAGCAAACAAAGGTTTGAGAATTTTTGTAAAGATACATGTATCTGTAACTGAAGAAATACCAAAAGGTAAACATGTAAACACATAAACATGATCTCGCCATTTGAAACGTAGATATATTCGATGATCAAGACAAACAGGAATCGAAAAATAAGTCTCTTTAATGTCAATGGATGTTAAAAAATCGTTCCGTTTAATAGCCTTAGGGCAATTGCCAGTGTTTCCTGCTTAAACAGTTTTTTTTTTAATAATAATAATAATAATATAACTGTATGCTGATGATACAGAATTGATGGCTTTCTTAAATATCATTTAAATGACTACCTCATCCATTAAAGACATCTGTTTATGATTAAAAGGCAGGCTATTTGGAATAGCCTTCAGAATAAATGAGTTGAATTAAAGTCAATCTTATAACCACTAACGATATTCACTGATCTGAGGTAATAGTGGCCCAGTAATATATAAATTTGTCCAGCATAAAATATTTATTACTTTCCAATGTCTAGTGGTAGTTTTGGCGAGGTAATCTGCCTCTCGCCCTGCTCCAGTTGGGGATGACAGCCCTTGAAGGGCCTGCCGGAACAATCCAGCCGGACAAAGTGTCAACAACAGGCCTTGTTGTTAAATATATTGGGTGCTACCTTTTGCTGCGATATTTCACAAGAAATAATCTATGCTTCAGAGACAACTCTAAATGGGCCTTACCTAAGGTTATGATAGAATCTACAATAGAGGACTACCTCAGGGTCAATATTTTTATTTAAAAGAGGTATCAGAGGGCATCAACCCAGACATAACAGTTTTAGAACCTCCTGAAGATAACAATCCTGAGCCGCTTGGGGCAGGGCATGACAAATATCCTGGTCCAACAAAGGTGGCAACAATCTCTTGCATTTAACTGATAGAGGATAGTAGAATGTCAATTACTTTTTCTCGACCCTTTTTATTGGTATCTTGGTTGATCACAGAATCATTAAAGACATCATCACCCTAAAAGATTTTGGGGATGTCAAACTTAGTTTCTTGTGTTTACTCCATGAATTCATCATACAAACTTTGAGGATCCATGATATCTAAACCTGATCCATTATTAGTTACCGGTACTTAAAATGTTATTGTATACTTTTTATCTTCATGATGTACTGATACCGCATCTTCAAAACCATGTGATGCAGGTCTATTAGCCGACCTAACAGACTGATGAACATCAATTACCATCAAGACTTTGATTTTAAGATGGATTGTTATATTAAATCAGTGAAGATTGGACATCAAGGAAACCTGGTTTTGAAGAAACTCAAATTCATTTTTATCTACTAAAATGCCACCACCTGAAAATATTACTTGCATTATGATTTAAGCCTATAGCAGTGGCCGTAACGGCTCATTTTGTCGTAACGACATTATTTGTTGCAGGCTTATTAATAACAACCTTTTTATTAGATCTACTTATATACTTATTATTACTACTAGTATAAGGGTAACCCTCTTTATTACTATTGTTAATATTATGTTAATAATCAGTACCGGTAATAATGCAAATTAATATTACTTTCACTATGATTCAAGCCTATACTATCCAGGGGCCGTAACGGCTCATTTTGTCGTAACGTCATTATAACGACATTATTTGTTGCAGGCTTCTTAAAAACAACCTTTTTATTTGATCTACTTATATACTTATTATTACTACTAATATAAGGGTAACCTTCTTTAGTATTTTTAATATTATGTTAATAATCAGTACCGGTAATATAATGTTAACATTACGATCATCATTATCATCATTAATTTTTTTTTTTTTCATTATGAACATGATCATATATCAATCAAATTCTGTCAACTCAACACAATTGAATTGGATAAAGTTACAAACCAACTATAATATTGGCGTTCAATTCTCGTTTATGAGATTTAAAGGCCTTTACAGACCTTTTAGCGGAAAATTTCCGTTATTACGCTCGTTTTTACCTATGGGTATGTTAAAAATGTTATTATCGAGTTCGGAATCGGAAGTATACCTCCATCATCGGACTGCTGTTGTAAACATCCAGTTTATTCTCGATTGTCCCACTCATGTGGAATATATTATAATCTCTTGTCTAAAAAAGCTGTATAATAATTACGACATTTAAATCTAGCAAGTTTGCGGTTACATTATGATCATTTAAAAGATCTGCCTCGCAGAATCCCTAAAAATCGCTTTCCTCCATATAAAGAGTGAAATTTAAAGTCAACACTTCGTGATGACCGCGACTAAAAACAAACAAAAAAACCGGTGAATCAGCGATTCTACCTCATACCTGTCGATGAAAACGAAGGTAGATAATATAAATGGACCTAAAAATACAGGTCCATGATAAAACATAAATGATCAACACACATTGAACACAATGGAAAGAAAATTTAAGAACATGATAACAGCGTTATCACGAACACACGAATGTGCTTGGTCTAGATCAAAAGAGAAAAAGACAATACTGAAAGTGTTGTGATCGTTTATATAGAGCGTGGTCACGTGGTCACATGTTTATACACGCCGATTCGGTGAGCTATTTTTTAGCCTTTAAAGTTTGAGCGATTGTGCATGGTTTGAAAGAACAATGAGAAATATGCAATATAAATTGGAGATGCCCAAAGGGCATATAATGGAATATAATCTGAAACTAGGAGGAATTATAGTTTCTATAAATGCCCTAACTTCCATCTAGTACTTTAATATAATCTAGTTTTAATAGTAAGTTACCAATAATATATTAGACATGCTGTTGCCATGCAAGATACAGATATTTTGCAAGAGATGGACAGAGAACAAGTTAAAAAATGTGATTTGAGTTTCATCAAATTTCGATAAAAATTGTAAACCCTAGATGTTCCACAAGCTAAAAACACATATTGTCGCACAATCTGGGGTCATTATCCATAAATTTCGATCTTAAATGTGCAAATATTGAAAGGAATCGATGGACAAGTTTCATCAAAATCGGATACAAAAATCTACACCCTCTAGGGAGTCCACAACCTTGGTATTACATATTTTTACACTAATTGGGTACAGGGAGCGGCCATTTGGTCGGGCAGTTGGTCAGATTTTCACGACATTCAAACTCAACCGTCCTTATGGTGAAAGGGTGTTATATAAAAACATTTTTTAAATCAGATAAACATTTTGACATCTTGATGGACTAAAAATGCGATTTTACGTGCAATTAGGGGCCATAATCCAGGAAGTTATGGTCCAATCTGCGCAAATATCGACAGGAACCTACCGGTATAAACATACATTTCAAGTTTAATTAAAATCAGATAAAAATTGTGACCTTTATAGGGTCCACTTGGTATACTTTCACTACAAATATTAACACATGCAACAATACCAAATCATGTCCTTTGTTTTTATTAAAGATGCATTATGTAAGAGGTAAATCTGCCTTATGAAGATCTTTCATTTGACCTCAATGTTATAAATCATTAATTAGACATTTATTCACCTGCCAAGGCCATAATCAACTCTCTAGCCCATCGGGTGGTTTAGAATTTCAATAGATTTAAACACAATTGGCAGTTAATAATTTATTAACAAATGGTTGCCATGCAAGATATTTTGCGAAATGGGCAGAGAACAAGCTAAAAAAATTGTGATTTTTCGTACAACTAGGGGCCATAATCCAGGAAATGCGCGAATATCGAAAGGAACTGAGATCTTTGGGATATAAACATATATATTTATTTTTCGGGCAGTTTCGTTCCGAAATTCGAACTCAATCATTATCAGTTACATGTAGTAACGATAAAAATATTGAGGGTCCACAAGCTGAAAACGTAAACTTTCGTACAATCAGGGGCCATAATCCATGAAGTTACGGTCTGATACATGCTAATTTCAAAAGGAACCGAAATCTTTGGGATATAAAGCTATATTTCAAGTTTTGTCAAAATTAGATAGAAATTGTGACGTGTAGAGTGTCCACAAACATATTCTGGATGGACAGAAATCCAGACGGACAGGGGAGACGATAATATACATCCAAATGAAAATGTGGGTGTATAAAAATTGTTATCTCAAATGCGATTTTTTGTACAATCAGGGCCATAATCCATAAGGTTACAGTCCGATACATTGCAACGTTGAAAGGAACCACAACCTTTGGGTTATAAACATACATTTTAAGTTTTGTCAAAATTCGATAAAAATTGTGACCGGTAGAGTGTCCACAAACTGGGGTAACAGCAATATACGTGCACATTTAATTGTCTTTACCTCCATCAATAACTGTAATAGTGAAGTTCTGAACACCAATATCATTGTATACAGATACTATATAATCACCAAATAGAGTAGAGTTTAGAGTAATCTCTACTGTTGATTTATAGTTTATAGTTGATAGTTGTTGTGTTCTAGCTGTATTTATTATCTGTCTGGTAGGTGTATGGTACCAGGTGAAGGTTGGTCGAGGGTAGGCGATTATATCAACTTCTAGATTTATTGTTGTATGTATTCTATTGGTGATGTTTCTCTTGGTTACTGTGTTTTCTCTTGGAGAACCTGGAATATAGAAATACGATTATATCAACTTGTAGATGTATTGTTGTATTTATTCTATTAGTAATTAATGGGTCCCCTTGGTTTTCTTGTGGGGGACCTAAAATTAAGACAAGCGATCATTACATCATTATTCATACTGAGCTGACAATAATTCAAATCAAAGAACAATGTACAAAACAATGAATATACTAACCATGTAAACCTCCTCTAGGGGCCATGTTTTAACAATAAGAAGGAGTAGCCATACGTGTCATGTGCACAACAATTTATTTGAACAAACTTTGGATTTGGAATTCAGATATTGGTAACCATAAGGCTTGTGGAAAGGAATTACATTTTTGCTTAGTCAGATTTGTATATATTTCATATTTCCGGGGTTGTACTTACATTTAACAAAGAGTGGAATAGTTTTAGATACAGGTTGACCAATATTATTACTAGCTGTACAGGTATAGTTATCTATATGTTGACAACTAGCTTTAGATATGGTATATTGACTACCAGAATAGAGTTGTCCCCCTTGTTGTGATCTAGACCAGGATATTACTGAAGATGGAAGACTGTCAACTAAACAGTTGAAGGTTACAGTAGAATCTTCATCTATCATGTTGTTGGTAGCATCAGATGTTAGACTTGTGATGGTTGGAGGATCTGAAATTAATGTAAATTTGTTGAATTAAATCTTAAAATAGTGGACAATCGGTGATATATGTATACATAGGTCCTTGGTTTTTCGTCCCATTCAAAATGACTAGACAACTGTTCTTGTTAGGCCCTCCGTCCTGCACCATTGACAAGTAGAAACCACGCTGGAAAATCCTGATCAACTTTCTCAGCCAATGCAGGTATCAAACACGCAACCTCCAGGCTAGCCACTATGGCTCCCACAATTTCTGAGACAAGGATTTTAACCAACTAAACTAATATTTACATTTAAAATGTGGTAGGTGCAATTAAGCCAATGTTCATTTCAGATATAAAGGAATACTTTAGCCCTGTTCACACTTAGCCGCGATAAGTGTTCTGTTCTCGGCACAGTACCAGGCCACAGTGCTAAATCTGCCTTATGAAGATCTTTCGTTTGACCTCAATATTATATAAATCATTATTTAGACATTTATTCACCAGCCAAGCCCACAATCAACTCTCTAGACCATCAGCAGACCTGTCAACCCCTCAGAGCTGAAATGCAGTAGGGTAGTCTAAAAAATGCAGTAGAAACCATGATTTGGTCATAGATTTCCAAAACGAGTAAATTCGCACTTCCAAGGGTAATTAATTTAGGCCCAACAATACAAAAATTGCATTAAATGGGTAATAGATAAAATATAAGCAATGGTAACCATATCTAAATGTATTTATGTATATAAACCAAAATTGAAAGAAATAATTAGTAACGTAAAAAAATAATTAAAATTACCAGTTCAGTAGTACTGGAAGTACCACTTTTCTTTGGTTTTAACTAAGCATGATTTTGAAAATATCCTTGTGACGTGTTCCCCATTCCAGAGTTTTTAACAATATTGTTTCATGTAAGATAATTGGTGTGCTTATTAGATTCTATAGTATTTCTACATTAGGAATTTTAACCCTAAAAAAATAGTTTTGCATAACGACTAATGACAAAATATTGGTATCGATTTAATCATGCCCCCACCCCCATGGCGATTATCCCCTCAATGTATGGGATTTTTTAGATGCTGTAGGTACGCGCGCAAACGAAATTGTCAGCCATTGCTGCCGTAAATTGGTCGCTATTTGTTCAGTTTATCGCTACGCATTTTAAGAGTATTTGGAACACGTGCCAATAATTATATCCGCTTTATTAACTCTAAAATAGATTGAAAAGAATTTGAGAACAAATCTCTTTGCTAAATTACACCTTACAATGTCTCAAATCGATGTTGATAACCTAAAGTTGCGATCTTTATTGTTTACGTGCAAAGAGTTGTTTCCCTTAGTTCCATAGTTTTGGCGAGAAAATGCGGTAGAAAGCTATTACCGCGCAGTAGAGCGGTACATGAGGCCTTTTCGCGGCACTTTACCGCGTGATGCGGTAGAGTTGACAGGTCTGATCATCAGGTGGTTTAGAATTTCAATGAATTTACACCCACTTGCCAATTAATAATGTAACTATTATTCAAGATAAGCCCACATTTGATCAAAATCGGATAAATAATCATTGTGACTTCTAGAGGGCCCACAAACCAGGGCTAGAAATTCATGCGAATCTCTGAATCTAATTCGCGCAAGAGCCTACGATTCGCGTAAAATTTTTCGTGTCCAACTGTTGAATGTCAGTCAGGGTCAGTGTTCTTAATCGGCTGTATTTTGTGGGGTTTAGCCGATTGATGTTTAATCTAGCCGATTGGTAAAACAATGAATCAGCCACATGGTATCATAAATCAATCTACTTATGGCTAATATTACAACGTGTTAATTATTACTTGTTAAATAAAGAAGTGTCGGCTACAACAACCTTCATACATTAGTGAGAATCTGCCATATGTGGTTCATAATCCGAGCAATTACCTCATTTAACTGTGATTTTGACAATCCGGTAAAAAAAACAAAACACGCTTACTGATAATTCATAAAAGGTTCAGTAAAATACTCCACGTGGTGAATAAAGACGATCTCGGCATGGTTTGCCAATCGAGCGTCTTCTACACTCCGTCCGTGTGAAGTGCAGGTACAGGTAGATATTAAAATAATAACTGGATCATACATTGATGGAGAGAGAGAGAGAAATGGGGTTTAACGTCCACTCGACACAAATTAGGTCATTTCGGGACTAACATATGGTTTAATTTTATTTCAATAATTCGCTTGCGCGTAGGGGTCTTTAGCAGTGGGAGGAAACCGGAGGACCCGGAGAAAACCGACGAGGTTAGACAAGCGACCCTACTCCTTGCCACATACAACCCGGGATTCGAAACCACGCCAGTTGACTCAATGACAGACGTTATGATACAGCGCGCGCACGCTAACCATTCAGCCATCCAACCCCCCCATACATTGATGGATTTACTGACCAGTTGTTAGGTAAATTTAAATCTTCATTGAATATAATCCCCTGATAGAACACTGAATACACGGAAAGAGAAACAGTGGATATTTTCCCAACAGAATCTCGAATGCCGAAGACCAATGACACGTGACATATCGGTTGGAATTAGGTCAATAAACCAGTTCTAAATAGCGTTTACCGTTACGATTTTTAAATTTATACACATGCTGACAGAGACTTAATTTTAAAAATATTATTGAAGGCTATATCATAGTCGTACATATAATTTTATTTTATAGCAACTTTAGTTATGGTTGTCACGTGATCATCGTGCCGTTTGTCTATCATCGACGAATAAATAAAAACTTTTGCAAGTTACGTGATGGACAAAAGACTACAAATTGTGCTATGAAGAAATGCCATGGTGCTGTATCAGATTATTTTGACTACGCATTGTCTGGATATTTCTTTTGACACAATTTAAGTTTTTACCAAAAACTCTATCTGATTGTATTATTAGGGTTTCACACTGCGTAGCCAGTTAAGATTATTATTAGGGTTTCACACTGCGTAGCTTATGTGAAACACTATTGTTTTTGTTCGGATTCTTCTTATTATTATTATTATTTTTATTTTTTTCCACTTGAGCATATCTCAGAAACTACTGGTCGGATCGATTCGATGTCTTCGGTTTTCCAGGGAAAGTGGGTGTGACTTAGAGATTAAAGCTATTTCGAACGTTCTGCGAAAATGTGAAAGGTCTGAAATCGCCGAAGTTGTCGGTTTTTGAAATATTGCCATAATATTAACAATAATCGTTGGATTTTGACATTTGATACATTTTGACATAGCCAGAGACCATGCAGATTGCTACGATTCTTTAGATTTTTGATTTTCGACAAATCCTCTGAGATTTTAGGCGCCAAATTTTGAAAAATTAAATTTTAACAAACAATTTTTTTATTTATGAATTTTTTTTTATGGCATTTTACCCAGTGTTAAAGGGTCGTCTGATTTGAGCAAAAATGTGAACATTTTTTGGCTCGATAATTTTTCGTGTCCGCTATTGGCTAATTCAGTTTATTGGTTCTAGGTTAATTATTTATTGTCCGATTTTTATAAAACAAAGTTCATATGCTCCACGGTGCAAATTCTCAATTTTTTTATTACCGGTAAAGTTTTCTATTGGCACCGGATGTGACGCAATTCTGCTAAAAACTCTTTTCGATAGCAAATGTTAATTTTTGCAAATCTGATAGATCAAGATAAATGCTCCTGCAAAAGGCGCAAAAAATTTTTTAATTACGATTTTGTATTTGGGACATTTCGATTTAAAGGTAAAAAAAAGGTGAAAAAATGAGCTATTTACAACCCATTCAGGCTTTTCATATTTTAAAATATTTCTTCGTAACTTGCCCGTTGAAAATCGTCTATTTCTCCCCAACTGAACAAGGTAGAAACCATTTTGTGATATCTATATGATCGTATGGGTTCATTTTATTAGTTGATTTTAATCAAATATCAAAATTGTAAACAAATAACAAATACGGCTCATTTGAATAAATTATTTATTTCGAAGGCTATAAATACAGTTTTTGTCCAAATTACGTCATTTCCGGTGACATTGAAAATGTTAAATTGGTTTGAACTAGTCACAATTGACATTACGCATCAAATGGTGTCACTTTTATGAAAATCCAATGATAATTGACTCTTTTACAGGCAAACTAGCGCAAATAGTGACCCATGCAAAATTGCCCATTTCTCGGCAACTGCTCATATTACAAACTAATTTTGAGATAGATTCTCTTCATATGGATTAATGCTACAAGTTTATGAAAGTTACGAAGAAATATTTTAAAATATGAAAAGCCTGAATGGGTTCTAGTTCTTCTTATTATTATTTTTTTTTTTCACTTGAGCATATCTCAGAAACTATTTGTCGGATCGACTTGATGTCTTCGGTTTTACTGAAAAAGTGGGTGTGACTTAAGGATTAAAGCTATTTTGAACTTTCTCTGACAATGCGAAATCTCCGAAATCACCGAAGTTGTCTTTTTTTGAAATATTGCCGTTATATTAACAATAATTGTCGAATTTTAACATTTGATACATTTTGACATAGCCTGAGACACGGTAAATAGCTACGATTATTTAGATTTTTGATTTTCGATTAATCTTCAAAGATATTAGGCACCAAATTTTGAAAATTTAAATTTTGACAAAAAACTTTTTTATTCATGAATATTTTTTTTATGGTGCTTTACCCATAATTATAGGGTCATGTGATTTGAACAAAAATATGAAAAAATTTTGTATCGATAATTGAACATGGCCGCTATTGGCTAATTCAGTTGATGGGTTCTAGGTTAATTATTTATTGCTCGATTTGTATAAAACAAAGTTCATATGCTCAATGGTGCAAAGTCTCAACTTTTTTATTACCGATAAAGCTTTCTGTCAGCAGCGGAAATGACGTAATTTTGACCAAAACTACAATTTTGGCGGTTAGGTACGTCTTTTCGCAAGCAAATATTATTTTATAAAAATAAGTAAAAAGTAAGAAGATGCGCCATGTAAAGGCGCAAAAAAAGTCGGAAGTAGTTTTTTTAATTTCGATTTCATTTTTGCGCCATTTCGATTTAAAGGTGAAAAACGGTGTAAAATTGAACTATTTACAACCCATTCAGGCGTTTCATATTTTAAAATATTTCTTTGTGACTTTCATAAACTTGTAGCATTAATTCATTCGAAGAGAATCTATCTCCAAAATAGTTTGTAATATGAGCAGTTGCCGAGAAATGGTCAATTTTGCAAGTGTCACTTTTTACGCTATTTTGCCTGTAAAAGAGTCAATTATTATTGGATTATCATAAAATGGATACCATTTGATGAATAATGTCAATTGTGACTAGGTCAAACCAATTTAACATTTTCAATATCATCAGAAATGACGTAATTTGGGCAAAAACTATATTTATAGCTTTCGAAACAAATAATTTATTCAGGCGAGTCGTATTTGTTATTTATTTAAAATTTGGATATTTGATTCCAATCAACTAATAGAATGAACCCTTGGGATCATATAGATATCATACAATGGTTTCTAACTTGTTCAGTTGCGGAGAAATAGGCGATTTTCAACAGGTCATTTTTCAAGGTTTTTGGTCCACAAAAGTGTCAATTATTATTTGATTTTCATAAAATTTTCACTGTGTGATACTTAATGCCATTTACAATTTCATACAAGTAATTTAAGATTTTCATTATCACCGGAAGTAACGTCATTTTGGCAAAAACTGTATTTATAGCCTTCAAAACAGATATTTCATTCAAATGAGTCTGATTTGTAATGTTCTTAAAATTATGATATTTGATTCCAATCAACAAATAGATTGAACCCATACAATCATACAGATACCAGAAAATGGTTTTAACTTGTACGGTTGCAGAGAAATAGACGGTTTTCTACAAGTCACTTTTCAAGGTTTTTGGTCTATAAAAGTGGCAATTATTATTCGATTTACATAAAATTTTCACCATGTGATGCCTTATGCCATTTCTGATTTCATAAAACTAATTGAACATTTTCATTATCACCGGAAGTACTGTACACTTACATGTAACAAATGTATAAAATGAATTGATATTGCTGGATTTGGTTGATTCGGCGTCCATTTTATTTGATGTGTGCAATGCTTATGTGGAAACCTGTTTAATGGTTTCATTGGTACCGGAAGTGACATATTAGTCCATGTGACAGAACTGGGATTTTGGAACATCATTACCAATTTGATGAATAAATTCAACCACGATTTTCAGTTAGCCTGGTGGCTGAAGTGTTGAAATTTGGTTGATGGACTTCCGGGTTACTTTGCTAAATTGCATTTTGGCGGCCATCTTTAAAAATGGCCGCCGTTATTTCATTGAAATTGAGCGCATCGGGGAAACCTTCATAACTCCTGAAAAGATGGACCAATGGATATGGAATGTGTCTCACAATGTTCACAAGAAACTGCTACTTCTGGTGCTATATGATACTTGTTGTTGAATGAATCATATATTTTCCAAATCAACAGATCATTCTGGAAAAAGCAACCTTTTGGCATTTTTTCCCCAGGTTTTCATGATTTATTTTATAAGTTTACTACTAAATCATGTTCAGAGTAATTTTAGCCAAATTATGTGTGTGGTCTTCTTTAGTTATTCAATTAGCATAAATAAATACGCCCAGTGGTCCTCCCTATACAGCTGCGGTTGCCGCAAAATCAACAAAAGTCTTAAGTAGACTGTCAAATTAAAATGTTGAACGTCGGCGAGGCAGGGCTCAAACTTAGTGAACTTTTAGCTAGTGTGTCACAATCGAAACGATATTTGGGGATGGGTTGTTTCCTTGTCAAAATTTGTCCCTAAAGACAATTTTGAAATTATGTCACTTCTGTCACGCCATTTTCGGTTTGGGTTCTGTCCGATTTCCAAAATGGCCGCCATAATTTAACGAAAAACGAATTTTTAGTTAGGATGGGTGAGTATCATGCAAAGTAAGACTTGTGATATATCATATATAGGGTTTTCGTAGCCACTGAATTTAAAATTGAATTATTTATTGGAATTTTCGATGAAACGGAAAGGTTTGTTCCGCACAGGTATTAGCTTAGGAGGGACAAATACAATTTGTAGAACCAGATATTTGATGTTAGTGAACCCATTTTTTCCAGGACACCTGTTTCACACAAAATCTTATTATCTATCCAGACGAACCTTCAGTATAATAATCTATCTGCATACAAAGTTTATGAAAATACACTTTCAAGCAGCATTTAATATGGTCTACCACCTGTAGGACTCCCTTCAACTTAAAAATAAATTGTTTATTGGAATTTTCGATTAAACGTAAACTTTCTTGTACCTGTAAAATACTCGACTAATATACCAGTTGTTAATTTGTAACATGTTTAACAACATATCTTTCCACGCGAATTAACAATAAATTGTTCATTCGATTAAACGGAAACATTTTTTATACTTGTAAAATAAATACCAATTGTTTATATGATACGTTGAAGTCTACCATGTAATACGGAAATTTGCAACACGTTTATAAGCACCATATCTTTCTACATGAACTAACAATAAATTGTTCATTGGATAAAAAGGAAACATTTTTTTTTATATAACTGTAAAATAATATTCGAATTATCGTTTTAACATCATATCTTTTGTCTCCCTTTTCAGGGATGGACACTCAAAAGGAGTATAGTAGTTTCGGGGGTCCCTAAACTAGTCAATGTTCTTGCGTAGTCATGAATTTATGTCGTTTTTGATGAATTATTAAGATATATGCATAAGCTAAAATCACCAGGATATACTCTAGAATGTACCATTTAAATTACAGTCAGTTTTTTCAAAAGAAATTTCGAGCCTGGTTGTAGAGAACCCTGTCGTTCATCTCACGGAGCAAAGGTAAGCCTGTCCTATCCTAGGTATATGTGTAATTTTATGTCAACTTCACAATTGTCAGTATAAATATAACATTTACTTGACAATTATCACAATTTTCATCTGGTCTTAAAACATTTTAATTGGATTTGTGTTCCTGTTGTTAAAAGCTTTCCAAATATGTATAGTTTGTTTAATAGGGAGGACCTTGTAGCGGAACTGTGTTTCTAAGCAAGCTAAAATTTTTGGCTGCAGGCCTACTAGACTATACAACAAAAGTTGCCGGGCATAGAGGCGTTAATGTAAAAACGGACCACATTACCATTTCTGAACGAATAAGAGATCTTAAATTCTTAACAACTGGATATATCATAAATAATTTTCAATACGGCTAAAAATGGTGCAAAGGCATAGTAGATGAAATTAAAATGCCTCACTATTTTGGTTAAATGTCTTGTGATCTGTGAGATCCAGAATAATCAATTCCATATGCCCCATTGTGTTGTTTATGGTGGGTGGGTGTGGGTGTGTGTGTGTGGGTGGGGGGGTCGCATAGGATGTGTCATTTTTAGCAGTATCATTAACATCATTTTCAGATATTATAAGCTATATAAATCAGTCATTCATGTTATGGAAATTCTGGCCGCCGTTTTGAATTTTCCCCATCTTGAATTTTTAAAACCTTTTGTTTAGATTAAACATACATTATGCAAGAGCTAAATCTGCCTATTGCAGTTCTTTCTTTAGGCCTGAAATGTTTTCTAAATTATTATTTAGACATTAATTAACTGATCCAGGCCACAATCAACTCTCGATGGCATCAGATTTCTCCGATATCAAATAGATTAGAACGGTTCAGCCATATTTTGATTTAATCTAAAAATGGAGGAGCGAGACTTAGCTTCGAACAACCAGTTCAGCCATATTTTGATTTAAGCTAAAAATGGAGGAGCGAGACTTAGCTTCGAACAACCAGTACGGTGGTTGAAATTATTGCACGTGTCTTGTCAAACCTTCAAAGGCTAATATATTCGCTCGCAATAGAGTAATTTGAATGAAATTGTCAAATTATTCATTTTACATTATCTATTTTCGAACTATTGTAGCAAGAATGGTAAGCTCTTTATCTAAATCTTACGTAATGTATCTTTAATTGTAAGCTCATTGGATAGTTCATGTCATATCATACAATGAAATGACTATTATCTGACATATTGGCCATTTAAGGAAATTTTGTCGCCATTTTGAATTTTCGCCATCTTGGATTTGGGACACTCATATTTGAGATTATTTTTTATGATCAATGTTTCTGATATCTATTCAATCACTTTAGTTGACCAAACAGATAATTTGGCTTATATGGGTCTGAACACGATTTGTTAGTAAACTTACGAACAGACATGAAAAAAATTCGAAAATGTTGCTTTTTTCAGATAAATCTTTTATTTTAAAACTGATAGTATTGATTAAACAACATATATCATATACCAGTAGATGCAGAATTATATTATGAACATTTTGAGACATATTACATATCCATATGGGTGAAACTGTTGAGGAGTTATGAAGACTTCCTCGACTCGCACTATTTCAAATAAGAAAAAAAAAACGGCGGCCATTTTTAAAGATGGCCGCCAAACTGACATTTGGCAAAGTGACCCAGAAGTCCATCAACCAATTTTGGACACTTTAGACCTAAGGCTAACTGAAAATCATAGTTAAACCAATTCATCAAATTGGTAATGAATATCTTCCTGTCACATGGACTATATGTTTAGGGTAATGTGGCACCGGTGAAACCTGTCATTACTGCTTCGCAGTCGGATCGACTTGATGTCTTCGGTTTTACTGAAAAAGAGGGTGTGACTTAGAGATTAAAGCTATTTCGAACTTTCTCTGACAATGCGAAATCTCCGAAATCACCGAAGTTGTCTTTTTTTGAAATATTGCCGTAATATTAACAATAATTGTCGAATTTTAACATATGATACATTTTGACATTTTTTGAAATTTTGAAAATTTAAATTTTGACAAAAAACTTTTTTATTTATGAATATTTTTTTTATGGTGCTTTACCCATAATTATAGGGTCATGTGATTTGAACAAAAATATGAAAAAATTTTGTATCGATAATTGAACTTGGCCGCTATTGGCTAATTCAGTTGATGGGTTCTAGGTTAATTATTTATTGCTGGGTTCATGCAAATATCAAAAGGAATGAAGATCTTGGGGTTATAAACATAAACTATTAGCGAACAGTCAGCAG
Source organism: Patella vulgata (assembly GCF_932274485.2). Taxonomy (NCBI): domain Eukaryota; kingdom Metazoa; phylum Mollusca; class Gastropoda; family Patellidae; genus Patella; species Patella vulgata. The sequence goes on from NC_065886.2 coordinate 326,394, forward strand.
TCATTTTATTGGGCAGTTCATAATTAAATAATAATAATATCGTCATTTATATAGCGCGTTAATACTGAAGAAAACAGTTTCTAAGGCGCTGTTGGTTTTTATATTCACTCATTATTTACGGTTTTGAAATAGGAATGTTTTGAGTTGAGATTTAAAATGGCCCACAGACGGTGATTGTTTTATTGATTGTGGTAGTCTATTCCATAGAAAGGGACCAGCATAAGAAAAGGCACGTTTTCCAAGTTGTAAGTTAATGGCTGGAGATTTTAGAAGATGTTTTTTCTGAGAACGGAGATTTCTACTGGTAGTATAGGGTTCTACAAGACTTTTTATATAAGATGGAGCTTGGCCGTTTAACGCATTGAAGACGAAGTGGAGTAACTTGAACTTAATTCTTTGCTGAATTGGGAGCCAATGTAAAGATAGCAATACAGGGGAGATGTGTTGATGTTTTCTAGTTTTAGTGAGGAGTTAATTATTTATTGCTCGATTTGTATAAAACAAAGTTCATATGCTCAATGGTGCAAAGTCTCAACTTTTTTATTACCGATAAAGCTTTCTGTCAGCAGCGGAAATGACGTAATTTTGACCAAAACTACAATTTTGGCGGTTAGGTACGTCTTTTCGCAAGCAAATATTATTTTTTAAAAATAAGTAAAAAGTAAGAAGATGCGCCATGTAAAGGCGCAAAAAAAGTCAGAAGCAGTTTTTTTAATTTCGATTTCATTTTTGTGCCATTTCGATTTAAAGGTGAAAAACGGTGTAAAATTGAACTATTTACAACCCATTCAGGCGTTTCATATTTTGAAATATTTCTTTGTGAATTTCATAAACTTGTATTATTAATTCATACGAAGAGAATCTATCTCAAAATTAGTTTGTAATATGAGCAGTTGCCGAGAACTGGTCAATTTTGCAAGTGCCACTTTTTATGCTATTTTGACTGTAAAAGAGTCAATTATTATTGGATTTTCATTCAAATGATACCATTTGATGCGTAATGTCAATTGTGACTAGGTCAAAGCAATTTAAAATTTTCAATATCACCGGAAATGATGTAATTTTGGCAAAAACTATATTTATAGCATTCAAAACAAATAATTTATTCAGATGAGTCATATTTGTTATTTGTTTAATATTTGGATAGTTGATTCCAATCAACTAATAGAATGAACCCATAGGATCATATAGATATCACAAAATGGTTTCTAACTTGTTCAGTTGCGGAGAAATAGGCGATTTTCAACAGGTCACTTCTCAAGGTTTTTGGTCCATAAAAGTGTCAATTATTATTCGATTTTCATAAAATTTTCACTGTCTGATACCTAATCCATTTACGATTTCATACAAGTAATTTAAGATTTTCATTACCACCGGAAGTAACGTCATTTTGGCAAAAACTGTATTTTTAGCCTTCAAAACAGATATTTTATTCAAATGAGTCTGATTTGTAATGTTTTTAAAATTATGATATTTGATTCCAATCAGCAAATAGACTGAACGCATACGATCATACAGATACCAGAAAATGGTTTCTAACTTGAATGGTTGCAGAGAAATAGGCGGTTTTCTACAAGTCACTTTTCAAGGTTTTTGGTCTATAAAAGTGGCAATTATTGTTCGATTTACATAAAAATTTCACCATGTGATGCCTTATGCCATTTCTGATTTCATAAAACTAATTGAACATTTTCATTATCACCGGAAGTACTGTACACTTACATGTAAAAAATGTATAAAATGAATTGATATTGCTGGATTTGGTTGATTGGGCGTCCATTTTATTTGATGTGTGCAATGCTTATGTGGAAACTTGTTTAATGGTTTCATTGGTACCAGAAGTGACATATGTTTAGGGTAACGTGGCACCGGTGAAACCCGTCATTACTGCTTTGCAATTCTAGTTATTATTATTATTATTATTTTTCCACTTGAGCATATCTCAGAAACTACTTGTCGGATCGATTCGATGTCTTCAGTTTTACTGGGAAAGTGGGTTTGACTTAAATTTTAAAGCTATTTCTAACGTTCTGCGACAATGCGAAATGTCCGAAATCACCGAAGTTGTCGTTTTTCGAAATTTTGCCGTAATATTATCAATAATTGTCGGATTGTAATATTTGATACATTTTGACATAGCCGGAGACACGGCACATAGCTACAGTTCTTGACATTTTTTATTTTTGACGAATTTTCGGAGATATTAGGCGTCAAATTTTGAAAATTTAAATTTTTACGAAAAACTTTTTTATTAATGAATATTTTTATGTGATATTTTACCTAGAGTTAAAGAGTCATCTGATTTGACCAAAAATGGCAACATTTTTTGTCACCGTATTTTTCCTTGGTCCCCATTGGCTAATTCAGTTTTTCAGTCCTGGATTAATTATTTATTGTTAGATTTGTATAAAACAAAGTTCATATGCTCCGTGGTCCAAACTGTCATTTTTATTGTTACCAGTACATTTTCCTTTCGATAACGGATGTGACGTAAATTTAGCAAAAACTGCAATTTTGACAGTTCGGTACCACTTTTTGAAAGCAAATATTATTTTTTTCAAATCTGGTATGACTGAAAGGGTGTGCCCTGTTAAGGCGCAGAAATCATCGCGCTCAGTTTTTTTAATTTTTATTTCGTTTTCGGATCATTTCGATTTAAAGGCGGAAAAAGGTGAAAAAATGAGCTATTCACAACCCATTCAGGCTTTTCATATTTTAATATATTTTTTTGAAACTTTCATAAACTAGTAGCAATAATCCATACAAAGAGAATGTATGTGAAAATTAGTTTGTAATATGAGCAGTTGCCGAGAAATGGGCAATTTTGCATGAGTCACCCTTTACGCTAGTTTGCCTGTAAAAGAGTCAATTATTCGATTTTCATAAAAGTGACACCATTTGATGCGTAATGTCAGTTTTAACGAGTTCAAACCTATTAAACCGGAAGTAACGTCATTTTGGCAAAAACTGTATTTATAGCCTTCAAAACAGATATTTTATTCAAATGCGTCTAATTTATAATGTTTTTCAAATTATGATATTTGATTCCAATCAACAAATAGATCGAACCCATACGATCATACAGATACCAGAAAATGGTTTCTAACTTGCACGGTTGCAGAGAAATAGGCGATTTTCTACAAGTCACTTTTCAAGGTTTTTGGTCTATAAAAGTGGCAATTATTATTCAATTTACATTCAATTTTCACCATGTGATGCCTTATGCCATTTCTGATTTCATAAAACTAATTGAACATTTTCATTATCACCGGAAGTACTGTACACTTACATGTAAAAAATGTATAAAATGAATTGATATTGATATTTAAAGGGTTTTAGATCTTTTAAAACATGTTGTAAGTTGCATCAAAATCCTATAAAAACTTTAAAAGGTTTTGCAACCTAAATATAAGATTTTTCATACAATCAGGGGCCATAATCCGGGAAGCTGGGTTCATGCAAATATCAAAAGGAATGAAGATCTTGGGGTTATAAACATAAACTATTAGCGAACAGTCAGCAGTCATTTTATTGGGCAGTTCATAATTAAATAATAATAATATCGTCATTTATATAGCGCGTTAATACTGAAGAAAACGGTTTCTAAGGCGCTGTTGGTTTTTATATTCACTCATTATTTACGGTTTTGAAATAGGAATGTTTTGAGTTGAGATTTAAAATGGCCCACAGACGGTGATTGTTTTATTGATTGTGGTAGTCTATTCCATAGAAAGGGACCAGCATAAGAAAAGGCACGTTTTCCAAGTTGTAAGTTAATGGCTGGAGATTTTAGAAGATGTTTTTTCTGAGAACGGAGATTTCTGCTGGTAGTATAGGGTTCTACAAGACTTTTTATATAAGATGGAGCTTGGCCGTTTAACGCATTGAAGACGAAGTGGAGTAACTTGAACTTAATTCTTTGCTGAATTGGGAGCCAATGTAAAGATAGCAATACAGGGGAGATGTGTTGATGTTTTCTAGTTTTAGTGAGGAGTCGAGCTGCTGAATTTTGAACATGTTGTAGTTTGTTAATCTGATAGTCTGGTAAGCCATATAGTAAACCATTGTGGTAATCTAGTTTAGTTGAGATGAATGCGTGAATGAGTTTTTCTTTATTTTCATAATTGAGATAGCTTTGGATCTTTCCAATTCGATGTACAGTCCACTCTGTCACATCCGAACTCTGATCACTCTGGCACTCTGTCACATCCGACACCATTTTCATGTCCCGATTTATTTCCTTATTACTTCAGCTAAAAAATCTCTGGGTAATTCGACCTCTGAACGTTCCGGATTACGACATCAATCAGCCGTCCCGTCATACGATTTCCATTGAATCGACACCGTATAATCCGGCCTTCAATCGGTGGGTGTGAAGCAAACACTTACCGATCAATTATCCGTGAGATTAAAACTGGATGGGTGTGAAGCCACAAAAGATTAACAAGCAATCACCAATCAATTATCTGTGAGATTAAAACTCGCTACCTTTGTTGGTCTTTGTTGATTACTTTGATAATTTTAATCTCTTGTACGACAGTTGTGACAAATACTCAAGAATATCCACAAATTTTTACCCCGAATTCACAGTCGTTAAAATATTCCTAGCACCTGTTGGAAACATTCGTTGCGCATGCGGATTGAACCTGAATAACCTATAAGTTTGGTAACCCTACGGATCTCTTCGAACCGTGTGACGACGACCTGGGGATGCTCGATTCACAGTCCGGAACGTCCCGAATTGACAGAATTGCAATCGAGTGACGCAGAATTCAGTCCCGACGACGGAGGGTTAGTGAGTAGAATTGTGATGTAATTTTCACCCAATTGTCACTATTTTTCGGGATTGAGAGAATTCAATTCCGGAACGTACAATCGAGTACGCCCATTATCAACGAACACGTGATATCAAAGACAAGAGTGGGATCAATTGAAGACGGTGAAGAAGATAAATTAACGACACACTTGACTTAGTCACTATTTTTGGGATTGAGAGAATTCAATTCCGGAACGTTCAATCGAGTTCGCCCATTATCAATGAACACGTGATAGCAAAGACAAGAGTTCGATCAACTGAAGACGGTGAAGAAGATAAATTAACGACAGACTTGACCTATTTAAAATGCCTACGCATGTTAAATGAAATAAAAATTAATGTAATACAATTTTGAATGTACAGAAATATTTTTTAAAGGGAATAAAATTCTGGTGATTCGAAGTTCTATGTTCGAAGCTAGTTGGGCACTGACGTGTTTTAAATTTAAAATGTGAAATTTCTGAAACCAATCCACTTACAATAAACAGGAAGAGTTACAGGTGGACCGACGACACTACTATCTCCACAGGTCCAGGTTCCAGTATCAGTCTTGTTAACATTAGTTATATTAAGATACAGTTGTCTTATGTCACCATTGATACAACCACATGTATATCTGGTATCTGATGATGATTGACATGTTAATAATAATACTCTACAGATTATGTCATTACCAATGTTAAACAACACAGCTTGAGGTATATTATCAACAGATATCTGACATGTAAATCTATAATCCCCTCCTCTAATACCATATGGTGATGATCCTGATAAATTGTATGTTTGACCTGCAATACAAGAAAGAGGTGACATGCTTCATTTTCCCTAGTAAATTTGATAAAATATTACCACCAGACAGGGAATATGATAAGCGGTATCGCATCGCAGTTTGCTAAATAAAAATGACGTAAGTGCGAATCAGATATTAATTTGACTAGCAAAGATTTGTCAAATTTAAGGGAATCTGCGTATCAAGTTTCTTGTCCCAAATCAAGCGTGAAAAATGTTTAACAAACATGATTAACCGTTACACTGCGTACATACATTCTAGTCCCTTTGATGTCGGTCAAAGATTAGTCAATAAACTAATAGTAAGCTAATCGTTTAACAGTCATTCAGTTCTCGATCTAATTAAGTAATTAGTACAGACGTTAAATTTGATAATCCTGTAAATATACAAGCTTGATAATTATTCACAAAAGAATTATTTTTATCTTTAACCATTTTCCTTCATAAGAATTGACCACGTGTTCCCATCTGCCATCTCATTTGCAATCACACAATATTTTAATCATTTTCCATTCATTGAACAGCAAAATATATCCATCCAATGCGCAAACTGTTATTAGCTATACACACTAGTTTAAAGATACATTCAATGTGGGCGTATAAAAAGCATCGAAATCTTTGAGATATCAACCCATACTTAAAGTTTCGTCAAAATCAGTTAAAATCTATGACCTGTGGAATGCCCACAAACAAAAGTAACGGGGGCGGCGACAAAATACGTCCACATGAAAATGTGACCGTATGAAAAGAGTGGTGTCTTTATTGATCACTTATTAACAAACTATACATGAATTTGTAGTGTATTAATTGGGCTATGAGATGTAATATTTCGTTTTACATCAATTCCCAGAGGTTGTGAAGAATCAAAAGGTCACATGATCGATTGATTGCCTTTAACATTGTCCTTTCTTACATTTTCATAGCATCAAATGGAAAAGTGCTTCTTGAATTCTGAAAGAAGATATCTCTGGGCAGTTTTTGAAACAATAATAAATCGTTAATCCCAGTGTGAGCGCTAGCCACTCGCCACTTCGCCAATGGGGATTTTCCATCATCTGTGGCAATAATTATTGTTAAAAAGTCGCCACTTTGGCAAAAAGGCCCATGTGGTCCTGTTGGTTCCTTGTTTCTACCTCGTGCACTTGCCTTTTTAACACAAACAAATAACCAAGAAACCCATTAAAAATTGCTAAAAGAATATATAGACGGGCGACATTGTACTGTGACCATTAGTAATCATTTTTTTCATTGACAGAAATTATCATATTATTCATGTATTGTCCAATCATGTCTTGTGTACTGAATTACACACAATTTACAAAATGGCTAGAGATGTTGCATTCTTCGATAATTTTGCTTCAGCAACTAATCTATCATTCATAATTATCCACGTCACACATTATCCATATGTACACAATTCCCTTAAATTGTTTTGGTATTTATTTAGATCCATACGAATATCGTGATATTAAACAGTTCTATTTCTTCAACGTCGGTATGACTAGAAATTCTCCTGAATTCCGAATCTACTTTTAGTCCTTGCATTTTAACTCAGTTTCGCACCATTCCGGGCAGTTGCTGCAATAGAAATTCTGACCACGTTTTATGGTCGGTCTACACGTATATTATCACCAAAAAAAAAGTCCCAGTCCGAAATCCGTGCCCAAATTTTGTAATCCTCTGTGAAACAGATTGCGTCCCTCGGTGTCGGGGCATGCACCAAAAAGAATAAATATGCAAAGTTCCAAGATGATCTATTCAGAATTGTAGCCTGTACACAATCAACACCAAAACTGGGCATTTAAAAACCAATTAGCAATTTTCCAATCTTACCGTTATCTATTCCCGGTATGTTACACAAAATTACATGATGTATATTACCCGGAGCAAAATATGAGATATAAAATGGATGAAGTTTTAGCTATAAGCATGACATAATTTGAAAAATATCAAAAATGTTGTACAACTTGACCCCCATTAGTAAAAAACTTAATACTTCGAATGAACATTATGGTACACACCTCTGGTGAAGTCACGTAAGGTTAAAAAAAAAAGTCCACAGCATATCGTTTGCATTTTCATTGAACACATACCCAAGGCTGTTCAGAAGTGAAAAAATGAAAATCTTCTATAGACTAAATTCGAAAATATGCCAAATAAAAGAAAAAAAAATATGTAAAGTTTACTTCTTCCGCGATATTCTGACATTCATTCTTGAAAGTACTTGACAACTGAAGCAATATAGTAAAATGCATACAATTCAATATGCGCAAATATCGAAAGGAACCGAGATCCTAGTGTTATAAACTTACATTTCAAGTTTCAACAAAATCCGATAAAGATAGGTTGCCAGGCAACAAAACATACGCCCACAGCAGCTATATCGTTCGGGCAGTTAACAAGAGTTGTCGCATATTTTTACTTTTTTCGGTGATGAAACATTTATAATACATTAAAATCTGATAATGAGTAACAACTCATTAAGTAATTATCAGAATACCATTAAAATTTGTTTGGTTTTAATAAAGTTCTGCCCCATGCTAACGTTTAGTATACGAAACTTTTAACATCATGGATTTAGCTGTTCAAGTCATAAAGATTCATTGAAAATCAATATACTTGTTTGACTCAAGACATTAAACATTTTGTATAAATTAAAAGTCAATCGGATATTAACAAGATTTTTCAAAGTGATCAAGAGCCATAACTCTGGCAAAAAATATCGGAAATCGCTGAAAATCAATAGGATTCTTCGTCTCGTGACCTTAAACACAGTGTATCAATTTAAAGTCAATCGGATATTAACGTTAGCCTCTAGAGCATCCACAAGATTTTTCAAAGTGATCAAGGACCATAACTCTGGCAGTAATTACCGGAAATCGCTGAAAATCAATAGGACTCTTCGTCTCATGACCTTAAACACTGTGTATCAATTTAAAGTCAATCGGATATTAACTTTCGCTTCTAGAATGTCCACAAGATTTTTCAAAGTGGTCAAGGGCTATAACTCTTGCAGTAATTATCGGAAATCGCTGAAAATCAATAGGCTTTTTCGTCTCATGACCTTAAACACTGAGTATCTTGTGGACGCCGGACGGACGGGGGCGACAACAATATACGATCATATTTCAATGTGGGCGTATAAAAATTGTGACCTCTACAGGGTCCACAACCTTGATATATCATATTTTTACGATATTTGAGAACCAATGGCGGCCATTTTGTCTGTCAATTTTGGGCCGTTTTTCACGAAATTAGAACTCTGCCGTCCTTAGGGTGTAACAGTAATAAAATAATATGTTTTTTTTAAGTCGGATAAAAATTATGACCTCTATAGGGTCCACAAGCTAAAAACGCGATATTTCGTACAATCATGTGCCATAATTCAGGAAGTTACGGTAGGAATATCGAATGGAACCGAGATCTTTGTGTTATAAACTTACATTTCAACTTTCAACAAAATTGGATTAAAATTGTGACCTCTCTAGGGTCAACAACCTTGATATACCATATTTTTATGCTATTTGACAATGAAGGGCGGCCATTTTGTCTGTCAGTTTTGGGCTGATTTTCACGAAATTTGATTTTAGCAGTCCTTAGGTTTTAATGGTGATATAATAATAAGTTTTTTTAAATCGGATAAAAATCAGGGGGCGTAATTCAGGAAGTTAAAATTCAATATGCACAAATATCGAAAGGAACCAAGATCTTTGGATTATAAACATGCATGTCAAGTTTCATCAAAATCGGATCAAAATTGTGACCTTTATAGGGTCCACAAGCTAAAAAAGTGATTTTTCGTACATGCCAATATCGGAAGCAGCCGAGATCTTTTGGGGATAAACCTATACTTCAAATTTCGTCAAAATCGGATAAGAATTGTGACCTGTAGAGAGTCCACAAACAATTCCAGTTATTGTGTCATACATCACCGGAAAGTAGGTTTTTATGGCTCTTTAAATCTACTTGTTATTTTCTGGCACATTCATGATTACATACTTTAGAAGATATATAGGCATTTTTTTTTTGAGCAAAGAAATGGGTTCTAAAAATAGACTACTTTCAATTCCTTTTATTTATCGAAGGCTCGGATTAGCCCATACCGAGCATGTGATATCACTGAAGTCATGGTCATCCAGCGAATTTGTAAGTGACGGCCAGCTTGATTTGGCTTTAGTTAAGGGTGAGTATTCATAGTGAAGGATGAGAAAGTGACGGCTGACTTGATCTCGGCCGCTCCATGTGTGAGGACTTGTGTCCTGTTTGCATTATTCAGAAGTGCCTGGATAACACATGACTGTGCAGCGCGTGCGCAGTGACATTTCCGTGTTACTTTCAGTTTGTTTATTCTAGTCTGGTGACAATGAGTCTTAGCCGTTCATGGGTCTGTGTTGATTATGTTTGATTGTTTTTTTGTTACTGTATTCGACATTTATGTGCTAAATATGGATATCATAGAGTATAACCATAACCACAACTTAACACCATTTGTATATGCCGTGGAATTATAGGATGGGTTGTTGTTTTTATATTTTCGTGTGATCAAATAGATAGGCTACTATTACTAAGTAAATGGCTTGACTTTTCACCTGCAAATGATACATTGTATTAGCAATGCAAAAGCTTTTTTAAATTTTTGAATCTGACTGAAACTGAATATTTACTAGTTTTTCAACCCCTCTCCCATTTAAGAAACCCCACCAAAAATTCAAAATCGATTAAGTTGCACTTTTATGACCCAAAATTGATCGATGTCAGTATACAATTTTTTTAAATTTGCAAAAAAAAGTGACCGAAGACAATTTCTCAGCAACCACTGAAGATAAAGGCATCAAATTTTCAGGAAACATCCTTCCAACCATTAACTTTTAAATTGGAATTGATAAATTTTTAATTAAGTAATTTTAATTACTTAAGGCGTTTCGATTTTAAGCCAAATTACCACTTTACCGAGAGCCGTCTATTAACTTACGGGGGAGTAGTAATGCAATTTAATGCTGTTTACTTTTCATGTCTTGTAATTAGTGTCATCTAATTGCCCAGTGTCATCTAGAAACTTAAGGCGTTTGTTTTTGTGTGAAATATTTAATTTCTGTCTCCCAATTGTAGAAACTATGTTCAGATTTAGAATCTGAGTATAGTGTCTAAAATTCTTGAATGAATTGCATATTTGTTGAATATCGTCCATTCTTTGGTATTGCCGACGTCCGTTGGGAAATGTCGATTTACAATGAATTGACAATTTTCCCGGCGTAGATAAAACTCACATTTTATTTATTAGAAAATAACAAAACAATGGACGTATATCTTGTTACTTATAATCTTGCTTTCTGGGTTATTTACCCGCTTCCGCAATTAATAACAAATGTATTTGTGACTTTACAAATTAATGTGTGCAGTTCTCGTTTCGGCCACAAATGAAACGTCATTTTCGCCAGACGTCTAGACGTCTTTGGGGGACTATTTATTTTTGTATCCCCACCCCTTGGGAATGTTGAAGAAATACAAAAGGAGGGGAATTGCTAACAATTGTAGGTACAGTTTCCCCCCATTGAAACGGGCACAAATGAAACGTCATTTTCGCAAGACGTCTAGACGTCTTTGGGGGACTATTTTCGTCAACATTTATTTTTGTATCCCCACCCCTTGGGAATGTTGAAGAAATACGGAAGGAGGGGAATTGTTAACAATTGTAGGTACAGTTCCCCCCCATTGAAACGGGCAAGGACCGCAAATGGTATCTAGTTTATAATTAGTCTTGTCACAATAAAATCAAGATTTCTAATCAAAAAACAAAAGCAAAACAAGCAGGGTCATTATTCCAAATACATGGAAAGTTCCTCTACAAACTATATACACATATATTGCACATATAACACTTATCAGTTTACACACTAATATTCAGATACCTCACATCCAAGTTTAAAACCTAATCTGCGTATTGTTTACAAACATCAAATATAAAAACATATTTACACAAAAGTTCAAAATATAATCGGCGATACCAGATTATATTCTTTGAATGACCGTCTGCTATTGTTTTATAAATGACAAATTCCAGCCATGTAACCATATCGCTCACAGACGTGTAATTACACCACCATCGCATGGAATAAACAACAGTCATAAATGTCTGCCGTTAGATTCTTTGAATGGCCACTACCTATTGTTTAATTAATCCCCTAATCCCGACACATGGTTTTGTAGTGAAGTATATTCGTATTGTTACTTAATTGCCATTATGATTTTAGTTTTTTTAGAATACTTCACCGATGTTTTTGTAATAAAGTATACTCGTATTGTTTGTTAATTGGCGTTATGATTTTAATGTTTAGACAACATTTAATTGACTTGAGATGAAATCTGAATATAAATTATTAGATGGATAAATAAAAGGTATTTTACAATTACATATTGACAGCTTAATCACTCGCCAAAATACAGTTGGATTGATATTATTTCGGCATCATAATTAACTTTAAAACTAATCGTTGATTTAATTTCTGCACACAAAATGAAACTAAATACAACAATTCCGTATAAGAATCAATTTAGAATACCAAAATGTGGTCAAAACTGTGTAATAAATTATAAAATAAATGATAAATGAATAGAACCTGTTGTAAGGTGGACACTGCATGCTTTCTTTTAACGTTGGGTTAATTGAGGTGCCAGGTAGTCTGAACAACTGAAGATAACATGTGTCGAAAAAGTGACTACGTGCAGTTTATTTTTTGATCTGTTAAATCACAGGACAATTCTGTTATGGTGAAACCAACCTGCAGGAAATGGACTATATTACAAGTTGAAAGTTTTGCATTGAGGATCGCTCGATTGGTGGCATTTTATTTTTAGTGGGTAAAAAGAGGCAATTCTACCAGTTATCCTAGGTGTTTTGAAGTTACTAGTTTCGTTCGGCTTGAACTCTTCAGACTGGTTAGTCTCAGAAGTGAGGTTTTATTTATACTATTCCAGGACCCCGGTAACCCCGCCAAAATACGCCAAACCCCGGTAAAAGAACCCCGGCAACCCCGCCAAACACTAACCCCGTAAATCATTTTACCGGGGTTCGTGTTTGGCGGGGTTGCCGGGGTTCTTTTACCGGGGTTTGGCGTATTTTGGCGGGGTTACCGGGGTTTGGTATTCTGGCGGGGTGGCCGATGCTATTTTACAGGGTTTGGTATTGTGGCGGGGTTCACGAGTTTGCCAGGTGTCAGGGTTTGATGTTATAGCTACGTTCATGATTATGTAGATACCTAGAGTCGGTATCTTTTAACTAAAGTCAGGAACAGCTAAAATATGATACAGAGTCGACGTGTCTATCCTTGACCAAGGTTTTTTTTTGAAGGTGGGGAACTAGTTTCGTTCGTATTGAACTCTTCAGACTGTTAGCATAAATCAGGGTAAACAAGCCCGGATAGGGTCGGGGGCTGGAAAATGAAAGAAAAGGAGAAAGTCGAAGGTGGATTGTTATTAGTTTAATAGACTGTGAATAAACAAAGAATTTTCTAAATCTGTGAGGCTTAGTTGGCACGCGAGAGCAACATCTTCTTCAAGTTGTTGTTGCAGGGAAGGTTCCGTGGTGACTTGGAAGAAAAGGTCCGATGCTTGGTCTCTGTTACGCCAGATGTCGCTGCGGCTGGAGCGGACAGTATCCCAGGTTTCTGCATTGAGTTCACTGGGGGAGATGTTGAAATCCCAATTTGTGAAGGAGGGGAAGGGTGCCCCTTTGGGTGTGGGGTGGCTGGAGCTCTGGTCAAAGCTGGTAATGGCCACTGGTGTCGGGGAAGCCGCACGGACAGTTTCCGTGGAATGACTGGTAGATGGGTTGGCGGTCTCCAGTTCCCCTGTGGTGGTGGTAATTATCTGTTGGAGCTGATCCTGGCGCGGACGAGGTGCTGAAGCACCGTTGCAGTTTTGTTTTTTAAGGTATTCTTTTCTCCTTTATGATTTGTTACAGGCAGCACAGGTAAATCTGGGTGCCACGTGGCTCTCCTTCATGTGTCTAAGTAGATGGCACTTCTTAGAGAAGACTTTCCTACATAAGTGACAGGCGCCCATTTTGAGAGAAGAGTTGCTATGACGTCGGGTATCCTATTGTGACGTAAAGCGGGTGACTTAACGTGGAACAGTATAAAATAAGATGGCACGGTGGCACTAAAAAAGGGGGTTTGGAGGCTAAAGAAGATCCAAAGTTGGGACACCCAGTGGGTGGAGTTATAAATAAAAAAAGGAAGAAGGGGGGGGGGTGCCCAAGTTCAGATTTTGTCGTTGATCCCGTGTGGCTGAAAAGTTTTAGTGAAATTGGTGCCGAGAATTGGCGTGTTCGGAAAATAAGCTAAAGCGTATGTAAAGGAAGACGTTGGACACTATTCATGATAAAATATTTATAAAATGGGAATTATATGAACTGGGGAAGAAAAGTGTACCGGGACTATAGAGGTGAGTCGTTTAGTGGCTGTGTAGTGACGTTATGTATTAATGAAATTGTTATTGAATAAAGTGATTTATTTTGTTGTTTGTTATTTATGAATGCGACCACTCTAGATTGGCGAGTCTGCCACTTGGCGTAGAGAATATTATACTTATATCGAACACTCATATTATACTGACTATGAATATTTCTGCGTCCCTAACATTACACAATGTCGTGTGGACGACTTATTCTACATCCCGAAAGTCGCATGGACGAGTCAACCAATGCAGCGTGGATGGCTTAACCAGATTTTTCGTGTGGACGACTTGACTAGCATATATCTGACAATTGAAAAAAAATATATTGACTGTCAATGAATAAAAACAAGGGAATGTACGAACAATTGTCAATTCATTGTAAATCGACTTTTCCCAACGGACGTCGGCAATACCGAAGAATGGACGATATTCAACAAATATGCAATTCATTTGAGAATTTTAGATACTATACTCAGATTCTAAATCTGAACATAGTTTCTAAAATTGGGAGACAGAAATTAAATATTTCACACAAAAACAAACACCTTAAGTTTTCTAGATGACACTGGGCAAACTAATTACAAGACATGAAAAGTAAACGACATTGCATTACTACTCACCCGTAAGTTACTAGACGGCTCTTGGTAAAGTGGTAATTTGGCTTAAAATCTAAACACCTTAAATAATTAAACACTCTGTTCATTTCTTGACAACGTCCGGGAAAATAAACGCCTTGTCTAAAAACTAAACCCCTTTCAAATCTAAATGGTAGTGTTTATTTCTAAAAAACATCCCAAGAAACTGGACGGTTGTAAAGCAGACGATCGTTGTCAAAAGTAAACGGTGTTTCTTAATCTACACGGTAGCACAAACTGGGTATTTTTTGGTGAATCTTGACGGCATTTAACACATTCTTGACGGCAATCTATTAGCTGGATACGTGTATTAAATTCTAGATGATAAGCTAAGTTTCTTTCCTTTTTTCGTAAAATCTGGACGATATCCGGTCCCTAGTGTAAACCAAATGACAATATCCTTAGAATGATTTTTGTTGATATTTTCACAAGTTTTGAATGATTTGCTTTCTTCAGAATTGTCTAGAAAAAGCTATGTAGAGGCAGTAAGAGTGGGAAAATCTATCGATATTTCATGCTGAGTAGGTGACACATCGAGTGATTCACCCACCACTATTCCTACACCACTACAAAGCGTAGGAAAACTGTGCACACACGTGTTGTCTCAATGCATTCAAGAGATGTCACAGAAAAAAGGGTTGCAAGGTTGAGATCACAGTGAATTGATGGATTGAAGGTAAAAATAACAGTAATTTCTTTACTACAACCCTTATGCTGTATTATGCTTACTGTAGATGAAGGGGTTGTGTAGCTCCTGTTACAAACCCAGAATGGTTTTGTTTAAAGTGCAAATGACGACAAACCATAGAACTAGAATACTAACGGGAACGCCCACTCGGTGACGTATAACGGTGATGACATAATTATGTTGTACATCGCATGCGCGAAGTCAATAAGGCACAAGTAACTTCCGGCCATATGTCACCATGGCAGAAGCGTACGACATCCTGGAATTTCAAGAACTTGACGGTGTAATTGATGTAAGTTATTTCATAATTTTAATGAGTTTTATTTAAATTAGTTATATAATATACCATCGGGAGTATAAACCATTTATTTTCGGACATTAAATTATCCGAACACACTTTTGTGTCTGCATCATTTTCTACTACATATTATAAAATTATTATTAATAAATTATGATGACATTCACATTTTATTTAGGACTTATTATTTTTATTTATTGTTTTGTGTATATTGTTGTTAGCCTTTGGCATGTCCGTGCCAGTTTTAGCTGGTTTTCCAGTGCCCTTTTCTTTTTTATAACAAGGGGTTTTACATAGGCTAAGCCTGTTCCCCAATCCCATTTAGACATCCTGAATAAAAATATTGTTTATAAAAAAAATGTTTATTCTTTACAGTACTACAGCTTTTCTTTGCTAAAGATTTGTTTGAGACATCTCAACCTGTCGTTCCAGTAGCACCCGTAAGTTTTCTACATATACAACATGCATACATAGTCACATAGTGTTTGTAGCAAATGGGCTTGAAACTCATTATAGTCTCGACCATGTCTATATATTTTTTTTTCTTCTCAAACAATCAAATTGCTTTGGAAATGAAATAAAATGGGGTTTAACGTTCTACTGTTCTGCTCCTATGATGGGCTACTGAAGAGGGGCATACGCCATAAGGTGTGCTTTGAGGGAAATTTTGGCCGGGCAGCGGCACTATCACCTACTCTTATATCGAATCCCATCTGCCAAGGGATCTTTTACGTGCATTCCAATGTATACACGGGGCCTCCATCCTGCATCACTGACAAGGGGGAACCACGCCGGAAAATCTGGATGAACTTTCTCGGCCAATGCAGGGATCGAACACCCGACCTCCAGGCTAGCGAGCCAGCGTCTTACCCACTTAGCAACGTGATCCCAAATTGCTTTGGAACAGTTTCTTTTATTTTGTATAATATTTGCTTTAAAGAACTGTATTAATTTGGTATCAAGCTCGTAATTAGATAAAATTGTGAGGAAAATTATAACCTCCAACCCTGTCTTTGGTTGTGTACAGATTTACACTGGTAATTTTAATTCATAGCTATTGGTTTTGTTTGGTTTTTATTTAAGTTTTTTCCATTGTTATTTATTTTCTTTTTAAGGTGCAAACTAATCCAGTTAAAATCAATGGGAAAGTTCAAGTAGTGGTTATATGAAAAATGATCTGATGTTCACATGATCTCAAGGGTTTGCCGAACCTCAATCGAGTTTAACCCCAACATGGAATATTATACATCAGAACTGTTCATCAGTACATGCATCTGCCTGTGCATTTTCTAGTATAAGTTTATCATTTATAAGTTTGAATAGTTAAATTACTATTCAAGATAACTAATTTAAAAAACAAGAACAACAATATGTGGTTGGAATGATCCAAGGTTCTGTTCAAAGATATTTTATCCACATGACAGTGATGCTTGTCAAATAAAACTTGTGACTTTAACAGATAATGACCATTGATAAACACTAAAGGCAAATAGAAATGCACAAAAAAATCCATAAGCTTATGATAAATTAACTTATCCAGGCCCTAATCAACTCTCGATGGCATCGGATTTCTCCGATATTAAATAGATTAGAACAAGTTAGCCATATTTAAGCTTGATTTAAGATAAAAATGGAGGAGTGAGACTTTACTTCGAACAACCAGTACGGTGGTTGAAATTATTGCACACGTCTTGTCAAACCTTCAAAGGCTAATATAATGTATATTTAAGAATAATTTAATACATTTATAAAGCTCACACATTACAAGTAGTGCGTGCACCTGTATAAATTTTGTATAAATTTTGTTATCATTCTTAATATTTTATACTGAGATGCAATAAAAATAATACATCACTTTTATAAATGGATGAATGTAAATCTTGTTTGAAATGAATCCAGGTTTAACGTCCTACTTATAACTTTTCTGCTCAATTTTGTTTTAAAGATTTGCTTTAATCTTGCAATTCTGGATGTAACAACATCATATTACGATGATAACATGTGAGAATGTTTTGAAGATTGCGTAAACGCACCCCGAACAATTCTCAATCAAAAAAATTAAACCCAACAAAATCAGTATGTTGATTTTTCTGGTACACACGTGGGTTATATAATGCAGCTTTTAACACTGAGAAGTAGTAAAGGTGAGATTTGTACGTTTCCAGTATAGTTTTCTCGTTTTTTAGTAAATTTCTATGAATGTCGGTAAAATTCTAATTATCGCAACAAATCTAATACGAAGAGGCTAAAATCTGTAGGTGCGGTGTGTTAATTAACAGGGGTGAGAAATTGACTGAAAGGTGATTTAATTATCGCCAGGGGTGAAAATCTCGGCGACAGTGCTTTTTCTGTACTGGTGTGTTAATTAACGAACGGGTTAAAAACGACTGACACGGTGTGTATTCTTTGTTTGGTGAGTTTTCTCTAAAGCGTGTTATAACTGCAGCAAAGGTGATTTATCAAGGACCAGCAGGCTTTATCTGACGCGTAGGTGTTAAATCTAATTTACTGTGCGATCGGTCTTTGTTAATTGTAGGTCTTTATACGTGGATTTATACGTGGGATAGGTACGTATATCCTTTGTTATTCGTGTTTCATTTCTTGATGAATACTGTGTGTTTTGTACTTCGTACCATAGTCGGACTGCAGTTATTTATATATTTGATCGTTTTTGTGGGTTTAATTTGTTTACAAATTATCGTGCGTACCACTGTGCGTATCTTAAAATTGATCACACGTAGTACCGTCATTTCCCGATATCATAACCAACCCCAATTTGATTATCCGATATATTCTAATCGCCATTGTTATCAGATTAACGAATCTTGTTTCGAAAGCAAGTTTATAAATGTAAAATTGCACAATTAATGAAAATCTATAAGTTTTCGTCACTGCTATATTTACTACGCGTTGGCCTATTAATATATAAATGTATAGTTTCTTGCCTGGGTCATAGATAGGACTACGGAGAAAAAGTAATTTCCTCACTATATATAACAAATGATAACTCACATATCAAATAACACTGATGAAAATAGAGACATGCGCCCGCTTCCACCCACGGCGATATTGCCAATTGCCGAACATTATTCAGATTCGATCGAACTGAAGTAGTAGTACAGCAATTGATAATATCGATATGACAAAAATTTCTGACTTTGTTAATAATCATATCCCAGGTATAAAAATAACAGAAGTTAATAAGTCCCTAAAAGCTCTAGATATCACAAAAGCCGTTGGACTAGACTCTGTTAATGCCCTATTTCTTCAAAAAGGTGCACACATAATATCTGAAAGCCTAACCTATATTTATAATATTTGTATTGATCAGAATGTTTTCCCTACTGTTTTAAAAACTGGTAAAGTTTTACCTTTATACAAAAATGGACCCAAAAATGATCCAAACAACTACCGACCAATTTCCATATTACCAAGTTTATCAAAAGTATTAGAAAAACATGTCTAATCACATCTTACTGAATATCTTAATAAATATAATTTGTTGTATTCTAACCAGTCCGCGTTCAGATCTAATAGCTCCTGTTTGACTGAAAATATGTATGACTCCCTAAATAATAATCTTCTATGTGGGGCCATTTTCTTTGATTTTAGGAAAGCATTTGACCTTGTTAATCATAAGCTGTTACTACAAAAATTGCAATTATATCAATTGTCCAAGACATCTATAATGTTTCTCAATTCATACCTGCTTGATAGACAACAAAGGAGCTTTGTAAATGGTGATTTGTCTTCTTGTAAACCAATAGTTCATGGCGTACCACAAGGTTCAGTTTTTGGTCCTTTGATTTTTAATATTTTTATAAATGATTTACCTCTGTATTTAAATTCTAAATGTGATCTTTTTGCTGACGATACAACCATTTATACTAGTGCAAAAACTGTTTCTGACCTTCAGAACAATCTTCAAATTGATACAGATACGGTGATGAATTGGTGTAGACATAATAGCATGATAGTTAATGAGGTCAAAACAAAATCCATGTTAATTACAACTAGACAGAAGCGTAAACATTTATCGTCTGAACTTAGTATTAAAATCAATGACTCAGTCATCGAAACTGTTTCCAGGTTCAAACTTTTGGGAATTATTTTAGACCACCATTTACGGTGGACTGACCATGTACATTATGTGATCAAAATTGTGAATCAGAAGATTTTCCAACTTCGCAAAATCAAGCAGCTACTACCACTTCAATATTCGTTCTCTATTCTACAAAGCCTATATACAAACCTATCTAGATTATTGTTCACCAGTTTGGGATCAGGGTGACTCTACTGCTTTGAGCACACTAAGTCGTCAACAAAACAAAGCCCTTAAATTGATTCTAGGTTTAGAACATACAAAAGATTTGGCTCCAGGCCTTGCCCAAATCAAACTCTAAAATATTAAACAGCGTCACTTACTGAACAAATATGCATTTATTTACAAAATTATTAATCAACAATGCCCTTCATATTTAACCAACATCCTCTGCTACTACGATACTCCATACTCTAATATCAATAACAAAATTGTCATTCTTCGGCCTAATCTATCTGTTGTTAAAAACAGTATTAGATTTACTGGTGCCCATTTATGGAATTCATTACCTGACTGTTTAAAATATTGTAAATCATATTATTCATTTCGAAGGCAATTATTTAAATTTGTAACCATGTAGAGACCTAGTATAGTCTTCTATATAGTAGTACTTATATACATTGGGAGCGCTCGGAAGAAATATATTATGGTCATTTCCATTAATTAATTTGTCTATTTACATGTACCATAAGCATATTAGATGATAATTATATGATTCGTGTGTGACAACATTATTATATTGTGATTGTAATTAATATTTCAATTGTGTTTTTGTTAATATTCTTTTGTAAATATTGCTCTTCTGTTTTCAAATTTCATTGTTCACTTCTTTAACTTCTGTTATAAATAGGGTGACCCACCATAAATAAATATCTCCATATATCTCGACAATTACGCCACAATATTTATATATATGCCAAGCCTCAAATCAGTTTCACACAATTATAGTCACTAAAAAAACGATCATGTTGTACTTAATAAGCTATGACCATTAATCATGTATAAATAATAGACTGAAAACTGGTTCCAAGAGTCATCCATAACATCCAGACACTTTTGAGTAAAAGATAGGTTACGTGCCCGTGTTTTGAAATTAGTCTCGCTTAACCAGTCTATCGACCATTCTACGTCTGATTGACAGGTCGGGATAATCAAGACTACTTTTTTACGAAACATAACAGGAAGCTAGAACAAGAAATTGAATTTAGAAATAAGCACGTTAGGTAGATCAACAATCGTTTTAAGAAGCTTGTAAAAGTAAAATGAAACTACTGCTAGTATCATGCTCCTGTCTAACCCGAGTGATTTAGAGATATTATTTGTACTAAACCAAAAGATGCCGCTCTTAACGGTACAGTTAATGATAAAGCGATTTAAAAAATGAAACGTGCGTAATTTCTAAATCTGCTGTAAAAACCAAGAAGCTTAATTTTACTGCTATTCAAAATCGTCAACAATAAATTTTTTACGGCTGTAATAGTTGATAGATTTGTAGAGAATTGCACGTGCCATGGCTATTTATAGTATCATACTGTCAGAAAGTTGGTCTCGGCACGGCGAATGTGCACGCTTCAGTGGTAGTCTCGAACTATCAGCGGTGGACTGTATTTCTGTGAGTACATGGGTCACCCTATTATAAAGGGCAAAATGTAAGACTGGCCTAATTTTCAACCCTTTGAAAATAAAGTTATTATTATTATTATTATTATTATTAACTCTGTGTAACAAGCTCGTCTTTGAAAGAATAATACTGATATATGACCTGGTATTGAGACGCTTGTTTTCCATTGTATGAAATAGCCTTATTAATTTACTCCACAGTACTAAGAAACCACAGGTTCTGTGTCGGTTCGTGCACACTTTTCACACGGAACTGTTCTTTGATGTTGAGAGGCACACACAGTTCGCTCTGCTCTTTGATGTTGTGAGGCGACTGTTTCTCGTGCTCGAATGGATTAGCTGATAAAGTTTGTTGGAATTGTTACAGTTTATTTCAATAAGTACAACAAAAAGGACAATTTTGTAATGTGGGTGAATACTGTGGTATATTCAATTTTGATCTTATTGCAATGGATAAATGTGTGGTTCACTTTTTGAGCATCTCATTTAAATAAAGCTTGATATTCTATTAACATAATATGTATATATTATATTCATTTCATTTTTTTTCTCATAGGAAATTTCGGTTAGTATCTGAAACGAAAAAACTGTCCAAGTCATTATATTATGCTGTAATCAGAGAAATGTTCAAACAAAGAAATGAACTAGACAAGATAAAGAGTATAAGCAATACCATTATTTGTTGTCAAATATTGATGTTTATATGCGTTCATAATTAAATGTTTTAATTAAATCGTAACGTATGAATTGTGTGCTTTATTTTTCATCGAATTGGCAATTGGTATTAGCCAAGACATTCGCTGCTACACGCATATTTGCTCCAATAATGATAGTTTGTGGAATTTTATGGGGTTTTAAAAGAAACATAGTCAATGGGTGGAATTTAAGACTGGGCAGGGTGAAGACGGGGAAACGTTATCAAGTTGTTATTCTAATTATTCAAAGAAATATAAGGCCAAGAAATACGGGATGACATTGAAAAGGAGAAATGCTTGTGCTACTATGCCGACATTATCACGGCGTACGTGGACTAATGCTAAATCAAAGGACTATGATATTTTGCTATAGCATATTTCAAAAAAAAAAAAAAAAAATCTTTGTGGAAAATTTAAAGTCTATTCTAATAATTATTTTTTGTTTGGTTGTTCTTCTTTTTGGATTTGTTTTTTAATTATTAAAACTTAATGTGTTCAGACGTCGAGGTGTTCAGACGTTCTATCTGGTGCTCCAAGATTTAATCATGTGTGACGAATAGTATGTTAGGTTATGCGTAAGTAAATAATAGAAATGTCGGACTTATCTTCAGATGAGGATATTTCTATCGATCATTTAAGAGACTATAGTTCTATTCCAAATGGTGAGGAAATATTCAAATATATTACGGATATTGCAAGTCAACTAAACAAGACAAAGTTTAAGCAAAAATTAGGTGAACTGTATGGAGATGACACAGAGAAATTACGTAGGATTCGGGAAAATTTATATAAATATTCCTGTACAACAAAGAAAGAAACGCCTACTGGTAGACTCGTAAGACGTGAGTGCCAGTAGAAAACTAAAGGAGGACATATTTATTTTATTTCACTTTATAGACGGAGGCTGTAGTGAAATCGACATTAAGAGGATGATTAGTAATCGCCAATATAATGTGCCCAGTGGAGCGGTAACTGCAAAATTTTGTGGTAGTAATAGTTGCTTGAACAGCCCTTCTACTAATTCTAAATCGCTAGTGACACCGAATACTGCTGATGACTTGAGTAGTGTTATGACTCATTTTTTGTCACTGAAACGATTCATATATGACGAAGTACAAACGATAACCAATAAAATCGAGAAGTTGCACGAAGAAAGAAAGTGTGAGTTAACTGATATCAAATCAATACTGAAAACTATTAAACATGAAAACAATCGGCTGAAAATGGAAAACATTGACCTCAGGAAACAAAACGAAGAATCTTGTACATTAATAGAAGATATGAAAATAAAAGATAAAGAAACTCGTGAAGGAATAATTATACTTACACAGGAAAAGGAGACATTAAAGACTGAAATGAAAACCCTTAGGGAGAAAATGGAGGATGTACGAAAAGAACACACGAGCAGTATAGAGAAGGAAGGAATACATAGTAACAATATAGTGCATGAAAAAACTACAGACATGGAAACTAGTGAAAGACTGGACGGAGATACAAACCAAGAGAATAGGGAAAGGATGAATGCTAAAGTAAATGCAGATATAATTGAGATAGTGGATGGCGAAAATTCAAGTGCTTACAAAGATGGGTTGATAGGAGTGCCAAAAGTCGCGAAAGTGGTATTGTCAAGGGTATATGTAGACCGCTCCGAGGATGAAACCATGGATAACATATGGAACTATGCTAAGAAACGGAAAGTAGAGATAAGTTATATAAAAGTGCTAAAATATAGAGAAAACTTTGGATCCTGGCCTACATATACACTTCAGTTGATTTTGTACGATGTGGATCTCGAAAATGTGTTAAACTTCTGGCTGGATCAAATTTTATGCAGAAAATGGATAACCAGGAGCGGATCGGGACAGCAATACTCGAGGTAACTTTTAATGACATATTTAAATGGCGACGGAATATCTCCGTATTCTACAGTGGAATATGAGAGGGATCATGTATGGTACTCCGTTTCTACTGGATTGTCTTGAAGCACAGGATATCGTTTTTATAAATGAACACTGGTTACTGCCAGAACAATTATCTAGGTATGATAATTGTTCTGGCAGTAACCAGTGTTCATTTATAAATGAACTGTGCAAACTGGGTAGCTTCAGGTAGACCGAGGGGCATGCAGTTTGCATCCTTCAGGAGATACAAAGCATCTAAAGACGAATTCCGGAAAGAGATAGACTTAGCTAAAGAACGCTACGAAAATGAACAGTACGATCTCTTAGAACGCGCATGCGAAGTCGATATAGGTACATTTTTTAACGCGTCAAAATCTGTGAAAAGGGGTAATAGCAGCATTTCAGAAATAAAACATGGCGATAAAATCCGACACGAATCATCTGAAATATGTGCCGCATGGAAAGAACATTTTGAAAAGTTAGCTAATCCTACAGAAAGTGAACAGTTTAACGAAGATTTTCGTGGAACAATTGAAGACAGGTTCAAAACTCTCTGTGAAACCACATATACCTTCGGGGATAAAGACGAAACAATACCTATAACAGAGACTGAAGTGGTAAAAGCTATCAAACGGATGAAGAACAGTAAGGCGTTCGGTCATGACTCGATTACTGCTTAACATATGAAATATGGAGGGGCATCTGTGTCAAAATATCTGTGTGGAATCTTTAACGCCATTCTGCAACTTGAAGAGTATCCACATGCATTCAAACGACTGACAGTGGTACCATTAATTAAAGGAGGAAAGCGAGATAAAATGGATAAAAATAACTATAGAGACATTTCTATTGCTTCGCAGTTACAGAAAGTGTTCGAAAAAATACTATTTGACAGACTCTATCCTATTCTCAAACAAAATGGATTCCCACATGAGTTACAACAAGGATTTAGGCCAAAATGTAGCAGTCTCACTGCTGCATTTACAATGAAGGAGACTATAAGCTATTATATCGAAAATAACTTGTGCATTTATGCAGCATATCTGGACAACGAGAAAGCCTTTAATGGAGTCTGGATTACCGGATTACTATATAAGCTGTTTAATATTGGTGTAAGAGGTAGATATTGGAGGATTATCAAAAGCTCATATCAAGATATAATAAGTAGCGTATTCTTCAATGGTGTCTACTCTGCGTCATATCAAATCAAACAAGGTGTTGGCCAAGGACGAACTCTAAGCTCATGGATGTTCCTTGCGATGATTAATGATCTAATACTTGAACTGATCTCGCTCGGTAAAGGTGCTGTGGTTAATGACTCGCATATTCCATGTATTCTCATAGCGGATGATACGTCTTTGATTTTGCCGACGCTAAGTGGTCTCAGAGCAATGCTAGATGTTGTGGGTGAATACGCATCGAAATGGAGGCTAAAATACAACGCGAGTAAAAGCTGTTTTATGATATTTGGTGGAAAGAAGCAGCGAGATGAAAATAAAAACTTTAATGTATCTCTTAATGGAACAGCGCTAGAAAGAGTGTTCAATGTGAAATACGCTGGGATAGATATTGACTGTAACCTTTGCATTAAGAATGCTGTCTCATCGAGGTGTAAAAAGGGCTTAACTGTTGTAAACTCTCTCGCCCCTGTTGGGTTTACTAGCAGTGGTATGAGTCCATCTCACGTGATTAGGATATGGGAGAAAGGTGTCATACCTATAATACTATACGGTAGTGAACTGTGGTCTGAAATCACGAAACAATCAATCTGTGAACTAGAGGTAACTCAGAGATATGCAGCTCGCAGAATCCATGGACTTGATCGACGCAGTTCTAAAGAAGCAACTACAGTATTACTTGGACTGTTACGAATGTCAACGCGAGTAGAAAAATCAAAATTAACACTATTAAATAAACTTTTGTATGAAACAGAAGAGTTTATATGGAAAAAAGTTTTTGACTTTCGTATTTGTCAATTTATGGTCGGCAACAACAAACAAAAGGGATTTGTTGCTGATATATTTCCTGTCCTCGACAAATACCAACTTGTACATGTCACTAGCAACTACCTGGACAGAATGGAAGTGGTAAGCAAACCTGCATGGAAGAAACTAATCGACAAGACGCTTCTGGATGCGGAAAATACGTGGTGGACAAAAATAACCTCGGAGGGAGACCTGACAAGAATTGGTAACATTCATCAAGACGTAACATTGTGTGATTTATGGAAAATATGCAACCATAATAGACAATATAGGCATTGTATTAATATCATAATTAGGCTGGCCATCTTAAAAACTGATGAAAACGTGATATGTAAATTGTGTAATAAAATGTGTGATGATATGACAAAGCATTTTATGCTGAACTGTGTTAAGCTATATAAAGAAAGGGATAGACTATATGAGAACATTTTAAATGAAATAGATATCAATTTATTTAATGATCTGTGGAACAGTGATGAAGATATTTTAATAGAAACCCTACTAGGATCCCGAACAGACCTTATGCGCCCTGATCAGATGTCAGCTGCGGAATGGACAAGATTTATGTGTCTAGTTAGTGAAGGTTTAAGCGAAATGTGGACCCTCATGACGAACTGTTTAACTGAAGGGTAAATAGACTGATGTTCAATATTTTAACAATCTTTTTCACTCTACTTTATATTTTTTTCTTTACTCTTATGTAATCTCATTATTGAGAAAATAAAGATAATCAATCAATCAATCATTTCTAATTATAATCACCAAACTGACACCAGAGCACGAACTATACGCTTCGCTGATCACCAACTTGTAACAACGTTGACCTAGATGTTATATAACTGCTGCCAGACTTTATTAAGGGCAATAAATGGACACACAATTCCATTGTAACTGTATAATGTGTATTATAAACCAAAGGTAAATTTATATATTTCAGAACAGAACAATAGTATTCCAAATACATTCACTGTCTTGTTATATGATGACTTTGGTTTAATAAAATTTAAAATTTGTCATGACTCTGTAAGTTAATAACGATGTGTTGTGTATCCTATTTAAAAACTGTAATTTGTCAGCGACACAAATGCCTCAATGGATTATGTACATAAGCTATAGATATTTTAATTACATCAAAGGTGTATTAGAAATTACTGTTGATCTGAAATAGTTTCTTTTTAAAAAAATTCATAACATGGAACTCAATATAGAATAATAAATAACCAGAAATATTGAAAATGAAGCTATATAAGTTTAAAACTATGACTTTAAAATATAGTGACTATGTCGAAATGGGTAACTGCAGCAAAACATTATTATTGCCTAATTATATAAATATACTCCTATAAAGGTAGTGGCCTAATTCTTTCACGCAATTTTACATGTCGATGTGAATAGAATACATAACAAATATAGTGAAATTTACTGAAATATACATGACAAACCATCTCTTTATGCAAAAACTTTGGTGTGCATCATTATTTTTTTTTATGAGTTATCACATTGTTAATGCCCCACGCCCACTTTATGTTTATAATATTTTCTCTGATTGTAACAGCTTTAAGTGATTTCTCGGTATCATTTAAAATAACAAGTCTTTGCTGCGCAAAAGGAGATAAAACAGTTATAAATGGGATTTAGAAAAAAGGGAAACATATTTACGCATATACTTGAAGACTTTCTGTTTCAAATCTACGTTGTATTATTCATCTATTTTATGTGATTTATTTTTGGTATATACGGACACATATTTAATATTCCATATTGTTCATACTGTATTAACTGGCCTTTAACAAATACATGTTGATCATGCTATAACCCTATTCTAAACCCGTATCCATGATTTGTTTTACGTCAAGTTTTTAGATTTCGAAGCGCACACAATTAAGCAGAATTGGCAGTAAAAAAAAATAAAAAATTACTACGGCTTATTATGAAAATCGTTTCAAATAAAGCGACCGAAATAAAAAAAAAGACACCAAAGTGATTTCCAAAGGCGATTGCATGCTTTTAGAATAGAACAAGCTAGGCGACACATGGAGCCGTGCCTAGTCCGTGCTTTCGATTTATACATGCAACGGATGCAGGACCGAGAGTTAGATTTCTTTACGTTTGACTAATAGTCCAAGAAGGGTCATCTAAGCTGTTGAAAGAAGGGAACCAAACATACCCTAATGCGAATATATCGGGAAGACGTCATGAAAATCGGCGAAAAGCTGTTTTGTATGAAAATATGATTACAATAATTATAATGGCTGCTTCGAAAACAGATTGGTTAATCTGATAACAATGGCAATTAGAATATATCGGATAATTAAATTGGGGTTGGTTATGATATCGGGAAATGACGGTACTACGTGTGATCAATTTTAAGATACAAGCATTTATATAGTGGTACGCGCGATAATTTGTAAACAAATTAAACCCATAAAAAAGATCAAATATATAAATAACTGCAGTCCGACTATGGTACGAAGTACAAAACACGTAGTATTCATCAAGAAATGAAATACGTATAAGAAAGGATATACGTACCTATCCCACGTATAAATCCATGTATAAAGACCTACACTTAACAAAGACCGATCTGCGTAAAACACACGGTCGAACAAAAATATCGCACGGTAAATTAGATTTAACACCTACGCGTCAGATAAAGCCTGCTGGTAAGACGCTGGCTCGCTAGCCTGGAGGTCGGGTGTTCGATCCCTGCATTGGCCGAGAAAGTTCATCCAGATTTTCCGGCGTGGTTCCCCCTTGTCTGTGATGCAGGATGGAGGCCCCGTGTATACATTGGAATGCACGTAAACGATCCCTTGGCAGATGGGATTCGATATAAGAGTAGGTGATAGTGCCGCTGCCCGGGCAAAATTTCCCTCATAGCACACCTTATGGCGTATGCCCCTCTTCAGTAGCCCATCATAGGAGCAGAACAGTAGAACGTTAAACCCCATTTTATTTCATTTCCAAAGCAATTTGATTGTTTGAGAAGAAAAAAAAATATATAGACATGGTCGAGACTATAATGAGTTTCAAGCCCATTTGCTACAAACACTATGTGACTATGTATGCATGTTGTATATGTAGAAAACTTACGGGTGCTACTGGAACGACAGGTTGAGATGTCTCAAACAAATCTTTAGCAAAGAAAAGCTGTAGTACTGTAAAGAATAAACATTTTTTTTTATAAACAATATTTTTATTCAGGATGTCTAAATGGGATTTGGGAACAGGCTTAGCCTATGTAAAACCCCTTGTTATAAAAAAGAAAAGGGCACTGGAAAACCAGCTAAAACTGGCACGGACATGCCAAAGGCTAACAACAATATACACAAAACAATAAATAAAAATAATAATTCCTAAATAAAATGTGAATGTCATCATAATTTATTAATAATAATTTTATAATATGTAGTAGAAAATGATGCAGACACAAAAGTGTGTTCGGATAATTTAATGTCCGAAAATAAATGGTTTATACTCCCGATGGTATATTATATAACTAATTTAAATAAAACTCATTAAAATTATGAAATAACTTACATCAATTACACCGTCAAGTTCTTGAAATTCCAGGATGTCGTACGCTTCTGCCATGGTGACATATGGCCGGAAGTTACTTGTGCCTTATTGACTTCGCGCATGCGATGTACAACATAATTATGTCATCACCGTTATACGTCACATGTCTCTATTTTCATCAGTGTTATTTGATATGTGAGTTATCATTTGTTATATATAGTGAGGAAATTACTTTTTCTCCGTAGTCCTATCTATGACCCAGGCAAGAAACTATACATTTATATATTAATACGCCAACGCGTAGTAAATATAGCAGTGACGAAAACTTATAGATTTTCATTAATTGTGCAATTTTACATTTATAAACTTGCTTTCGAAACAAGATTCATTAATCTGATAACAATGGCGATTAGAATATATCGGATAATCAAATTGGGGTTGGTTATGATATCGGGAAATGACGGTACTACGTGTGATCAATTTTAAGATACGCACAGTGGTACGCACGATAATTTGTAAACAAATTAAACCCACAAAAACGATCAAATATATAAATAACTGCAGTCCGACTATGGTACGAAGTACAAAACACACAGTATTCATCAAGAAATGAAATACGTATAACAAAGGATATACGTACCTATCCCACGTATAAATCCACGTATAAAGACCTACAAAAAACAAAGACCGATCGCACAGTAAATTAGATTTAACACCTACGCGTCAGATAAAGCCTGCTGGTCCTTGATAAATCACCTTTGCTGCAGTTATAACACGCTTTAGAGAAAACTCACCAAACAAAGAATACACACCGTGTCAGTCGTTTTTAACCCGTTCGTTAATTAACACACCAGTACAGAAAAAGCAGTCGCCGAGATTTTCACCCCTGGCGATAATTAAATCACCTTTCAGTCAATTTCTCACCCCTATTAATTAACACACCGCACCTACAGATTTTAGCCTCTTTGTATTAGATTTGTTGCGATAATTAGAATTTTACCGACATTCATAGAAATTTACTAAAAAACGAGAAAACTATACTGGAAACGTACAAATCTCACCTTTACTACTTCTCAGTGTAAAAAGCTAGGTTTTGTGCAACTGTGGAAGGTGCAAAGTTATGCCACGTCATCTCAGAGGTGCTATTTCATTGCGTCTCGGTATATTTTGTTCACAATTATCAACCTGGCCCCAAGTTCACAAAGCATTCCCAGACTTAAGAATTTACTCAACTTCCAATCACTGTTTTTGAGAAATATCTTTGATCCAGAAACACAAAACTTTGCACATAGTTTCTTATTGATATATTTACATTAAAACAACAATAGTTAATAAAGTGCTATATTTTAGTTAAAATAAGACAAACAATTTTGAGTAAAACCTTAACTTAAGACTGAGAATGCTTTGTGAACTTGGGGCCTTGTTTTCTTTTTTATTACTTATTAACTACACTACAGTAATAACAAGAAATAAAAAATCTGTAGAACAGTGCTGATTAAATTCTAGATTTAATCCTAGATTCAATCACATTTATATTTTTATACTTCCAATATCGATATTAATTCCAATAGAGCCAGGAAATGTTTAGTTTAATTATACACTTTCTATTTGTTGTATGAAATTATCTGTATAATCTGTGTTTTTGTTTCTTTCATTGTGTGAAATACCTGCAGAAAAGTGCAGTAAATAAAATACCTGACATCACTGATCACAGTTTAACTCTATAACTTCTCATTTGGCCTCAAATCTATGTGGAGTGGAGTCAGTTGGAAGAAATAAATCAAAATGGATTGAAATCTATATTTTAATCAAATTCGTACCACATGATTGCTGGTTTATATGGCAACTATATATTATGGCTAAGCTATTTTTGAATTGTAAATTACATAATATGCAATGTGCTATGTAGCCATATATGTGAAATAAACTATTATTATTGCTATTTACTTTCTCTGTAAATCTCTGTTAATCTGTCGACAACTTAAACAAATTTCTTTTTGAGTGTTCTCAACAAAACTATTACATACAGAAGCAAGTACACAGCTTTCATAATTTATATGTTGACTTATTTGTGTTCATGAAAAGATCAACGTGTCTGAAATATCTTACAGTTGTAGGCTGACGTTGAGAATAAGACTGTAACTGTTTTGATGTTATGCCCCTAGATATCTTCATATTCTCAATAGTTCTTATAAGTAAATCAATAGGAGATGAAACTTTAATTTGAACAGGAAACAAAAATTATTATATTGTACTTCACAATTCAAGTCCTTGTCAATGGTTAAATGGCATTGCGTACTATAACCGGTCTTCCACGTGGCACCTCTCATAATATACTCTATACGGAAACTGGAATCTATCAGCTTCAATTAAGACGCTATCAACATAAAATGATACTTTTCTACAAAATTTTTAAATGGACTAGTTCCTAAATATCTAACCGATATAGTTCCACCTCTTGTATCCGCTGACCATCCCTACCGTCTTCGAAACTCAAACCAAATTAAGCAAATAAACTGTAGAACATTACTTTACCAGAATTCTTTCTTTCCATCTTTTATTAAGCAGTGGAATGATCTAAGTCTTCCAACAAAAAATTCCAAAACTATTTCTGAATTCAAAACTAAATTAAAATCAAGCTTGCACTTATTCAAAAATAATGCCCACTACTATTTAGGCGAAGGGCATCTACAGATAATACACTGTAAACTTCGAAATTCAAAGAGCGATTTAAACCTTCACAAGTGTCTGATGCATATATCAGAAAATCCCTCTTGTTTATGTGGCCAAGGTGTCGAAGACTGCGAACATTATTTCTTACACTGTCCACTATACAACTCTCAGCGAAAAATAACAATAAATAAATTAGATATAGAACATAAAAATATACAAACAATACTTTCTGGAAACACAGCTATTTCTTTGGAGGACAATTCCTTCATCGTTGAAATCGTACATGGCTTTATCAAACTAACTAAATGCTTTAAAACTGCCTAGATCATTTCCGCCCCCCCCCCTCTCCGAAAGCAGGTGACCTCATAAAACTTGGCAAATAAATTTTGGGCCTTGGCATCGACATTGTCTTATTGAATATCTACCGTTATAATCTACTTGTATGTGTATTGTACTTTCTTTCCAAGGGATCTTTACCTTCACCTTCTGCACCCTGTAAAACTTGTAAATCAAACATATCCAGTCGTCTATCTTCTCAATGATCATTGTTTATGGAAGCGATTTTACATAAGCAGCAATGCTTGTTATTGTATCCATATATAGTATGTTAGATATATCTGTGATTCACTAATGAAATAAAATATTGTTTAAACTAAATGGTATGTTACACTTTTATCTTCAGTTTTAAACAGATAGATATAATCACTAGAAGACTGACATAGCCACAAAGCAGGCATTTGACATAAAAATGATTTCTGCAATATCTGATAGGTTACTTCGTTTATATCTAAACATTGTATTTCCTCGGTTTTCCTTGGATTCTGAATAAAATAGACAAATTCATAAAATTCAATTAAAACAAGAAGAATTGGATTCTCATACATGTATTCATAATTTTATCGGTTTCTGAATAAAATTGAAAAATTTACAAAAGTAAATATAAAGAAGAATCGGATATTCATACAAGTATTTATAAATACAATTATGGGAGATTACAGAAAGAGCTAGCAGTTCTCATTATAATAGTTAAAAACTAGATAATGTAAAGGGATTTTGCTGAAAATTTCAGTCAAATTGATCCACCCTGAATCGAGTATTTAGTGATTGAATTTTGGGCCTAGCCTCGATCATCATTACTACGGTCGGTACGATAAAAAAACCAGTCTCGATTATCCATTTTTTGATTTAATCAGAAGTAGCAGACTGGGCTCTAATCCAGTATATATCACAGGCTAGCGATGCCATCGAGCGTTGATTATGGTCTGGATAAGTTAATTAATGTCTAATTAATAATTTAGATAACATTCCAGGCCTAAAGAAAGACCAGCAATTGACAGATTTAGCTCTTGCATAATGTATGTTTAATATTGATGAATTAAATGTTCATATACTGATCTTTTATAAGGAAACATTGAATGTTCATATTCATAATTAAGTTAAAAAAAATTTAAGTTACCGGTGACTTCCTTGGATCCAATTTCTTTGTTGTTACGCTTTTCTGTTGAAGAATTAAGGTTGATAGACTCCCTAACCCTTCTTTTAATCTTCTATATCTGAACCCAGAATTTTTGTAAACATCTGAAATATTCATAAAATCAAAATAAAAAGGTTCCTACAAACAAAACAAAAGGTTCAGATATAATTTTTTTTTTTCCATGCTTGTTGATTATTCATACCGAGAACAAGATTATTTCGAATTTAAAAGTATAAGGATTTGACAGGTCAAGGTCAGTCATAAATAAATATACAATTTTAATTTTTATGGAGCTGCTCAGTTAAAACTTTGACCTTTAAAAAAAATAATAATTAGTAATTCATTAAATTAAAGTAAAAGAAGATTGTTAAGAGAGAATCGTCATGCTGTCACACTCATCGGGTGTAGTATTCGTCAATTTCATAACAAATTGCAAGTAGACTATAGCACACTAATGTAAACAAACCTATATGCATACAACTTTGATGGGGAAAGGGTAAAATCTAACGGGCAAACATGAAAATACAGACACTCAGCTAGTATGGGTTTAACTTAACTTCATTGTAGGTTGTCAGGGTGGACTGCCAACTAGAATCTACATAATTAATTTCTTTTGAGTTTTCACTTACTTTTTTCTACGAAACAATCCGGCTCAACGTGTCTTGAACATATTGTCAAGGTCTTGTCATTTATCGGGTCTGATCTGGTAAACTGTATGATACGTAATGATTCTCTCTCCACTCTATGTTGTTTTTGGGTAAATGATAGAATGATCAACCCCAATTTCTTTTATTGCTGGCGGAACATCCGAACAAAACACAATTCGCGCCAGGCATTTTGTTAGTCATATAATGAACATTTTGTATGGCATGCAAAAATGTATAAAGATAGGTTGCCAGGCAACGAAACATACGCCCACAGCAGCTAAATCGTCCGGGCAGTCAACAAGAGTTGTCGCATATTTTTACTTTTTTCGGTAATGAAACATTTATAATACACTCAAATCTGATTAAGAGCAACAACTCAGAAAACCATTAGAATTTGTTTGGTTTTTATAAAGTTCTGCCCCATGCTAACGTTTTGTATACAAAACTTTTAATATCATGGATTTAGCTGTTCCAAGTCATAAAAATTCATTGAAAATCAATATACTTGTTCCTCTCAAGATCTTAAACTCTGTGTATCAATCTGAAGTCAATCGGATGATAACTTTAGCCTTTAGAGCGTCACAAGATTTTGCAAAGTGATCAAGGGCAATAACTTTGGCAGAAATTATCGGAAATCGTTGAAAATCAATAGGATTCTCCATCTCATGATCCTAAACAAGATCAATCGGATATTAACTTTGGCCTCTAGAGCGTCCACAAGATTTTTTAAATCAAGGACCATAACTCTGGCAGTAATTATAGGAAATCGCTGTAAATCAATAGGCTTCATCATCACACGACCTTAAACATTGTGTATAAATTTAAAGTCAATCGGATATTAACTTTGGCCTCTACAGCGTTCACAAGATTTTTTGAATCAAGGACCATAACTCTGGCAGTAATTGTAGGAAATCGCTGTAAATCAATAGGCTTCTTTGTTTCATGACCTTAAACACTGTGTATAAATTTAAAGTCAATCGAATATTAACTTTGGCCTCTAGAGCGTCCACAAGATTTTTCAAAGTGATCAAGGGCCATAACTCTGGCAGTAATTATCGGAAATTGCTAAAAAATCAATAGGCTTCTTCGTCTCATGACCTTAAACACTGTTTGTGAATTTAAAGTCAATCGAATATTAATTTTAGCCTCTAGAGCGTCCACAAGATTTTTGAAGTGATCAAGGGCCATAACTCTGGCAGTAATTACCAGAAATCGCTGAAAAAATATAGGCTTCTTCGTCTAATGACCTTAAACAACCTGTATAAATTTAAAGTCAATCGGATATTAACATTGGCCTCTAGAGCGTCCACAAGATTTTTCAAAGTGATCAAGGGCCATAACTCTGACAGTGATTACCGGAAATCGCTGAAAAACTATAGGCTTCTTCGTCTCATGACCTTCAATACTGTGTATAAATTTAAAGTCAATCGGATATTAACTTTGGCCTCTAGAGCGTCCACAAGATTTTTGAAGTGATCAAGGGCCATAACTCTGGCAGTAATTACCGGAAATCGCTGAAAAAATATAGGCTTCTTCGTCTTAAACAACCTGTATAAATTTAAAGTCAATCGGATATTAAATTTGGCCTCTACAGCGTCCACAAGATTTTTCAAAGTGATCAAGGGCCATAACTCTGACAGTAATAATCGGAAATTGCTAAAAATCAATAGGCTTCTTCGTCTCATTACCTTAAACACTGTGTATGAATTTAAAGTCAATCGAATATTAACTTTGGCCTCTAGAGCGTCCACAAGATTTTTTCAAGTGATCAAGGGCCATAACTCTGGCAGTAATTATCGGAAATTGCTAAAAATCAATAGGCTTCTTCGTCTCATGACCTTAAACACTGTGTATGAATTTAAAGTCAATCGGATATTAACTTTGGCCTCTAGAGCGTCCACAAGATTTTTTGAAGTGATCAAGGGTCATAACTCTGGTAGTAATTATCGGAAATTGCTGAAAATCAATAGGCTTCTTTGCCTCATGACCTTAAACACTGTGTATAAATTTAAGATTAATCGGATATTAACTTTGGCCTCTAGAGCGTCCACAAGATTTTTTTAAGTGATCAAGGGCCATAACTCTGGCAGTAATTATCGGAAATCGCTTCTTCGTCTCATGACCTTAAACACTGTGTATAAATTTAAAGTCAATCGGATATTAACTTTAGCCTCTAGAGCGTCCACAAGCAATTGTGGACGCCGGACGGACGGACTGACGGGGGCGACGACAATATATGACCACATTTCAATGTTGGCGTATAAAAACAAATTCTTTTCAATTCTTTGGCTGTCATGTGAGCTTATTTATTATATAATTACAAAAAAAAAAATATTTCATTACATCATCAGCTGGATGATAAAAAAAAAGAATGGAATTGCTGGTTGTCATAATAGAAAGACAACCAGGCTTGAAATTTGCGACGGTTTGACTATTGCAGCTAGAGACACACCAGTCACGTCTCCACAACCAGGGCTCGACACTGCCGTCGGCCTCGGCGTCCATGGCCTCCGAATTTTAGAATTTGGCCGCAGATTCATGGCCGACTTTTAACTATCCACGGCCATGTATGGTCGCCGATTAGTGCTGGGTATCGCGAGTTATTTTTACTATCGGTAATCGCCATTGAAATGTCAATTGATAGTATCAACACAACCTTATTATTGTTCTTTATTTTTAAATAATGTAGCCTTGGTTCTGAATGACGAAATACCATTGATATGCCTATGTAGGTGCAGAAACCAAAATAAAATGAGCATGAGTCGATTCAAAACATTGCGTATGTGAGCGCAATAAATACCAACATGGCGGACAATTCGTTGTCGATTCGCGTGCAAAAACTGAAGAAAATTTACTACCTAAAGAGCTTGATATCACGAATTCGTAAATTGTTTATTATTATTAAAATAATGTAGCCTTGATTCCGAAAGAAGAAATACAAACGTTTTTGTCATCCATCAGTGCTATGTCATTTATAATGAGCAGACGAATTCTGAAAGGGAAAAAACTCTGAAATATTTACACATCCGGGTATCTCCAATTTAGCGAATTCCATGATATGGCGATTATTGTTTCAAACTAAAGTAATGTTTAAATGAGGGCAAATTTATTTTAACATTTTTTTAAAAATGCTACATTGAGATTGAGACTTTGAAGTACATATAAAGTGACCGATGTAGGGTATTGTATTGTTATATATACGAAGCATTAAGTCACAGAAAACATTGAGTCGACTCCTACGCACGCACGAAAAATAGACGAAGAGAACGATACTCGATAGTGCTTTTTGACATATCTTAACGATTTATATCGATATTTCATCCAGCTCTACTGCTGATATAGTAATACTTTCAACTCTCAATATGGCTACATGCCGATTTTAAAAATATTTTTGAGTAGAATAAAATATCGTACTAAAAACAGTAGGCTATGATAGTACGATATGAATTTTACCCCCCCCCCCCTCTTAACTGTAAGGATGCATTATTTTTGTAAACGGAATAAAAATATTGAACGTGATGTGATAGTCAGGCCTGTAACAACATTTTGACTGAGAAAGATCTAGTGATCTACAATAAACAGATTCACATATGACATATTGAAACCTTCTGAATAAGCTGATAACATCATATTTCATGACTTAAAAATTGTCCTTGGATTTTCAATTTTTGGCCTTGGATCAAGGTTGCACTTTGGCCTATCGTAGGCCAAAGTTGGCCTTCGATCGAAAAAATGAATTTCGAGCCCTGTCCACAACCACCGACAAAAAATCTATGTTATAGACTTTCGCCTCAAAATTGCTTATCTCTAAGACCGGTAAGTAGATGTCATGTATAAAATCTAAAACTTCACGCAGTGTTAACTTTTATAGACGGAATATCGGTGATTTCACTATTTCGTTATGGTAACTTGTGATTTGATGACAACCAAATAATTATCACATCAACAACTGGTTTACTCAGAGACTCTTAATATTTACATTCAGGACAAACTGTTTACAAAATACAAAAAAAAATATTTGACACAACTAATAGTTATATAAAACCTTAATACATTTTTACATATTTTAACATTTTATTTTCAGGAAAATTGATCAGTATTGTTTAGATGAGGCGGTTTAGATAGCATTACAAACAAGAGATGACATTTATTAGGGTGCCATATGACGACGAACAGAAAAGGTTTCGCCATGCTGTATACCGTCAGTTTTAGAGGCAAGGTCGACTTGGAAGAAATAATCAGACAAGTAATATCAAACTATATAGTCTGCAAAAGACCTACCCAAATTATCAAACAAAACATTCTTTTATAATAGTTAAAGATACATTATGGAAGATTAGTTAAAGAGCTGGCAGTTCTTACTGTAATAGTTAAAACTAGATGATATGGAATATGCTGAGAATTTCAGCTAAATTGCTTCACTACAAGCTGAGAAAACAAAACCTTATTATGAAAATGACTGTAGCCTCAATTGTCATTGTTACTGCTGTCATGATAATAAAGTCTTTATTATCCATTGTTGCGTTTAATCAACAGATAATGAACGGCAGATCAGATTCAAATCCAATGAAAATCGGACACCATAGATGACATCAAGAGTTGATTATAATAAATGTCTAATTAATACATGTAGTTTATATAACATTTCAGACCTAAAGAAAGACCTGCAATAGACACATTTACTTCTTGCATAATGCATGTTTAAATAAACATTGATGCTATTAAACATATTTCTGTTTTATATTGTGTATTTAATTTTGGTTAGAATATATTATATTCTGTAACATTCTTAAAATTTTTTGGTCTGTCTCTTCACAATATCTCGTTGGATCAGCTGGGTCTGGGTATGACTGCCCCAGATTAAAGGTACTGCTGACAATATTCCGATCTTTTTGAGTATTTTTTTTTATATCTGAAAAATAAATAGATTAAAGGAAATGGGCATATGTCATGCAGTGTTATATGTGGAAAATTGTTCGAACTGCGAAATTACAATTGTCAGGAGAACTGTATCATGCTGCTAATGGTATACACATCACCACCCACCCCCCTTTTATTGCTGACCTTAGAAAACCAGGATTGATAATGTAGAAAAACTTTCTTGGACCCCAAGGTTCGTGAGCCAGCTCCAAAATCACAGTTTGAATGTACCGAGATGAGACACAATAATTTAACGTTTTCTCATATTTTATAAACACATTTGATCCATGGTTAAAATTGACCAATTAGTTTCTTACATGACTGTCATACGGGTTATTTATTAGATATTGTTGAATGTTATTACATAAGTAAGGGGAAAACTAACCTAATGTTTGTGTCAGCTCCTTTTAGTGGTTCTCGATTTGTATGCAAATTAAAATCAACTGCTACCAACAAACACTTTGCATGGTAAACCAGTGGACTGCAAAATAATGTCAAATAAATTATTATTGTTGATGTGAAACATCATTCTTTCAATTTAAAAGTGTACTTTTGAAAGAAGGAATGTGAAAAAAGAGGGTTTAATGTCCACTCAACACAAACTAAGTCTAACTAGGACTTAAAATACATGGTTCAATTTTATTTCAATAATTCTCTTACGCATAGGTTTTTAGTGCAATCACACAACTGGACTCAATGACAGACATTCTAATTCAATGCAAGAGTAGGGCATGGTGCTGCTGCCCAGGCAAAATTTCCCTCATAGCACACTGTAGCATATGCCTGACTTCATCAGTAGGACGTTAAACCCCCATTTCATTTCTGATCCTCAACCATTCGGTCACCCAGCCGAACTTGAAAATCATAAAAAATCATTGTAACTACTAGGCCTAGTTTGAACTACAATTGCAGGTCTGTATTGGTTGTAATTACCTGGAACTTACTGGCATGGAATGATTCAATATATTTCCTGTGTGCCTGTAAAATAAATAAGTCTTTGTATTTGATGTTTATTTTTTCCTATGTTTACATCATGTACTGGTAGGCCTATAGTTCAGTACATATGCATAGAAATAAATGGGATGGCAACTCACACAGAAAAATAAATTGAAAATAATCTTGGCCCTTTTATCTTTTTTATATCGAACAGAGCCAACAAAAACTAACTAGTAACTGAATGAAACTATAGATGTAATGTTACTAAAAAAGAAAATATACTGAGCGCCATGGAAAACGCATCACTTTTTTTTCCCAAATATTTTATACTAGGTGGTTTTGTATGTATAATATTATGCAATACTATGAACTATTGTTTCACACAATGCTCTCAAACGCAAAAAATATCGGCCCGTGTGCACAAAAATACATTGCACGAGATGCACATGAAAAACCCAATATTCACATGCAGCATTGTGTGTGAGCCCTTTAAGAGCATGTTTTCAACTTAATGTGCAGTCGTTAACTGTGAAACGTCCATCTGTCGTAATTTGTTGTTGGACGTGTGAAGGAATTGAGCTAGAGATGCCGAGACTTACTGAAAATCAATGGAATGAAGCCATGAGAATGTCCAGGTCCGACATGTCTACACGTGCTATTGTCAGACACTTCAATTGTCATCAGTCCACTATTGTAAGGTTGGTGGAACTTGTTCGATTAACTGGATCAACACGTGACCGTCAACGTCCTGGTCCACAACGAGTTACAACCCAGGCTCAAGACCGCTACATCCGGGTCACTCATCTGCTTGACAGATTCCGCCCAGCGACTCGAACAGGTGGAGCAGTCGTCAGAAGACAAGGATCAAAAAGTGCCAACAACGTAAGACGTCGTCTAAGAGCAGTAGGACTCTGTGCACGACGACCTTATGTTGGAGCTATCCTCAGGGATCATCACCGTCAGCGGCATTTGATATGAGCTCAATGACACCAGACATGGAGAAGAGTAGACTGGCAAAGTGTGCTCTTCAGTGATCAGTGTCGCTTTCATCTTTATCACACTGATGGTTGTCAACGTGTGTGGAGACGTCTGGGGAACGTCTTGCAGACTGCTGCGTCTTCGAAACGAATCGATGGGGTGGGGGAAGTGTAATGGTGTGGGGAGGCTTCACATTTCCTCACCGGACCACCCTACACATTTGCTGGGGTCGCGTTAATGCTGTAGCCTACCGTGATGATGGCCCGTGGAGGACACACGCGCTACTGACATCTGTGTCATATTTGTGGTTTTGACCCCTCTGACTTTGTACCCTTGATTACAGATTAAACATCCATAAGTGTTCAAATGTGTTGTTATTTATGTGTTCCCATTTGAATATTGTTCACAATAAGAAGCAAAATAATAAAGATATGTTTACAGGATCATTTTGTTATACGAAAAACTAAGTGATGCGTTTTCCATGGCGCTCAGTATAAATAAATTGTTAAAAATGAAATCTGTGAGTACATACGTCTCTAATAAAAATTGATGATTCCAAAAGATAATACTACTAATTTACACTATTTACAAATGATTCCTCCAATAAAATATCATACCAGTTTAAAAGTTTTTATTACTTCAGATTGGCAACGTCTTCGTGAAGTTGGCTTTGTTGAAATCATTCCAATTTCCATCTCGCTACTTCTCAGCATAAATACACACATTCGTCTTTTTCTGTGCTGTGTAACCTCGCATGTACTATTTCTTCTTTTTTGTGCAATATCTGTGACTGTTCGTTCTCTTTGACGTTTTCGAGGGTTATCCATGATGAATTGAACAAGACACCAAACTCCCAACTTTCAGTTTGACCCGATTGAATCACATTTTAGGCTGATGTTCCGGTAAACTATAGCGATTGGCTGTGTAAAAATAAACATCCAATCAGTTTTCCTTTCTCAAATTATAGCTTACCGCCAACAGGGTGAAATGAAATGAAATGTGGTTTTATGGCATATCAGCTCCAACCGGGCTACATTGCGCCAAACATATGGTGAATATTACGAGACAGGCTAAATCATATCACAAAAAAACATTATATGCATAAATATTACGAGACAGGCTAAATCATATCACAAAAAAACATTATATGCATAAATAAAAACAATATCACAGTCAATAAAATTAAAAATAAAATACAACTTTTATGCATATAAATATTAAATACAAATACTTTACCATTCGATTAAGTTAACAATCAGTATAGAATAGTCACAATTATCAAGTGGCCAACGAAAAGACGTCATAAAAATGCTAGTGTCCGGATAAGCGACTTTGACGTTCACGTCCAAACGCCTAAATATTTTGAACTGAACTTTTCAGACAAGGTAAATATACTATTCCTCTATATTTTGGCATTTAAATGTTATATCTTAGGCTCTATGAAATTCGTGAATCGCCCTTTAACTACATGTTTTTAAAACATTTTGGAATAGAAAACAAACGAAGAAATTTTTAATTCTATAATGGTTGTAAAGTATATGAAACTCTCATGCAAACAAAAGGGCTTCGCGTGCATGTTTCATTACTAAATTGATAAATTGGTGCTGCTATTTTCAACAGATTAACAGGTTAATTAACATACGTTTTTTCACTGTTTCGCGAAAGGCTTCCGCATTTTTAATCAAACGTTGAAATTCCTGGAA
The DNA here is from genome assembly GCF_932274485.2 of Patella vulgata. Classification (NCBI taxonomy): domain Eukaryota; kingdom Metazoa; phylum Mollusca; class Gastropoda; family Patellidae; genus Patella; species Patella vulgata. The sequence continues at coordinate 369,227 of NC_065886.2, forward strand.
AAAAGGCGCGTATTTGGGATAATAGATTTGTGTTTGTGCACGTTCGTTAATTTCTGTGCAATTTCTGGATTATATGACCATCAAAACACCTATCACAGAATGGTTTGTTGGATAAATTTTGAAGTAGTTAATTATAAAATGGATGTACTGATGATAAGGCGTAATTTCAAAAGCAGCCATGGTGAGTATAGGCTAGTTGTTTAAATTCTAGTATATTGGGCTGGGTGTATTGGTATATTAACTTCCGTCATGCAAAGTATGTGACCTGGCTATGTTTAGTTTTTAAAAACTAAGGTAAAACGGTTCTGTGTATATATATTACGGATCCACTAAAAATAAATCAAAACATATTTTAAGAGTAAATTATCAGTGTTATAATCTTGTGTATTCATAAGTAATTACTAAATGCCTGCCACTAGTGACAGCCGATGCACATTAATCCCAAAATTTATATATGCTTTGTTTTTGACAGGATAATTTTGAAACAGCTGAATGCTCTACCAGCACACTGCATGGCACATGCCTATCTTTATTTAATATTATTTTGATTGTGTCATTTCAGGTCATATATTTTTAATATCATCGAAGAAAAGGACAACACTAGAAGAAAAAGAAAATTTAGAAGACGGAATACAGAAATTTGAGGGATAATTAATAATATAGTAATATTGTAATTGTTTGGAGTTTTTTTTTCAGAATGCATGTTATTAAAGACTTTGAAATAGTAATGAGATTTTAGTAAAATTTCAGTGAGAGATTCAGTCAAAATATTATTGAGATTTCACTGTGCTCCTCCCTGCTCTTCTCTGCCTAACTGTCAGACAACACATTTTTATATACCTTCGAACACATGGTCATACATACAATTGTTTCTTTTATTACTGACCAGTGCATATTCCTTTGAAGTAAAGCGGAACGTGTGTACAGATCATATGTAGCTTGTAACGGACATATTGAATTAATTACATGTTTAATTACAACACAGACAATCGTGACTTACACTACGCTGCTGGAGTTTGGGACTAGAATCGCCGAACACGGCGGAAAAACTCCCTGTTCCGCGACGGAATCTTGGAGAATCGCTAGCGAAATGCCAGTTAGCCAAATCACCGCAAAACACCCTATTTCAGTGTTTCGCAGTGGAACATGGTGAATCGCTTGAGTGCCGATATTATCCCGATTTAAGCATGTTAAAAAAAAGTAATTTATTTCAGTTGAATACAAAGTATGTTAACCGTTGGCGAGGAAGCTAGGGTCGGATTCTTTTTCTAAGGCACTGTATACATGCATAACGTGGGGCCAAAATGTATGCAAACTATGAACAACTTACAATTTTCTAAACGTATCATTTCATCTTCGTCTATAACTTAGATGTAATCCATCAATTATTGGCTGCTATCAAATCCAAATTTAAATTATATACGATGAGCTTTTTCACATTACTTCATTACTCGCAGCTACAGTTAATCTAAATCAACAATCCATAAAGCACAGTTCCATAAATCACTCCACGGTGCACTTAACGGTAAGTCACATGGTCAGAAACGTGGTCAAAGATTGGGGTTATATTCTTACGCTGTCTTATTGGTTGAATGCATGTAAATGTACAGTATTATATGTGTAACCGAGCAGTAGGATCGAAAGGATTGCCAACTCAAACTACAGGTTGTAGACGTTTATTATGCAAGCAAATCACAAAGAACAATGCAGCAGTGCTGTCGGCTTGTCTCGTAATCTCTCTGATTCTCCCTCGTCTCTCTGTCGTCAGTCGCACGCTTGTCACGTGACTTCTCCATACGGGTTCAGACCACTAGTGAGTGACAGGGTGTACAAGCATGTACAACAACAAACCCATTCGGCCACACTCTCCCCAACTTTGAGAGAAATGCGTCCTCGCATATATGTGATAAATGAAAAGATAATGAAACCAATAGCACTGCTCGCATATACAACAAACATAAATGATCATGACAAAATAATATAACACATTTAGAAGAGAAAAAGAAAAAAAAATAATGTCTTAAACATTTGGCTCCTGCCGCAACAATGTACCAATTTCACGCAGCGTTGTCGCAACTAAACTATTTCCCAGCTTCAACAAAGTATCAGCATAGTTAATCGAAGGCGCAGTGTGCTGAGCAGAAACTGTTTGAATATTCACCGAAGATTTAGGGATTTTGTGAATATTATCATGCTGTCCTTTGTTTGTCCGACTGGATCGTCGAATACCATCAAGCAAATTATTGTCACATACAGTAGAACCGGTAGTGTCGATCTCTAAATCATCTACGTCATCATGTGGACTTGCTAATGAAGCAATGCTATCATCAGCTCCATATAAGATAGTCGATTCTTCTGTATCAATATTCTGTGGGAGATCTGCAATGTTGCTGCCTGTATCTAGAGCTATGCTGTCATCAGCTCTATACGATGTTGTCACATCACCAGACCCCTTAGATAAATCAACTGATCCGATGCTATCACCAGAATCACAATTACCTGTGGTAATCGGGCATGGTCTCAACTCAGAGCGGTGGAGTGTTTTAGTGACCTCGGGATCATCAACGAGTTGTACCACGTAGACGTGATTATCGTCAGATATCCGTTGGTTTACACGATATACCAAGGGTGACCAATGGTCATTAATCTTGGATCGACCAACTATACCACGTGCACGAGCATACACAAGTTGACCGACGTTAAGAGATGCGTCCTCCGCTTTCCTGTCTCGCTCATTTCGTTGAACAGCAGACTCGGTTAGGTTCTTGTACGCCGTTTCATAAGCACTTGTTAACCGCTTTTGATGTTCAATTACCTAATTTTCAGATGAATCGGACTCTGATCCTTATAGCACATCAATAGGGAGTCCTGGATTCCTCCCAAATAATAGAAAATAGGGTGTGAACCCAGAAGATGAATGCGTCGAAGTATTATATGCAAATGTTAGCTCTTGTAAGTGATGTGGCCAACGTTTCTTGATATCATCTGGAAGACTCCTCAGTAGATTGTGTAGTGTACGATTGAACCTCTCGGTTTGACCGTTGCCCTGTGGATGGTAGGGGGTCGTTCGACTTTTCTTAATTTCGTACATGGCACACAGATTCTCAATAACCTTTGACTCAAAGTTACGACCTTGGTCAGAATGTATCCTCCGCGGTACACCATAACGAACGAACCACTCTTTGACCAATAATTTCGCAGTTGTGGAGGCTTTCTGGTCTTTAGTGGCAACCGCCACGGTAAATTTCGAGAAAACATCTGTAATAACAAGTACATTCTCCATTCCGTTAGAAGCTCGTTCCAACAACGTAAAATCAATTGCAATGATTTCCAACGGAGCCCTAGCTAACAAATTTTTCATGGAAGGGTGTGGTTTAGGTAAACACGGCTTGGATACTACACATCTAATGCATGTCTTACATTTAGAATCCACATCATGCCACATTCCAGGCCAATAACAGCGGGACCTTACCAGATCGAATGTTCTTTCGATTCCCTGATGACCGGCCTTGTCATGAAGATTCTCCAAAACTTTGTCCTTGAGGGAACTGGGTAGAACAAGCTGATGGACTTCACCACTGACACTATCAGAAATCCGACGATACAGCACATTATCCTTTGTAAAGAGTTTGTCCCTCTGCCGAAAGAGAGTCATTACAGGTTTATTCAATTGCTTACGTTCCCTACGTGATGGATACTTGTTGACATCCCAAAATGATCGGAAGGTATTGATTGTTGGATCAGATCGTTGTAGCGAAATTAGCTGAGTCGGCGTATACGAAGGAAGCATCGCTATGGATTCTGAATATACTGGATCAGGTTTTACCGTAGACAAATCTTCATTAATTATAGACTGAAGACCTCGAGGCAAAAAACTCGACTTTGTAACTTCTTGAATCTTTGGTTTCACATCCACAAACACGTCATCCTGTAATCTCCGCGATAATGCATCCGCATTTTTATTACTGCTACCGCTTTTAAATTTCAGTTCGAAGTCGAAGACAGCCAAATCGGACATCCACCTTTGTTCCACGGCGCTCAATTTAGCTTTAAGTGAATGGCAGAGGGGATTATTATCAGAATATACCACACACTTCTGCCCTAACAAATAATCCCGAAATTTCTCGCACAATGCCCACTTTAAGCCTAACAATTCCAACTTACGGGAACTATAATTATCCATGTTCCTTTCTGCTCCACGGAGGGCTCGACTCGCGTAGGAAATCACACGCAATTCACCATCCTGATATTGGGAAAGAACCGCACCCAATCCATCAAAACTGGAATCAACCTCGACAACGAAAGGCTTACTGAAATCGGCATAGCCTAGAATTGGAGCTGTCGTTAATTTTGTAATTATAGAATGGAAAGCGTTATCCGAATGGTCGGACCATCCTTTGCTGATATCCTGACTTTTAGGCTCATTAAACTGTAGTAATAATGCGTGTAACGGAGCGATTATCTTAGCATAATCTTTAACGTAACGGCGATAAAAACCACAAAAACCCAAAAATGTCCGTAGCTGCTTAACAGTCTGTGGTTTCGGCCAATGTAACACGGATGAAATTTTGTCAGGGTCGGTAGATACACCCTGGGAAGACACGACATGACCTAAAAATTTGACTTTAACTTGACAAAATGAGCATTTAGAGGGTTTTAATTTTAGACCATGGTGCGCTAATGTGGTAAAAACAGAATCTAAACGGTGTAAATGTTCGGTAAACGACGTAGCAAACACAATAATATCATCCAAATAAACAAGAAGAATTCTAAACACATCTTCACGAAAACAACCCTGCATTAAACGCTGAAATGTAGCTGGTCCATTGCATACACCAAACGGCATGCGTTTGTATTCAAAAAGGACAAATGGCGTCGTAAATGCAGTTTTTATTTGATCTTCGTTACTCATAGCTATCTGGTTATAGCCAGAGGCTAAGTCCAGAGAACTAAAAACATTCGCACCGTACATAGAATCAAGGCTTTCCTCAATCCTAGGTAATGGGTACGAATCTTTGACAGTTTTCAGATTTAAATTCCTATAGTCCACACACATACGCAACTCACCTGACTTCTTCCTAACCAAAACAATAGGAGAGCAGTACGGACTATAACTTGGAACTACAATGTTTGCTTCAATTAATCTGTTAATATGTTGTCTAACCTCCTCTAGTATTGCTGGTGGAATACGCCTAAAGGGTTGTTTCACAGGAATTTCATTAGTCAGAAAGAAAGAAAGAAATATGGTTTTATGGCACGTCAGCTCCAACCGGGCTATATTGCGCCAAACACATGGTGAATCTGAGACAAATTAAAACAATATCACATAAATGAATTTATATATGTAAATAAAAACAAATATCACAGAAAATATATTAATTAAAAATAAATATAACAAATCTTTTACATATATAAATATTTAAAACGATATACATGATTAAATATATACAATTAAAATTGATTATAAAAGTTTGTCTCTTTTAAAAATGTTAGCACTTTGTCATATAGCTCCGGTTGAGCAAATAGCTGACGTACTGACTGGCAACGGTAATATTTAGATCTAATGTTCTTGAGATGTTTGCACTCAATCAAGATGTGTTTCACTGTCAAAGGAACATGACAGTGAACACATTCCGGTTGAGGCTCTCGCTTCAAAATGAAAATATGAGTTAAAAAAGTATGACCAATGCGAGAGCGACACAAAACAACTTCATCCCTCCTGTTGATTCTATAGGAGTTGGGCCAATCTCCTAGGCGAGGCTTAATGTGATGAAGTTTATTTGTGCCTGCAATATCCCAAGACCGTTGCCAGCGGTCATAAATAAAATGATTTATACACGAATTAAAATCTTTATGTGGTATTAAAAAGGGTGATTGGGGAAGATCTAAAGCAGCTTTGGCAGCAAAATCTGCTTGATCATTCCCCCTTATATCTACGTGACTGGGGAGCCAGCAAAAGACGACGTCTTTACTGTTGAACTCGTATGATAATAGCAGATGATAAACATCTGCTACTAATGGGTGTTCAAGCTGTTTGTTGTTAATTGCTTGAAGCGAGGACAGAGAATCAGTAAAGATGATATACTTTAAAGATGAAGAGGATTGTATGAACTCCAAGGCCTGAAGAATGGCCTGGAGCTCAGCTGTAAATATTGAAGCAGCAGGTGGAAGACACACAGAAATGGTCTCAGATGGCGTCACGGTAGCCGAGGCTACCCGATCACCATCTTTAGAACCATCTGTGTAAATAGGAGCATAATCACCATACTTAGACCTTAACTCTCTAAAGAGAGATTGGAACACCGTAGAGCTAGTATCTCTCTTTTTATGTTGAGTTAGATCGAAATCGATCTTTGGGGGAGATATAGCCCACGGTGGAGTCCTAAAGACAGGGGTATTCGCAATACTGTCAAGGCTGATACCAGCCTCAGACAAAAGGGGTTGTTTGCGAATACCGAATGATGGAATAACATTAGTCTTCACCAGATACAAATGCTCATAAAGAGGTCTAAATATGGTGTTAAATGAAATGTGATTCGGAAGTGATGCTATTTTCGTAGCATACTGCAGGGCCAGTTTATCACGTCTGTTGTGCAATGAGGGCTCATGCGCCTCGACGTATAAACTGTCCACTGGAGATGTACGAAATGCTCCTAAACTGATTCTAAGTCCCTGGTTGTGTATGATGTCGAGCTCTTTGAGATAAGACTCGCGGGCAGACCCATACACAATACACCCATAATCGAGTTTTGATCTTATTAAAGCTCGATATAATCGGAGCAAGACCTTACGGTCTGCTCCCCAGTCAGTATTTGATAAGACTCTCAATATGTTGAGGGCTTTCAGACATTTCTTTTTTAGGCTTTTAATGTGGGGGATAAATGATAATTTCTTATCAAATATCAGCCCCAGAAATTTGGTTTCATCCACAACTGGAAGGCGGTTGCCATCCAAATAAAGTTCTGGATCTGGATGCAAACCTCGTTTCTGACAGAAATGCATGCAGACAGTCTTGGATTTCGAAAAACGAAATCCATTTTCGGTTGCCCATTGTTGAAGTGAATTCAAACAAAGCTGCAACTTACGTTCGATTATCCGCATGTCTGTAGAACCATAGCACATCTGAAAATCATCAACATAAAGAGCGCCGTTTGTACCTGGTTTAAGGCACGCTGGGATAGTATTAATTTTAATTGCAAACAATGTTGGAGATAAAATACTTCCCTGTGGAACTCCCATTTCCTGAGGAAATGGGTCAGAGAATATTGATCCCAGTCGTACCTTAAATGACCTATCTTCCAGGAAATTTTTAATGAAGATAGGTAAGCGACCTCGTAGGCCGAGGTTATGGAGGTCGCGCATGATACCGTGTTTCCACGTTGTATCATATGCTTTCTCCAGATCAAAAAATATTGCAACTAAATGTTGCTTCTGGATGAAAGCATCCCTGACGAACGTTTCAAATCGAACGAGATGATCAAGAGTGCTCCTTTGGGACCTAAATCCACATTGGAGGTCAGTAATGAGGTTGTTGGACTCTAGGTACCAAACAAGCCTTCGATTGATCAATCTCTCCATGGTTTTGCAAATACAGCTAGTTAAAGCGATCGGACGATAGTTGGTAGGATTCGTATGATCTTTACCGGGTTTAGGGATGGGAATTATTGTGGCTTCATGCCACGAAGGGGGGGATTTCCCATCAACCCAAATCCGGTTAAAAAGATCCAGTAAAATTAAGAGAGTGGAAAAAGGTAAATGTTTAAGAATTTGGTAGTGTATTTTATCTGGCCCAGTTGCAGTATCTCGAGCTCGCTTTAGCGAATCCCGAAGCTCTGCAATGGAAAAGGTATCATTATAGCATTCATCATTGCGGGACTTGAAATTAAGTCGCCTTTTCTCCTGTTGTTGTCTAATGCCTCGAAAGGCATCGGAGGAGAAATTGGATGATGAATTAAATGAAAAAGTACTGGCCAGAGAATTAGCAATATCAGGAAATGTTGTTAAGGTGGTATTATCAACATTTAAATGATTAACTGATAATGCACTACTTTTACCTTTAATCCTACGAATCCTATCCCATACCGACTTAGATGTGGTACGGGAATTAATCCTTGAGACGTAACCTTGCCATGAAGATTTCTTTGCTTGACGTATGGTTCTACGAGCCTTCGCCCGGACCATCTGGTATGCCGCAATATTCTCCATGGAAGGATGGTTCTTTAATCGCCTCAGGATGCGATCACGCTCTTTAAGAGCGGATTTGCAGTCATCGTTGTACCATGGTTTATTGAAACGTTTTGGTGTAGTCGTGGTTTTTGGAATCGCCTGCTCAGCCACATCTTGAAGAATTGAAGTGAATAAGGCCATGGGCTCATCTGCATCTTCTAACTCCTTTGTATCAAAAGAGAAGAGACACAAAGATTCGAAAAGAGCCCAATCGGCCTTATGCAACTTCCACCTCTGAGGTCTTTCGACCGGAGAGGGACCATTATTATCAATCAAGATAGGAAAGTGGTCACTACCACATAGATCTTCATTTACCCTCCATGAAAAATCCTGAAACAGGACCGGAGAGCAAATGGTGAGATCTAGGGAAGAAAAAGAAGCTGTGGCAGGATGTAGATAAGTAGGCGAGTCATCATTTAATAAACACAAATTATTAATGTTAATGAAGTCCGCTATTTGTTTACCTCTGTTGTTATCATCTGGACTACCCCAGAGCGAATGATGACCATTGAAATCCCCCGTAATAATAAACGGGAGAGGAAGCTGTGCAACAAGGTCATCAAGATCTCTGGGATTAAGATGTAAACTGGGTGGAAGATATACAGAGCAGAGTGTTAGAGGAATATGCAAAGTCACCCTAACTGCAACTGCCTGTAAAGGCGAGTTGAGGGTGACTTGACTCTGAGGTATATCTCCATTAAGAATAATAGAAACACCCCCATGAGCTCTACCATCACCAACTGCGTGATGATGATAACCAACAAATTGTCTAAAAGACAAAGTGTCAGAATTCCTCAAAAAAGTTTCCTGTAAACAAATAGCTAAAGGATTATACTTTTGAATTAAAAGATGAACTTCATTAAAATTTGGTTTTAAACCACGACAATTCCATTGAATAATGGAATTTACCATTGTCAGGGATAATTTATTGGTGGCGGTTTACCGCCGATGGGGTCATTACGGACCCCCTCTACGGTAATACCGTCCATCAGATCAACCCCATATTTAGTGAAATGGATAATAGGGTCTTGTGAACCCTTTTTACCCTTCTCACGCAACTTTGCTAATTTTCTTTGTCTTGAAGAAATATATATTTTTTCCTGTGAGGGTGGGATAGCCGTTGACTGCGATCCTGACCCAGTGGACCTGGGATCAGGAGTTGCAGCTTTCGACTTATCCACGGAAGGCGGTTCCTTGCCATTCTGGGCAGAAGAATTGAGATTGGTCCCAATAACTTCAGTTTGGAGCAAGGAAGATGAACCCTCACCAGGCAAGGACAAAGTTGTTTGAATCGAGCTCTCACATAAATGAGAAGAGCTCGAAGCCCCTTTATTTTGATCTGATGTCATCAAAGTCTTAAGTTCCTGCTTATCAGGCCAGGTTAAATCTGTCTGAACGCAGATGGATTTGGTAGAAACTTTAACTGCACTTGCAAATGATTTCCCTTGTGGTGCAATAGGGAAAGGTGCAGTTAAATCTACCTGCTTTCTAGCATCGAAATATGGTATTTTTCGTTCAGACATGACCTGTTGGATTCTTTTCTCTTTTTGCCATATTGGACACTCACGGGAATAAGCAAAGTGCTTTCCCTTGCAGTTAACACAGCAAAATTCCGCCTGGCAGGTAGCACTCTCATGGCCATCATGACCACAACGAGCGCAGGTGTCTTTACCTCTGCAGACGGTTTTACTGTGTCCAAACTTTTGGCACTTGTAGCAACGAAGAGGATTGGATATATAAGAATCCACAGGTATGTTTAAATAACCTGCCTTGAGAGTCTTTGGTATGTCGGGACGATTGAATGTGAGGATGTAGGTGCTTGTTGGAATCACCTTATCTCCTCGACGAACACTAATTCTTTTGACGTGTTGTACACCTTGAGAAGAAAGGTATTCTACCATTTCTTCCTCACTGCTGCCTTCAAGGTCCCGGCAACGTATTACACCTCTACTAGAATTTAAAGACCTATGGGGAGACACCTTAATAGGAATGTCTGCCAAAGATGATGATTTCAGAAGCATGGTAGCATGCTGTTCTTTGGCACACTCTATTAAGAGTGTTCCATTCTTAAGTTTTTTGATAGCCTTGGGCTCACCGGCCAAGCCAGCTATGCCCTTGGTTATCAAAAATGGTGACACTTTTGATAGGTCTTTCGAGGGACTCTCAATTAAGAGGAACCTCGGCCAAGACTTTGACATTTTAGAATTATTACTAAATATATTAGAAACGTCCTCTGAACTCGGACGTTTCTGTTTATTTTTATTGTCTTTGATTATTGGGGTGGGGGGGATTGGGGAATCCATGAAGTATTTTTTTAAAAGATTCACCCCTCGTCGTCCCCCAGGTTACTGCCCTGCCTACTAAGGGGAGGACTAGCGCGGATATCCGGCGCGTGGCCTCAGGGCTCAACGAGGGGTATACTCAAGCCAGAAAGTAAAAATACTTATCTAACCTGATTGACCCAAGCCGCTGCTCTGTAGAATGTACCTAGGACACAAAGGTAAACCTGCTGAGTATGGAAAACAACAAACCATTGGAAATGAGAAATGTACATTCTACAGAGCTAAAAACGACCAAAGCCGATTGATCAGAGTGGGCCACTCTGACCTCCCGTCTAGGTGAACCATGGGCCAAAGTAATGTGTTGCAGAGAAAGGGCTCGCAAGCCAAATCCCCGCTCAATTACCAGGATTCCACTCTCCACCGACACGGGTCGCAACGCACGGCAAACACGTTGCCCCATTACAGGGATCCTTTTAGTCGCCTTTTACGACACGCAGGACATACGAAGGGTATATTCTTATCACCCCCTACACCCCAGGGGGGTTCATCAGTCAGATGTATATGGTGTTTGACAGTTGATGTATACCCTATGTCTAAATCACTCGTACTAAATACTTCCCTGTGCTGACGCAGCAATGATTCCAACTGAACACGTTGATCCTCCGAAAGTGTCTCGGAAATAGATACATGTGGTAGTGTGTCATGCTCCCCAACTTTCGTCGGATGTTCGGAACGAGATATTGTCTCCTCAACAAAAATTTCGTCATTTTGCACAACAAATCTCAATTTGTCGGAATCGACATCAGCTTTGGAAAGTTTAGCCAATCGCGTTTTAGGAGCAAGCCAAATGTCTGCCTCCGAAATATTTGCTACCTGCACATGAAACAGGCCGTTCGATTTAACACCAAATGTATTACATAGTAAAATGTCGTTGGGTAAATGAGTTCTATTACACAATTCTTCTATGCAAACCGTGTCCGAACTGGAAAAATCATCATTTCCCGTGACTGGAAGTACAGAAACGCTTGCTGCGGGTAACTTAACAGGTGTAGAACTGGCTAGTCTAGCAAATCCAGAAACCGGTTTTTCTGATACACTAGTGTTCCGCAAGGACATTATCTGTTGTACACAATGTTGGGAAGTACTACAATCCAAATCTGCCAGCAAAGACCAGCAATGGCGCAAAATGTTCATTCCCAATAATCCCGGGTACTCTTTCTTGTGATTTTTTGTCGAGGGATCGATGGGGTCGCGCACGACTAGAACACTCTGTTTGGCTATAAGCTTTCCAGCCACATTTACGTCCGCCAGAAAAATACCCACATACGGAATAATCAAACCATTTGCTGCTCTCAGCGTAATGAAATCGACATCACTTAACTGGACATCGTCCTGCTCAAATACATCTCTAAAACATGACTCTGTCAATGTAGACACTTGCGAACCAGTGTCCACAATAAACTTAAGTGGCTTTCCACCTAAATCCAACGTTATAGACGGGCAAATACCAACAGTATTTCGGTAACTTGCTTCTTGAGTAGAGCCATTATTGGACTTAGTGAAACCCCCCTCTTGGCTCGCAGAAAAGGGTTCTGCTAGTTTCCCGACTTTGCTTTAGTGGGACAATTCCTGCGAAAATGTCCGGGTTGGTGACACTTAAAGCATACGCGTTCTTGTGTGGTTTTGGATGCCTGTTGCTTAACCAACTCCTCCAAATGAGCTAACCTTCGATTGACTGAATCAAGAAAGGATAAATCACTGTTATCCCTCACCTGTCTCTTCAACTCCTTGCGGATATTAGCATCGTACACACCATCTATGAAATGATCACGTAGTGTTATATCCTGGTCTGCCCTCGATCCACCTTTCCGGATTATCCGATCCATAAATTTTCTCAAGGCATAAGAAAAACTCCGTAAGGACTCGTTCTGCCGTTGACGTCGCTCAAAAAATTGCTTTTGTAATTGAGACAAAGATAGCATTTCGCCAAACGCCTCTTTCAATACACTGAAGATAGTATGCACATCTCCTTGTGCATTTCTGATCCTAACTTCTTCTCTAGCATCACCTTCAAGATAGCGATAAGCGTATTTAGCCTGATCACTTGGACTAAGCTGTAACGTGGACAGACAACTACTGACATCCTCAATCCACTCGTGGATTTTTGGGTCTTCTGCCGTACACGCGCGACTTTTATATTTCTTGGGTTCGCGATCATTACCCACGACAATTACAGATCTGTTATTCAATAAGGATGAGGTGTTGGGTATCGGACTTCTGAACTGCGGTTGTGTTGTATTATCAGCATTAGTTTCAACTGGATTGCTGGTGACTGGTGATGGTATGAATGCTGGACGTGGTGGTGGTTGATTGGTGGTGCGTGGTGGTGAAACTCTCCTAGACATCAACGACAATTCGTTTTCCAGGTTTGCAATTTGGCGTTTATACTCTTCCGCCAAAACATTCGTGGGCTTGCCTCCCTCAGCCATGCCTGCTATCAAACCTGCAGTGTCACAAAATTGCACACCTAAAACTGGAATATCAACTAATAGTGCTATCACTAAAAGTACCAAACTATACATGTGCATTAAATGTTAGTTTATTTAATCTATTAGTATTAGATTTTAATTTCAATACCCCTATTTTTCACCAGGTTTAAATTTCTATTTTTAGATTAATTTTGGAGTAGCAAGAAACAATGATGTCAAAAAACAAATGATGTAACCAGCATTTAGCCAATATTTTATCAGGATGTACACCATCAAGCATTAGATTAAAATTCCAGGAATATCGCAATCTCCTTCCTTTACCCTTGTGACCTCTCAACAAGTTGTTGGAAAACCCCAAAGTTGGTTGATTTAATGAATTATTCAACAAATTAATCTCCCCATTTATTGTCTTGATATAACCACTGAGGATGAAATCGTCTTCTGCAAAGATTCCGGGGTTTGAATGTCCTTTCGATTGATTATATCTACTAATAGAAACTGGGGGTATCTCCAAAAACTTTACTGAACAGCCTGGTTTACTATTCACAATAGAAATTAATCGTCTGTACTGTCTTAACACGAGTGCAACTGGGTCTCTTAGTTTATTACCGGCGTGAATATATCGCCCCTCCTTCACTGACAAATCGCAAGTGGCTAACCATACATATACACTCACCGAGCCAAAATCACGTACATAAGTTGGAAAGTTTGCCTCAAATAACTCAATAGCTCTTTCTGTGGTAAAACCAGAATGACACTCGAACCTAATTTCAACAGAATTAAGACGGTACTGATTTCTTAAATACAGGCCTTTACTGTCAGACAATAAAATCGGGACGGCCAGTCGTCTGCCACTAATTTCAGGTAATGGTTTTGTAATAAATTTATCCAGCTTCGAAAAGCTCATAACAGTATATATACGCGTCACAGTACTACAATATTTATATAAATAGTTAATACTTCAATTGAAAACTACATCAAAAATTACAGTTTACAAAAAGAAAACATAAAACAATCGTTAATCAAACACGTGACATAGACTTCACAATCCGCCGCCATCTTCTCTTCTGGAAAATACTCGAATTTGATAATATTAAAACCGGAAAATTCTTACCATAAACTTGTTGGCAATCCTATCGGCGACGCCAATTGTAACCGAGCAGTAGGATCGAAAGGATTGCCAACTCAAACTACAGGTTGTAGACGTTTAATATGCAAGCAAATCACAAAGAACAATGCAGCAGTGCTGTCGGCTTGTCTCGTAATCTCTCTGATTCTCCCTCGTCTCTCAGTCGTCAGTCGCACGCTTGTCACGTGACTTCTCCATACGGGTTCAGACCACTAGTGAGTGACAGGGTGTACAAGCATGTACAACAACAAACCCATTCGGCCACATATGTATACATAATTTGCAAAATAACAAATACATGACGCTGTCACTTCTATGACCTTCACAGTGTACCCCCTCTCAACCATATCGTTTTAATGCGTCTTAATACATTATTATCATATACCGGTGACAGTCAAGATTTGCTAAATACTTTTCGCCGAATAACACAGCGTAAGAATATAGTCCCAATCTTTTCCCGCGTTTCTGACCATGTGACTTACCGTTAAGCGCACTGCGGAGTGATTTATGGCACTGTGCTGTATGGATGGTTGATTTAGATTAACTGAAGTAATGTGAAAAAGCTCATCGTATATAATTTAAAGTTTGGATTTGATAGCAGCCAATAATTGTTAGACTATAAATGAAGATGAAATGACACTTTTAAAAAATTGTAAGTTGTTCATAGTTTGCATACATTTTGGCCCCACGTAATGCATGTACAGTGCGCTAGAAAAAAATTCTAACCGATAAAGAATGTCGGTAAACATTTTCCTGGGATAACCTAACTCCTTTTGTTGTTAATCAAACCGGCCTGTGCATTATACATGTACACGTTTTCACGGCAGCATTACCATATTACAACTCCTTCAATTTATTATAGACAATATTAGTTCGATCCTAGCTTAAGGTAGGCTCGCCAACTCCTGGCAGGAAGCATGGCAAAATACGATGTATTCTTAGCGAAACACGTTGAATTAATAGAGAAACACAGTGAATTCCTAGCGAAACACGGTGGATTACAAGCGAATCTTTGAGAAAAATCTCCGCGGAATCAAGCGAATTTTCACCGCGAAATCTAAGAGAATTTGAAAAAAAAAATTTTCGTCGCATTGCCAAGATTTCGGTCCCAAAAGTTTGGGAGGAACTGTAAGAAATGAAATGAAATGAAATGTTGTTTAATGGCACGTCAGCTTCAACCGGGCTATATTGCGCCAAACATATGGTGAATCTATCGAGACAAATTAAAACAATATCACATAATTGAATTTATATATGTAAATAAAAACAAATATCACCGAAAATATATTAATTAAAAATAAATATAACAAATCTTTTACATATATAAATATTTAAAACGATATACATGATTAAATATATACAATTAAAATTGAAAATAAAAGTTTGTCTCTTTTAAAAATGTTATCATATAGCTCCGGTTGAGCAAATAGCTGACGTAATGACTGGCAACGGTAGTATTTAGATCTAATATACTTGAGATGTTTGCACTCAATCAAGATGTGTTTTACTGTCAAATGAACATGTCAGTGAACACATTGCGGTTGAGGCTCTCGCTTCAAAATAAAAATATGAGTTAAAAAGGTATGACCAATGCGAGAGCGACACAAAACAACTTCATCCCTCCTGTTGGTTCTATAGGAATTGGGCCAATCTCCTAGGAGAGGCTTAATGTGATGAAGTTTATTTGTGCCTGCAAGATCCCAAGACCGTTGCCAGCGGTCATAAATAAAATAATTTATACATGATTTAAAATCTTTATATGGTATTAAAAAGGGTGATTGGGGAAGATCTAAAGCAGCTTTGACAGCAAAATCTGCTTGATCATTCCACCTTATATCAACGTGACTGGGGAGCCAGCAAAAGACAACGTCTTTGCTGCTCAACTCGTAAGATAGTAGCAGACGCTAAACATCTGCTACTAATGGGTGTTCAAGCTGTTTATTGTTAATTGCTTGGAGCGAGGACAGAGAATCAGTAAAGATGATATGCTTTAAAGATGAAGAGGATTGTATGAACTCCAAGGCTTGAAGAATTGCCTGGAGCTCAGCTGTAAATATTGAAGCTACCCGGTCGCCATCCTTAGAACCATCTGTGTAAATAGGAGCATAATCACCATACTTAGACCTTAACTCTCTAAAGAGAGATTGGAACACCATAGAGCTAGTATCTCTCTTTTTATGTTGAGTTAGATCGAAATCGATCTTTGGGGGAGATATAGCCCACGGTGGAGTCCTAAAGACAGGGGTATTCGCAATACTGTCAAGGCTGAATCAGCCTCAGACAGAAGGGGTTGTATGCGAATACCGAATGATGTAATAACATCCACCTCTGAGGTCTTTCGACCGGAGAGGGACCATTATTATCAATCAAGATAGGAAAGTGGTCACTACCACACAGATCTTCATTAATCCTCCATGAAAAATCCTGAAACAGGACCGGAGAGCAAATGGTGAGATCGAGGGAAGAAAAAGAAGCTGTGGCAGGATGTAGATAAGTAGGCGAGTCATCATTTAATAAACAAAAATTATTAATGTTAATGAAGTCCGCTATTTGTTTACCTCTGTTGTTATCATCTAGACTACCCCAGAGTGAATGATGACCATTGAAATATCTCCCGTAATAATAAACGGGAGAGGAAGTTGTGCAACAAGGTCATCAAGATCTCTGGGATTAAGATGTAAACTTGGTGGAAGATATACAGAGCAGAGTGTTATAGGAATATGCAAAGTCACCCTAACTGCAACTGTCTGTAAAGGCGAGTTGAGGGTGACTTGACTCTGAAGGATATCTCCATCAAGAATAATAGAAACCATGAGCTCTACCATCACCAACTGAGTGATGATGATAACCAACAAAATGTCTAAAAGACAAAGTGTCAGAATTTCGTAAAAATGTTTCCTGTAAACAAATAGCTAAAGGATTGTGCTTTTAAATTAATAATTGGACTTCATTAAAATTTGGTTTTAAACCACGACAATTCCATTGAATAATGGAATTTACCATTGTCAGGGAATTTTATTTTTTGACGACTTACCATGTGGATCCGTATGGACATCCACGACGGTAATACCGTCCATCAGATCATCCCCATACTGTATCTATTATAGAGAGAGACAGGGTCTTTTGAACCATTCTTCCCTCCCTCTCGAAACTTTGCTAATTTTTCTTTCTTTGACGAAGAATTACCTTTAGACTGCGATCCTGACCCAGCAGAACTGGAATCAAGGATGGCAGCTTCAAGGGGAGGCGAGGGAGATGACCCCTTGCCGTTCTTAGAGGAAGTGTTAGGAATGATCCCAACAGTTTCAGATTGAGGCAAGGAGGATGAACCCTCGCCAGTCAAAGAAATAGATTCGATAGAGCTCTCTTTTGTTTGAGAGGCGCTCGATACCCCTTTAACATGATCTGATGATATGAAAGACATTTTCCCTTTATTTGGCCAGGTTATATCTGTCTGAACTGAGATGCTTTTGGTAGATACTTTCACTGCGCTTGCAAAAGATTTCCCTTGAGATGGAATGGGAAAGAGCGCAGTTAAGTCTACTTGCTTTCGAGCATCATAATATGATATTTTACGCTCAGACATTACCTGTTGAATTATTTTTTCCTTTTGCCATATTGGACATTCGCGAGAGTAAGCAAAGTGCCTACCCTTGCAATTTATACAACACAAATCTGCCTGGCAGGTAGCGCTTACCTCTACAGACGGTTTTGCTATGTCCAAATTTCTGACATTTGTAACATTGTAATGGGTTACTCATGTAAGAATCAACAGGTATGTTAAGATAACCTGCCTTGAGAGTCTTTGGAATGTCGGGACGATTAAAAGTGAGGATATAGGTGCTTGTGGGAATCACCTTTTCTCCTCGGCGTACACTAATTCTTTTAACATGTTAGACACCTTGAGCAGAAAGGTATTCCACCATTTCTTCCTCACTGCTGCCTTCAAGATCCCGACAGCCAATTACACCTCTACTTGAGTTTAAAGACCTATGTGGAGATACCTTGATAGGAATGTCCGCTAAGGATGTTGATTTAAGCAGCATGGTAGCATGCTGTTCCTTAGCGCATTCTATCAATGCCAGCTATGCCCTTGGCTATTAAAAATGGTGATACCTTCGATAGGTCTGCAGTAGAGGGATTCTCAATTAAGAGAAACCTCGGCTATGTCTTTGATATTTTTAAAGTGTTTGTAAATAAATCAGAAACGTCCTCTGAATTAGGACGCTTCTGTTTCTTTTTATTAATTGGTGTGGGGGGGATTGGGGAATCCATTAAATATATTTTTTAAAATTCACCCCTCGTCGTCCCCCAGGTTACTTCTCTGCCTACCAGGGGGAGGTCTAGCACGGATAACCAGCGCATGGCCTCAGGGCTCAACGAGGGGTATACTCAAGCCAGAAAGTAAAAAACTTTTCTAACCTGATTGACCCAAGCCGCCGCTCTATAGAATGTACTCAGGACACAAAGGTAAACCTGCTGAGTGAAAACAACAAAGCAATGAAATTGGAAAAACGTATATTCTACAGAGCTAAAAACGACCAAAGTCGATTGATCAGAGTGAGCCACTCTGATCTCCCGTCTAGGTGAACCATGGGCCAAAGTAATGTGTTGCAGAGAAAGGGCTCGCAAGCCAAATCCCCACTCAATTACCAGGATTCCACTCTCCACCGACACGGGTCGCAACGCACGGCAAACACGTTGCCCCATTACAGGGATCCTTTTAGTCGCCTTTTACGACACGCAGGACATACGAAGGGTATATTCTTATCACCCCCTACACCCCAGGGGCCGGGCTCTAAGAAAACAGTACAGGTTAACAAGCCAAGTTAAAGGAGAGGTGTTATTATAGGCCAGTTGCAAGTAAAATTAGTGTCAGTTTGTTAGTTTAAAGGTGCACTTACTCAATACACTGTATTACTTGACATAATAAAACCTATAAACATATTACAATTCTGCTTTGCTACAATACCGCCATAGCGATGGTAGCTACAATACCGCCATAGCGATGGTTGCTACAATACCGCCATAGCGATGGTAGCTACAATACCGCCATAGCGAAGGTAGCTCAATGAGTAAGGTGCTGGCCCGTTAGCCAGAGAATCTAGGATTTGCCACTGAGAAAGTTTCTCTTGGATCTCAAATTATGCTACAAACAGATTGAAAGCGTTTTCTTTTCTTGTTGATGGTAATTGGGGATCGTGGTCTGACTATGATGAATTTTCTTTGACATGCGATGGTGGCACACAAATGCGATATAGAGTTTGCAATAACCCCGCCCGGAGTATCATGAACACCGCTGCATTGGTAAAAAAAAACAAAACAAAACGGTACTGTAATCGATGCCCTTGCCCAGGTATTGAATAAATAATATATCGAATCAAGTTAAAAGTCCGGACGTGTCAAATTCACCGTCAACTCCTATGGGAAAGTAACTATCGTTCCTATGGCGAAGTAACTGTCTTTCCCAGTTAAGTTGAGTAAATACAGAAACATTTGCAGTGTTTGTGATGATAAGAAAGATACATTTTCAAGTTCGTTGGTTTGTCTAAAGTCCCGTTTGGCTTGAATGGTTGTGGGGTAGAATGCAAAACCGACCTCGCGTGCGTACCGTGCAAGTTGGACATCTATATAAGATTACGGTGTAGCAGCACTGCTGTTAGGGCAAACTACTTCAGAAATCACACTGCATGACGTTTTTCCGTTCCCCTGGTCCCATGGTTGTAGACAAGTGGGACGTTAACTTTATTTTCATTTCATTTAAATATATTATTTTTTGATAATCTTTTTTTAAAACTATTATAGCAGAACGGGCAGCACTTTATCTAAATCTTACATAATTAATATCACTTTAAGGAAACAAAACTTCAGGAATTGGAAGTGAGATCGACTACGTGATCAATTGTAGACAAAGCTGTACAGGTCTGAGCTTGAAAAGATTTGTACGGTTTACTTATTTTGTCAATATAATGACAAGGGCAATAACTCTGCACAGAACTCATTAAGCCTGTTGTTGGATGTATGCTTTACTTCATGTGATGGTGGCTTTCTCATTGACACTGAGCTATACAGATCCCAAGACCGTTGCCAGCGGTCATAAATAAAATAATTTATACATGATTTAAAATCTTTATATGGTATTAAAAAGGGTGATTGGGGAAGATCTAAAGCAGCTTTGACAGCAAAATCTGCTTGATCATTCCACCTTATATCAACGTGACTGGGGAGCCAGCAAAAGACAACGTCTTTGCTGCTCAACTCGTAAGATAGTAGCAGACGCTAAACATCTGCTACTAATGGGTGTTCAAGCTGTTTATTGTTAATTGCTTGGAGCGAGGACAGAGAATCAGTAAAGATGATATGCTTTAAAGATGAAGAGGATTGTATGAACTCCAAGGCTTGAAGAATTGCCTGGAGCTCAGCTGTAAATATTGAAGCAGCAAATGGTGAGATCGAGGGAAGAAAAAGAAGCTGTGGCAGGATGTAGATAAGTAGGCGAGTCATCATTTAATAAACAAAAATTATTAATGTTAATGAAGTCCGCTATTTGTTTACCTCTGTTGTTATCATCTAGACTACCCCAGAGTGAATGATGACCATTGAAATATCTCCCGTAATAATAAACGGGAGAGGAAGTTGTGCAACAAGGTCATCAAGATCTCTGGGATTAAGATGTAAACTTGGTGGAAGATATACAGAGCAGAGTGTTATAGGAATATGCAAAGTCACCCTAACTGCAACTGTCTGTAAAGGCGAGTTGAGGGTGACTTGACTCTGAAGGATATTATAAACAAGTCTTTACTCAATGAAGTTTAATATCAAACTGACTGCCTTGTACATAGATACAATGTTACAAACAATAAGACTAAACAATGTTCACCCATTCTAAGTTCAAACAATTCAGTTCACTGATTACTAGTTAATGTATATCATGTACCCCCCGGATTTTGTATGATTTTGAACATCAAAAATCATATTTAAAAAACATAAAGTATTGTTCACTTCACAACATGTCCTTATTTCTTGCATTTCGAATTTAAGTTCACCATTTGTATATGTCACTAAATTGTCCATATTAAATGCCACACGTAATCTGTTGAATGTGATTATTTCGCCAATATCTGGATTATCCCTACATTCTTTGGTTAAAATATCAGCCACCATATCTTTATCACCATCTAACCAACTAAATGATTCAACAGATCCATCAATGAGCTTCTCTTTCAAACCTCTAATACTGTTTCTTAATAACTTCCTCTCTACTTGTCTGCTACTAGCTATCGACTCTAGTGTTGGCTTGGAATCTGTATAAATCTTCACAGAAATATCACCATTTATATGACCAAACAACAACTGTTCTAATTGCTCTGCTAAATATTTGGAATCATCAACCAATTTTACCATACTTCTAGTCTCAGCATCTTTAGCAGAATGACACACCTGTGGAATGGTTTTACTCTTCCAATATAATGGTAATACAGCATGGTTCTTTTTATTACCTAATAAGATAATACTGCCACTGATTGACGTATCATCACTTTTATAAGATGCATCACCAATACCAAATACTTTCAAATCTTAGTTTCTGTCTTTGTTAATGGTTCATCTTTCTTTGCTTTCCTCACCTCAGTAATTTCTTCAAGACTATCAGCATAAGCTTGCATAGATAAAGTTATTCCATATTGATCTTTCTTTACATCAATTCCGGTAAATCTAAATACATTATCTTCAATTTTGGATATAGTTAAATTTTGTTTTATCTTCTGGGTAGTTTCAGTTATAAAATCTGTCGTTCCAGCTATTGAAAAATCATCTACATGTGTTAAAATCATTCCAATCAACTTTCCACCTTCATGCTTGTAATAAAATGCTTCATCTCCACTGACTGTTTTCATTCCACTTTCCTCTAAAATTTGCTTTACTCTCAACCAAAATTTTCTACTCGCATCATCTAATCCATACAAAGGCTTCTTTAACTTCCACAAGGACCCAGGTTTTGCAATATCTTTTGGTGGATCAACAAATACCTCCCTGTTGAGTACTTTAGACTGTAAAAATGCTGCTCTGATATCTATCGATCTTAAATGAAATTCTTCGTTAGCTGCTAAAGCCATGAATGTTTTAAAGCTTTCTCTGAGAGCTGTGGGTGAATCACTTTGGGGCTTTTCATCTTCCTGAAATCCTCTAGCTACCAATCTTGCTTTATAATCACATTTCTGACCATCATGTTTTTCCTTCTTTGTAATTATCCATCGACTAGTTATTCTCTGCTGTCCAGTATCTTCTACTTCTTCAAATGTCTCATAATCTGTTAGGTTCTTGATCTCCTTCACTTTAGCTTCTATAACTTCTGGGCTCTTGTGAAATTTAACCGGTACTTCTACTACATAATTAGTTATTTCTTCACTGAAACATTCTGCCTTTTCAGCTGTCATCAAATAAATACCATTACTATCTGTCTCTAATTCTCTTGTTGTATCTCGTGAAAGTTCTTTTCTTCTGCTTCTTGTCATAATCTGATGTTCATTCTTGTTCACTGATGCCTCACTAGGTGTTGATTCTATTCTGACCTTAGACTTATTACTTCCTGCTTCAAGTTTACTGCTATCTTCATCTACTACTCTATACGGTTGAACCTTACAATCTGCAATCTTCTTCAGATCTCCATTTGCCCATAACCATACATCTCTTCCACGATGACAAAACACTTTAACAGGTCCATTCCAACTGACTCTATTCTGTTCTTGGTAAAAGACCAAATCACCTTCAATATATTTTGCATTATTAAAACTTCTATTTTGAGCCACTGCTGCCTTCATTAATTTGGTTCGATATTCACTCGTTCTGAAGTCTTCTGTAACTTTTTGGTGTCTTTCCATAATTTTCTGAACAGCTTCTTGATCAAAGAGAGATTCGGTTGCTAAGTCTCCAGAAGTAATTCCAGGAATCGTGACTGATTTTCCTGTTACCAATCTTAAAGGGTCATATCCTAAGACATTGACATTAGTGTTATGTGTCCATGCTGCCATATTTACTGCTTGGGTTAAAGTTATGGTCTTATCACTTTCCATCATCTTCTTCACTACTACATCAGCACTGTAATGGTTTCTTTCATTAATTCCATTACTCCAAGGTGAATATGTTGGTCCAAAATTGATGGTAAATCCACACTTTGTTGACAGCTCCAAAAACAAACTATTCTGGAATTCTGTTCCTTTATCAGCCCAGAAACCTTTACTTGGAAAACCGAACCGCCAATTCCAGGTATTATTCACTGCTTCTATAACTGATTGTGCACTTTTATTCTTCATTACCATGCCTTGAATAAATCTTGTAAAAGAACAAACAGCCCATAAAACAAACTTATCTCCAAATTGCTTCAGATCTAGTGTTACAATTTGATTAAAATCAGTCACTTTCGGGAGAGTTACTCTTGGTTTACCCAGCGACTTCTTATACTTTTGACATATTCCACAGTTTTCAATTACTCTCTTTATTGCTGATCGAAGATCTTTATCTAATAAATTAGCGTTTCTATATGCAAATAACATATTCTCTTCTCCCTTGTGATTTGTTACTTCATGTATCCGTTTAACACTTTTATAATTCTTCACATCTGTGCTACCATTAATGAAGTATACAGTGTCTTCTGTTGTCCAATCACTACATGATTCTAATGGTATTACCAAATGACCTCCTTTTGTTTCTTCAAGTTGAATGGCATATGTCTCTCCCAAATCGATTGTCAGAACATTTGACGTGAAATCTTGTGTAGCTTTCCATTCCTTCAGAGTTTTCTTTCCACAAAGTAAAGGCACATTAGCATTTACAAGATAAATTGACAAATATTTATGAATATACTGTTCTGGTGACTTTTTCTGTTTTATCTTCAATGGTATGTCATATACTTCAGTGCTGGTATACTTTTCACTTGGACCAAATCTAAAGTTTTGGTTACGTCTTCTTACATTCAATTCTTCTTTACCAATATTATTCTTCTTTAAATAATTGTTAAACCATCTTTCACCTGCAAGACTCTCTGGTGCTCCACTATCTACAATCATAACATCAACATCATCATCAGGTTTAGTAAAATGGATCTTCACACTTTCATCTAATATTATATCCTCACTATCAATAAAGTCACAAATTTGAACGTTAGTTGTTTTCAAACTCTTCACGTCTTCTAATTTCTTTATTCTCTCTTCTAGATTCATTCTCTCTTTACTCTGATATCTCTCTCTACTTATTGATCGATCATTTCTTTCCATTGAAAATCTTCTATTTGCTCCAAATCTTCTTCCTCTTGATACCGACTCTCTTCTTCGATATGTTCCTCCAGAATTTGATCTCCACCATCTGGGATTAGATGCTGACCGTTCAAATCTCCTAAAATCTGGTGTTCTCTTCCAATGTTCATATCTACTTCTATCTGAATTATTACTGGTCCAATAAGCCTTTTTCTCAGATATATCATCTCGTTGTCCTTCTATCTTCATCTCTCTGTATTTCGCCTTTAACTTCGAAAACATTTCACTTTCTTCTAAATGTTCAATCTCACGCTCTATTTCACGTTTTTCACTTTCATTTAATTGACCAGCCTGGAAACATCTTTCAATAAACAAATGTCCCATGCAATAATTAAGTTTCTCTCTGATATTAAAGTTCTCCATTTCCGAAATCATACTTTCAAATTTCATCCAACTCCTTTCACCGCTTTCATCTTTATCAATCTTCAACTCAGTAATTTTACCAATCAAATATTTTGCCTTTTCTTTTCTCGTCTTAGCAAACTTTTCTTCTAATTCTTTCAGAATATTGGTAACTGTTCTTCCGCCACTAGTTTGTAGTTTCTCTATTACTGTTGTAGATACATATTCAACCAGTCCTTCTCTTTCTTTGTTCTTCTTTAAACTTTCTATCAGATCCCAATATTTGTTCAATTCGCTATCTCTGTTATTCTGACCCCATATTTTCACTTGCTCTTTGTATTGTTCAAACGTTTCCTTGGTCCATGTGGGAGGGAGTCTGGCTTTGGTAATCTGAGTGGTGCCTGATGAAATATTCTGTTGATTGTTTTCTACCAGTAATTCAACTATCTTCTGTTGACTAGTTATAAAATTTTCCATTATTTTACTTAAATTTGTGCTACTATCTCCATATTTCTCATCATTAACCTTACTTGCTTGGCCTGCTTTGAGTTGTTCTAATGCCAATTCAGCCCTTGCAGCTCTAAATGCCACCTCTTGTTCGTACATGTCTATAATCTTCTCTTTCTCAGCTTTCTTTTGTTTAGGTTTAATAGGGCATGTGTTATCGTCATTCAAAATATGACCTAATATCGGTCCACCACAAGTTTCACATACAAAATGTTCAAACTTTCCACTGTAGTCAATACTACCATATTGGTCTAAATTTTGAAGTTCATAAACCATATTTTCCACAGGCTTGTAATATTCAAAAATATCTCTAGTATTGGACATTATTAATTTTCTTTGAAGGCATTCAAGGGGGTTGGGGGTAGGTTGTGAATATATTTAAACACTCTTTCTTCGGTCCAACTGCTCCATTTTGTTTCATTACACAACTTCTTCAGACTTGTTCCAACTATTGTGGCTGTCAGAAAATACCATTTCCATATCAAAACTTCTGGCACTATGAATATTCCTGTTCCACTAAAAGGGTTGAATTCTATAGTCTCTCTTTATGTATAACAATTTCTGAACCTTTAAACTTCATATTATCATTTCACAATAAGTCCTGATCTGCACTCACACAGTCATATCCACAGCCCCACCCCATCCCTTGAAATGGGGGAAAAGTTTTAGAACATATTCAATCTAACTTAAATCCACATATAAAATACAACTTTCACAAGATAACTGAGTCTTGAACAACCACGCTCTGCTACCATATAAACAAGTCTTTACTCAATGAAGTTTAATATCAAACTGACTGCCTTGTACATAGATACAATGTTACAAACAATAAGACTAAACAATGTTCACCCAAACTAAGTTCAAACAATTCAGTTCACTGATTACTAGTTAATGTATATCAGATATCTCCATCAAGAATAATAGAAACTATGAGCTCTACCATCACCAACTGAGTGATGATGATAACCAACAAAATGTCTAAAAGACAAAGTGTCAGAATTTCGTAAAAATGTTTCCTGTAAACAAATAGCTAAAGGATTGTGCTTTTAAATTAATAATTGGACTTCATTAAAATTTGGTTTTAAACCACGACAATTCCATTGAATAATGGAATTTACCATTGTCAGGGAATTTTATTTTTTGACGACTTACCATGTGGATCCGTATGGACATCCACGACGGTAATACCGTCCATCAGATCATCCCCATACTGTATCTATTATAGAGAGAGACAGGGTCTTTTGAACCATTCTTCCCTCCCTCTCGAAACTTTGCTAATTTTTCTTTCTTTGACGAAGAATTACCTTTAGACTGCGATCCTGACCCAGCAGAACTGGAATCAAGGATGGCAGCTTCAAGGGGAGGCGAGGGAGATGACCCCTTGCCGTTCTTAGAGGAAGTGTTAGGAATGATCCCAACAGTTTCAGATTGAGGCAAGGAGGATGAACCCTCGCCAGTCAAAGAAATAGATTCGATAGAGCTCTCTTTTGTTTGAGAGGCGCTCGATACCCCTTTAACATGATCTGATGATATGAAAGACATTTTCCCTTTATTTGGCCAGGTTATATCTGTCTGAACTGAGATGCTTTTGGTAGATACTTTCACTGCGCTTGCAAAAGATTTCCCTTGAGATGGAATGGGAAAGAGCGCAGTTAAGTCTACTTGCTTTCGAGCATCATAATATGATATTTTACGCTCAGACATTACCTGTTGAATTATTTTTTCCTTTTGCCATATTGGACATTCGCGAGAGTAAGCAAAGTGCCTACCCTTGCAATTTATACAACACAAATCTGCCTGGCAGGTAGCGCTTACCTCTACAGACGGTTTTGCTATGTCCAAATTTCTGACATTTGTAACATTGTAATGGGTTACTCATGTAAGAATCAACAGGTATGTTAAGATAACCTGCCTTGAGAGTCTTTGGAATGTCGGGACGATTAAAAGTGAGGATATAGGTGCTTGTGGGAATCACCTTTTCTCCTCGGCGTACACTAATTCTTTTAACATGTTAGACACCTTGAGCAGAAAGGTATTCCACCATTTCTTCCTCACTGCTGCCTTCAAGATCCCGACAGCCAATTACACCTCTACTTGAGTTTAAAGACCTATGTGGAGATACCTTGATAGGAATGTCCGCTAAGGATGTTGATTTAAGCAGCATGGTAGCATGCTGTTCCTTAGCGCATTCTATCAATGCCAGCTATGCCCTTGGCTATTAAAAATGGTGATACCTTCGATAGGTCTGCAGTAGAGGGATTCTCAATTAAGAGAAACCTCGGCTATGTCTTTGATATTTTTAAAGTGTTTGTAAATAAATCAGAAACGTCCTCTGAATTAGGACGCTTCTGTTTCTTTTTATTAATTGGTGTGGGGGGGATTGGGGAATCCATTAAATATATTTTTTAAAATTCACCCCTCGTCGTCCCCCAGGTTACTTCTCTGCCTACCAGGGGGAGGTCTAGCACGGATAACCAGCGCATGGCCTCAGGGCTCAACGAGGGGTATACTCAAGCCAGAAAGTAAAAAACTTTTCTAACCTGATTGACCCAAGCCGCCGCTCTATAGAATGTACTCAGGACACAAAGGTAAACCTGCTGAGTGAAAACAACAAAGCAATGAAATTGGAAAAACGTATATTCTACAGAGCTAAAAACGACCAAAGTCGATTGATCAGAGTGAGCCACTCTGATCTCCCGTCTAGGTGAACCATGGGCCAAAGTAATGTGTTGCAGAGAAAGGGCTCGCAAGCCAAATCCCCACTCAATTACCAGGATTCCACTCTCCACCGACACGGGTCGCAACGCACGGCAAACACGTTGCCCCATTACAGGGATCCTTTTAGTCGCCTTTTACGACACGCAGGACATACGAAGGGTATATTCTTATCACCCCCTACACCCCAGGGGCCGGGCTCTAAGAAAACAGTACAGGTTAACAAGCCAAGTTAAAGGAGAGGTGTTATTATAGGCCAGTTGCAAGTAAAATTAGTGTCAGTTTGTTAGTTTAAAGGTGCACTTACTCAATACACTATATTACTTGACATAATAAAACCTATAAACATATTAAAATTCTGCTTTGCTTCAATACCGCCATAGCGATGGTAGCTACAATACCGCCATAGCGATGGTTGCTACAATACCGCCATAGCGATGGTAGCTACAATACCGCCATAGCGATGGTAGCTACAATACCGCCATAGCGATGGTAGCTACAATACCGCCATAGCGAAGGTAGCTCAATGAGTAAGGTGCTGGCCCGTTAGCCAGAGAATCTAGGATTTGCCACTGAGAAAGTTTCTCTTGGATCTCAAATTATGCTACAAACAGATTGAAAGCGTTTTCTTTTCTTGTTGATGGTAATTGGGGATCGTGGTCTGACTATGATGAATTTTCTTTGACATGCGATGGTGGCACACAAATGCGATATAGAGTTTGCAATAACCCCGCCCGGAGTATCATGAACACCGCTGCATTGGTAAAAAAAAACAAAACAAAACGGTACTGTAATCGATGCCCTTGCCCAGGTATTGAATAAATAATATATCGAATCAAGTTAAAAGTCCGGACGTGTCAAATTCACCGTCCACTCCTATGGGAAAGTAACTATCGTTCCTATGGCGAAGTAACTGTCTTTCCCAGTTAAGTTGAGTAAATACAGAAACATTTGCAGTGTTTGTGATGATAAGAAAGATACATTTTCAAGTTCGTTGGTTTGTCTAAAGTCCCGTTTGGCTTGAATGGTTGTGGGGTAGAATGCAAAACCGACCTCGCGTGCGTACCGTGCAAGTTGGACATCTATATAAGATTACGGTGTAGCAGCACTGCTGTTAGGGCAAACTACTTCAGAAATCACACTGCATGACGTTTTTCCGTTCCCCTGGTCCCATGGTTGTAGACAAGTGGGACGTTAACTTTATTTTCATTTCATTTAAATATATTATTTTTTGATAATCTTTTTTTAAAACTATTATAGCAGAACGGGCAGCACTTTATTTAAATCTTACATAATTAATATCACTTTAAGGAAACAAAACTTCAGGAATTGGAAGTGAGATCGACTACGTGATCAATTGTAGACAAAGGTGTACAGGTCTGAGCTTGAAAAGATTTGTACGGTTTACTTATTTTGTCAATATAATGACAAGGGCAATAACTCTGCACAGAACTCATTAAGCCTGTTGTTGGATGTATGCTTTACTTCATGTGATGGTGGCTTTCTCATTGACACTGAGCTATACAGACAGTGAATACATCAATTTTAAACTTGTATCAAGGCAATGGCTGAGTTCAAACTATCGATGCAGTTTTTGGGTTCCCAAAAATGCTTTTTATGTCGCATGTCTTGACTGAGCTCAATGATTAATATTTCCCGCTAAAGTTAAGCAGAGCTAAGTAGTTTCATTGGTCGATGCTTTGGGCCAACATAACTTTGATTCTAACTGATGGAGAGTGATGCAAATGAGTACCAGGTACTTCAAAACATGACTGAGTTTGATCGTAAGCATAGATAATCAGTTGGATACTTTAGAAAAAGATAAATGTGCAATTAATCAATATGTGTCATCTGTTTATTTGGGGATTTCGGCGGGGGACATCAGTCTCATTATGATTCAAGATTGTAGGACGTTAAACCTCATTTTCATTCCAAACTTGTCAATAGAATAATCAAATATCGCCAACAACAAAGTGAAATAAAATACGATAATTATGTTTGCGGGAAAGCTATTTTACAGTTACAGGAGAAAATACTTCCGTTTAATAAACAAGTTCAATGAAAAGTATTACAAATTTACGTATTTTACCTATATTTCTGATATTAAAATAGCACAATTTACAAATATTAATTACTTGGGCCCCCATAAGCATAAAACTATCAAAGATTGTGCTAATATTACGAGCAGAATAAGATGGAGATATATCACAATTACCAATTACAGCAAGGGGGTTATCATGTGCAAGTTTACTTAATTGATGTCTTGAGCCTAAAAACAAATATTCGGTTTTATCATCATTCAATTTTAGAAAGTTCTTTGGCATCCATTTTCTAATTTCACTAATACAGTTCTCACGTTGCAATTTTGATAAATTGAACGAACATGGACAATTAGGTGTAAATGAAATATATAATTGAGTATCATCGGCATACAAATGAAAGCTGCTACCATACTGTCTGACAATATCACCTAATGGTGACGTATAAAGGGTAAATAAAATCGGACCAAGAACGAAACCTTGAGGAACCCCAGATGACAAAACAGATTCCGACGACGATTTACAGTTAACTAAAATACACTGTTTCTATCCAAAAGATAGCTTTCTAAAAGATTTAGTGCAGAGCCACAAATACCGAATTTAAAATGAAGTCTTTGTAAAAGAATAGAATGATCCACCGTGTCGAAAGCAGCAGATAAATCTAATAAAATTAAACATATACATTGTTTACTATCAATAGAGATCCTTAACCTTTGTATTGTATTGGGCAAGTGACCAGGGCTGTTCAGCGGGGTCATCAAATAACAAATAACAAATATTACCCTATTTAAATTTTACAAAATAATACTTTTTTTTATAATGATAAATGTCAATACTGTTTGTTTATATTCACTAAAAACACAACAAAATTGGTTAAGTAGGTATTTTGCAAGATTCAACTTTCTTAGACTAACTCACGGACAGTTCCTTCCGTCTTCAATTGCTGAAAGTAGGGCACTATCGTCCATTCAACTCGTGCACAGATTAGTCAAATGCGAAACACTCATCCAAAAATGGCAATTGTCCGGCCCTTATACCGGACATCATTCGGAGTTCGTAGGGGAACATCATACCCACAACCTCCTCGGCTTATGGGCTAGGGTGAAAACATCATTTATTATTCTCAGAAGGACTGAGAGCCCGATAAAAACACATCATTTAGAGTTCCTTGGGGTATAGCATACACACAGCCTCCTCGACCGAGAGGCTAGTATGACTCTCGCCACAGAATAAATACGCGCTAAGTGATAGAGAAGTTATATTAACTGAAAATAGTTTATACACAACGTGAAGTCAAAGTTAGTTCCTAACTGACTGTAGTGTCACATCCTGCCATGCAAGATACACTAACATTTTGCAAAATATGTATGGGGAAGAGGTAAAATTAATAGGACCCATCCTCTCGTTCAGGATCCTTTTGATCCTTAACATATTTGTTAAGTTTCCTCTGGAAGGTCCACAAACTTCATTCATATTTCACATTTTGCGCAAAAGGCAGGGGCTAATGCACACCAAAATGGAACGCATCCAAGAACTAGTGATACTCGTTTTAAATTTCATCTAAATCCGGGCATTACATGCTTTTATACAGTTTGGGTAAAGGGGAACGGCCATTTGACGGCAAATTTCGGTCGGATTTTCCCGAAATTCGGACTCAGCCATAATTATTATGTCACGGAGACACTCGAACGGTTTTGCAAATAAGATGAAAAAAACTGTGAGCTCTAAAAGGTCCACGAGCTAAGAATGTATATATAGGAAGTGGCAATCCTATATGCGATCGAAAGAAACCGAGATCCTTCGGTTATAAACATCCATTGTCAGTTTCATCAAAATCGTACAAAAATTGTGACCTCTAGTGTGTCCACAACCTTGGCATATATACTCAGCCAAATTAAAAACTTGACACTGATGAATTTCAACAAAAAAAAATTTCTGGTAAGTCAAATAAATTTTAAAGTGTTTCTAACGATAGTAAGTAGTAAGAAGCCTTTAATTTCATAAAATCACGTGACTTTTGAGCATATAAAGATGAAAAACCTGAAAAACAAGTGCAAACACAAACTCGTGAGGTCAATCGATGCAAGTTTGCTTAAACTGAACACGCACACGTAACTTAACTGGAAAAACAAATTAAAATTGTTATTTTCATCTTTGTTAGAAAATGACGCGCCTTTCAAATGTAGAACGTCTACATGCTATAGGTAGGCTCTATGCTGGTCAGTCTGTGGTCACTGTTGCAAGAGCCTTTAATTGTTCACGCCAGACAATAATTAATCTTAGAATGAGAGTGCTTCTTACTGGAACTATTGCCGACCGCCCAAGGGCGGGAGCGCCACACGTGACGTCACTCCAGGAAGATCAAGCAATACGATTACGTCATCTTAGAAACAGATTTGTCACTGCAACCTCCACAAGTAGAGAGATGTTTGGTGGAAGGGTAACTGCACAAACTGTTCGAAATCGCTTGCAGGCTGCTGGTCTTCGAGCTCGGAGGCCCTATAATGGACCAATATTGACACCTCTTCATCGCCGTAACCGACTTGTGTAGGCCACAAGACACATAAGATTTACTCAAAGACAGTGGAATTCGGTTGTCTTTAGTGACGAATCTCGATTCACTTTGAGATTTGCCGATGGCAGGGTCCGAGTGTACCGCAGACGAGGTGAACGTTACGCTCAAGTATGCGTCAGCAAGTGAATCCACCACTGACGTTGCAGACCCTTCAACATGCTCTTGCTGAGCAGTGGCGACGTCTTCCTCGGGTAGTGATTACTAATGTTCTGAGATCCACGAGAAGACGTTGTGTGGCAGTACGAGACGCTAGAGGAGGCCACAACCGTTACTAAACACTTTATTCCGATTGTTCTCCAAGTCTGTGAATTTCATTTTGAGGGCTACTGTGACATCACGAACGTTATCAATGTCAAGGACTTTCGGCGAGACGTATTCTTGCTTTCTGTTGATGTCAAGGTCGTCTGTGCACAACATAACACTAAAATAGTTGCCTTAAACCAAATATTAAAAAACCAAGTCCCAAAAATCCCGAGTGTCAAGTTTTTAATTTGGCTGAGTATATTTGTTATGTTCCGCATCGCAGGAAACCACCATCGACTGTGTACGCATGGTAAGTGATTCAGAAAAGAAATAAAATTTCACTTGTTTGCTGTGTAATTTTATTAGCCGCAAACCGGTCAGACAGCGTCTCTGGTGATCTAGACCAAAAGAGCTTCCGGGGCCTAGGTGACTCTTGGGCGCGCGCTTAAGTCCTAGGATGGTAGACCCCCCCACACACACACACTGTATCAGTAGTTATAGTAATGGATTGGGGTTTAACGTCTGTTTCTAAAGTAGTGATATCACAGATGCACTTGCTACAGATTTGTATAATTGTATTCTCCCCACAAAGGTTAATTCTCGCTGATATTAAACACATATCTAGAAATTGATAATGAACGCTATTTATTTATTAAACTGATGTCTACGACTTATGCGGTCGTTGATAAATTTGAAATACTGTACTACTAATAGTTAGTGCAGGGGACCCGCATTACTCGCAAAACCAAAACCAGCCAGACAACCCCGAGGATAAGACAGCCTACAGACATTCAAATTGTAAGAAATAAACCACACAATGTCATATATCAAGTGAATGGATCCGGGACCATCAAGTTAAGGTCCATGGATTTGTAACGGTCCCGGGCATGTAATGATACAGGCGTCACTGAAAAGAAAAGATAAATAAAATAAAATACGATTTATAAGAAAGACGTAACAGAAATAATACGACCGATCTCAACGTAGTCGACCAGTTGACGTCATGAGTTAGAATGTCAAACAATTTTAAGTTGCCGAAATAATTCTGAGGTCTTTTCTGTACATATTCAAGGAATATTTGTATGCGCAGACAATAATGAGCACTATATTAAATTCAATAAGCATACACATAAACTAAATGTTAATAAATTTAAAATTTAATCAAGCGTTTATTATATCGCTAGATATTTTTTTCAGCGTCAATATGCGTCATACATCAAAATCAATAGGTGTTGTCACCAGTTTGTATTTAAAAGTGAACGCACACAGAATATTCACCAAGAGTGTTTAACTTCTTAAATTAAACATGATGAAAGCTGTAGCGCCTGTTGTCATCCTAATTTTGGCTTCGACGTTAACTCTCTGTTCTACTGGCAAGTATTTCTATTTCCTATCTTTGATTTCTTTCTGCATATATATATATATATATATACATATATATATATATAAACACAATAATTTTTAACTATAAACGATTGATAAAAACTAATAAATTTATCACATTACACAGAGTACTTTCAACCGTTGCGGTTTCTTCAAAATAATGTGTACAGTGTGAATGTGTTTGATATTGTGCGTCCGGTTTTGGTGGGGACAACTGTTTCATTATTTGTTGACATTTGTCAACATGTTATATTATTATTTTACAGTGAGAGTCTGTAACGTAGAAGAATGTAAAGCTAGCGGGGGAACTTGTCAGCAATTGAGATGTATGTCTGGTAAGATACCTAGTCGTCTATCAGCTGGAATTATAACTATGGATTCATAATCAGTTATTTTTAATCACACCAATTCGTTAATTTTAGGAACAAACTGAAAATTCCATCATATCATCTGTGGATTATTTTTTTTAATTTTATATAACAGTCAAATAGGTAAATATCAACATCTTGATTTGTTGAATAGATTGAAATCTGTAAACTAACCAGTAAATTGGTTGTATTTTTCAGGTACTCATGAATCTTGTGGTGGTGGAGAATCCTGTTCTAAGTTACATCCATCTGACTGGCAAGTCTGTATAAATGCTACATGTATGATGTATAGTAAGTACAGCATCTTACCGGACTGTTGATATCAAATTTAGAGAAAAATGAGAAATTGTTCTAGAGAAAGCATATCCTTTCCCGTGAATGACGCGTATAACCACTTACAGGCAACTGTATTCAAAAACATTTTCATACATTTTTTCAATATTTAAATTGAATACAAATAAATTACGTACTAAGGGATAATAACAGGCAGATTCATAAAAGGTCAATATGAAACAAATAGTAAAATGGACTTTCCATATGGCAAATAATAATACAAGTAGTAGTTAAAGCGTTGAACTGATAACATACTGCAACTGTCAATAAAATGTGTAGCCTATAGCATGTAGCTTCTAAAAATAAAGAAACATCTTGATTGTTAGCTTAAATACAGCGCATTACAAGACAACTCCTGTTTTATATTTTAGGTGAAATGTGTGAAGTTATGGGAGATGGCAGGAAGATCTTCTGTGACTATATAGGTATTTTATAGAACAATGTTTAGTTACAATCATATACCCGGATTTCACAATATTTCTTTGAGCTACAATCATAATAACCAGTTCATCTTTGGAATTATATGATTACGTGAATGACTATATCATTAACATTTCACATGTGTTTAACAACTTTACTCTAAATTACTCATTCGCTGGAATATTGTTAACATAACAAGAATGTTAAATCAAGTTTTACCGGACTGAGACGTCACATCCCACTCACCTAGAGTTACATGAACAAATGGTCCATATATACCCCGCCTTGTGTACGTCTGTTGGTCCATATATCCCCCGCCTTGTGTACGTCTGTTTTCTAAGTACCGACCTACTGAGAGAAACTGTAAGTTGCTGTAAATAAAGCACATTAAAATGTTTAATTTTATTGCTTCAGGACCTCAATGTGGGGGAGGTAAATTTTGCCATCAAAATAGTAAATGTGTAGATGGCACGTGCAGGGGTAAGTATAATATAGATATATGTTATTCTACTTGGTTCATTCGTATCCCAGTGACAGATACCTTGTGGTTAGCAGTTTATATTTAATTTGCTCACAGAAGGACCACCTGGTGACACTTTCCTATGTCAACCGTATCTGTTACCCTTTTATCTTGTGAAGGAACACCTGGTAGCACTACGTTGTATGAATTGTCTTATTTTGAATTATATCAACCAGATCATGTTAACCTTTAACTTATGAAAGCACATTTTTATTACGTAAATTATAGACAGTGGGTCAATTATACCAAACCTGGCTATTTACATATATTAACGATAATATATCTAGAAATGTGTAAATATAACTTGCCCCCGTTGCCATGTTGATGAATTACAACTTCAATATTCCTGATATCCCTGATATTCATAGTGTCATATATAATGATATATTACTTATATTTATCGTGATATATATAATGATATATTACTTATATTTATAGTTTTATACATATATAATGATATATTACCTATATTTATAGTGTTATATATAATGATATATTACTTATATTTATAGTACCATGTAAAGAAGAAGGGGATTGCAGGGGGTACCCATGTGTTAATGGACATTGTGCAGGTAAGTATTCACTATACTATTTATAATCACCCATCTAAAATGATTTACATATAAACAAATAAGACACAAATGACTCGAGAAATATGAAGTTATTGAACCCCACCAACTTCATATCACCCCTCATCTTACCTTTACGTTTAAAGTGGACCGTGGTGTAAATTTGAGTTGTCTGATAGGTTTACCCACTATTTGTCATTGTCATGGTTACCATGGTGTTAACTGTACATAAACATTAAGATGTTTTAGTCGTCTAATATGATGTAAACTGAAGGATGTACTATGGGTTTACCCCCTGTCTGTCAAACTGGAGGATGTACTATGGGTTTACCCTCTGTCTGTCAAACTGGAGGATGTACTATAGGTTTACCCCCTGTCTGTCAAACTGGAGGATGTACTATGGGTTTACCCCCTGTCTGTCAAACTGGAGGATGTACTATGGGTTTACCCCCTGTCTGTCAAACTGGAGGAAGTACTATAGGTTTACCCCCTGTCTGTCAAACTGGAGGATGTACTATGGGTTTACCCCCTGTCTGTCAAACTGGAGGATGTACTATAAGTTTAGCCATGTCTGCCATGGTTACCCCATGTCTGTCATGGTAACTTTGAATAGTATGGTGTTTGTTTTTGTCTACATCTATTGTAATTTCGGTAGGATTATTACGGCTTGTTTATTTATAATATATTATATACTCTATTCGTATTTTCAGGTGTCTATTGTGGAGAATCATTTTGTTTTAATCCCTCAACGAACACCTAATATATTCACCTGTATCCCTTTAAAGCAACCAGTTAAACCAACAACTACAATATATTCACCTGTATCCCTTTAAAGCTTATAACTACAATATATTCACCTGTATATTCACAATATACTATCCTTTACTTCTTTAATGCAACCAGTTAAACCATCAAGATATTAAAATATAACCAACATCGCAAATAAACAAAATATGTTTTTTGCTTGTTTATTGTTTATTTTGTTTTCGTCTTATCGCTGTGTTTATCAGTCACCCAGGTTGCCTTTCTTTATAGTTTAGACAGTAAAATATGAATAGTTATTCATGGACTATATTCATGTCACCTGTGACACAATCAAAACAGTCAACTATTGTAATATACCTTGTGAATGGTATTTAGCTAAAAGTTTCACTATGACGGAACTATTTATCAAATTTTGGAAATGAATGTAACACAAGATTGCGCGGGTGGCGTAATAATACGATATGAAATGATAAAGCTGTTGGTACATATAGTGCGTTTGGGGGGCGGAGGATGTGCTCGGTCATCTGCGTTTCTGCGAACTCTTTGTCGAATTCAAGCAGTCAAACGACGAGATACCGTTCCTTGCAACTCCCGTCAAGGGAACATCATCTCGTAAATCCTGAGATGATTTCGAATGCGGGAACTCAATGAGCTACAGTACAATATATTTGTACTCACAACATGCCTCGTTACGCAACCCTCTTTATTATTAAAACATCTGGCTACTCTGGCTACATGGATATGATATCAATCTATTAGGGAGACAAGATTTTTCCATTTCCACCCAAATCTGCCCAAGATAAACTACATAATAATAATAATGAGTTCTTGTATAGCGCAGCTTATCCATAAAAAAATGCTCAAGGCGCTTAGAGATGGTATGAAGCATATCAATGTTACAATGTTCAGTTATAGTATGAGTTGAAAAGAAATGTTTTCAGTTTTGACTTAAAAGTTCCGAGATTATCACATCGCCTTAAATCAATATCAATTGCGTTCTAGAGTAATGGCGCAGCATGGGAAATGACCTGTACCCGAAGGTCTTCATGTTGTAGCCTGGAGTGTAAAGTTTCAGTTGGTTTCTTGATCTGAGATTGCGCGTAGGAATGTAATTGTGTATCAGTTCTTGAAGGTACGAAGGGGATGAATCGTTGACACATTTGAAAACTGTACATAGTAACTTATATTCAATGCGCAATTTAACAGGGAGCCAGTGCAATCCTTTCATAATAGGTGTGATATGGTTGAATTTTGGAGACATAAAAATAAAAATGTGTCACGATTTATCCAATACCAACAATATTTGGACTTGTTCAACTTATGGAACTATTAACTCCCCCTTGCCTTATTGCAGCGATCCAAATTAATAAATAAATAAAAATACATTTTCTGCAGGTCATTTTTAATTTTAATTTATCTTCCCTTTTCAGTTCAATAAATTTAGTAGTTTAATAAAAGAAATGAAATGAAATGGGGTTTAACGTCCTACTGTTCTGCTCCGATCACGGCTAATGAATATAAACATATGCCATACAGCGTGCTATGAGGGAAATTTTGCCCGGACAGCGGCACTACGGCCTACTCTTATATCGAATTCCAACTGTCAAGGGATCTTTTACGTGTACGCCAATGTCTACACCGGACCTACGTTTCTCGTCCCATCCGATTGACTATACAGCTGTACTTGTCAGGCCCTCCGTCCTGCATCACTGACAAGGGGGAACCACGCCGGAAAATCTAGATGAACTTTCTCGGCCAATGCAGGGATCGAACACCCGGCCTCCATGCTAGCGAGCCAGCGTCTTACCCACATAGTAACCGTGACCCCAATCATTAAAAGAGAAAGCGTGAGTAAAGTAGACACTGTGGTCGGGATACCTGATTGACGTGTCAAATTGAAATTGTTCTATAACCTTCACGTGGACAGGAGGACCATGGATCTTAATATTTGGAAGAGAAAATATGAAATATATATAGTGTTGATGGTATTATATCTGATAGTGATGTAGGCTTGATACGGAGAAATTATACTATAACCTCGCTTTACCATATATTTCATATCTCCTTTTCTTGCACGTGTGTCCAATCCTCGTAAACGCATGGCCATAACAGGACTAAATCTATTTGTTAAGGCCAGTTCAATTTTTGTCAAGGTCGTTGAGATGTAAATACGGTTAGGGCACGTGATTCTTGGCGAGATTGTAGGATAGGTTTAGGGTAAGCATTGGGTCTAGGTCCAGGGTTAGGGTTAAGGTTCGGATTAGCGGTAGCCCTGTTTACATCTCGTGAACTTTGACCAAACTTGAAGTTGGCCTTACCCAATAGATATAACCTGCGAACTCTGGGGAGAGAGCCATTTTGACAGCCGCTGGGAGTCTTGAGAGCCCTGTTAGGAGCTTGATCCGAGAGCCCGACGAATGTTGGACGGAAGTAATATATTGTATGTCCTCTCGCTCTAACTTGTCTAAGCTAAATCAAATCAATGTGCTATTAATGTAATGTAGGGAGAGACTAGAGAGAAACTTTGTTTAACATCCACTCGACACAAACTAGGTCATTTCGGGGCCAACATATGGTTCAATTTTATTCCAATAATTCGATTGCGCGTAGGGGTCTTTAGCAGTGGGAGGAAACCAGAGGACCCGGAGAAAACCCACAAGGTTGGACAGGCAACCCTACTCCTTGTCACGTACAGCCGGGGATTCGAAATCACGTCAGTTGACTCAATGACAGACCTTATGATACGCTCGTATGTATGTAGGATATACTTTAAATATTCGAACAGATTAATTCGGCATAATAGAGTCGATGGATCTGTGGCACTCGAGACCCCTTCTTGCGCGCGTGGGCAGTAGGCTATACGTCCTAATCACCGACATCCCTGGCAACGGCGATAAACAGGGGCTAGTTGCTCAAAACTAAGTTATTTTAACGATCCGTTAAACTCTAACGGATCATTATCTTGCTAACGTGTCGTTTGTAAACGGTCCGTTACATTTCTGTAGCTGGAAAGTCAAATTCCTTTATCCGGTAGCTAATGAACTGATTAAAGTTAATCCAAGAGAAGACTGTTTGTTCATTGGATGTATTATAATTATTTAAAGTCAATATACATGTATAACAACTTCATAGAAGTTAGTAATAACAAGAAACTGAAGACAGTGGGGCAACTAACTGTGCAGTCTGTTCACAAAACATGATTAAAGACAAAAATATAACTGTAAAATTTACTTCAGAAAACACTATAGAATACTTTATTTTAATCCTTTAGAAATTTTAGCATAAAGCTGTAGGAAAAATTATGGGATTTGCACTACAGAATATTTGGGGCCATTATTTCCTACAGGCCCCCAAAGTTCTGTAGAATACTATAGAAAATGGAATACCCCCCCCCCCCCCCACACACACACACCCACACACACACACCCCACCCCCATCGCCCAACCCTCTAGAATGTTCCATAGAAAATTACACTGGTAATCTTTGACTTTTTGCTATCGTTAAAAGTTAACGGAGCTTTGGGCAACCCGGTCCCAGGACAATAAAGATGCACTACGCCATTCGCCGTATTCAGCCAGATACTTGTCAGATGTTTGATATTGACAGTATATTACAACATGCTCAGACAATGTTAGTATCCAATATGACAGGACGTTTTATCGATTACATTGGAACATAAACACATTTTGAATTCTTCTTTGTAAAATGGTATGTTTATGACATTATAAAATCATTAATGATTGTGAGAATACACTAATCGTTTATAAGAATAACGTCATACTTAGTTTGTATGAAACCGAAAAGTCTTAAATGTTGCCGTTATTGTGTTTTGAGATATGGTATTAGCAAATGGCATACTATTTGAGAAATTGCAGGTAAAGGTAAAGTAACACTAAACGATGTCATTGAATACAACTATGACAACACTTTTGACTAGAAACGCCTGCCCAACCGGGTTTATATTGTAATTTACTAGACTTTTTAAAAGAGACATGTTTTTATCATAAATTTTAATTGTATAGTTATCATTTCATTTTTGTATTTTAAATATTTATATGCATAAAAGGTTTATTTCATTTTTAATTTTATTTACTGTGATGTTGTTTTTATTTATGCATATAATACTTTTTCTCTGATATTTATTTAACTTGTCTCGCATAACTCACCATATGTTTGGCGCAATATAGCCCGGTTGCAGCTGACGTGCCATTAAACCATATTTCATTCATTCATTCTAATACGCCATTTATTTCTGGATTCAGAATGCGCCGTTAATTCGTAGACGAGTTATATGATGTAGTCATTCAACTAGAAATGACGTATTAAAGAATACGTCATCATGGTATTATTATTGGTCTTGGTCGAGTTCAACAACACATATTGTGAAAAGAAATGAATAAGACGGGTTTTAAAGAAAGGTTTTCACTTCCAAAGTTTGCCAGTGGCCAGTCAATATATGAGACAAATTAACAAGTTATTTAGAATTGCCATAAGAATGAATCGATTGAAATAACTCTTGTACGAGAAGTACTTATCAATAATACTGTTAATAATATAAGTCGAATGGCCGAAAACAAAAATTGGTTTTGACATTAAAATTTACATTAAAACTTCAAAGATTATCTATCAGCAGTTTAGAAGTATTTTCAATAAAATTCTAATTTGTTTGTTTATTTGGGCGTTTAACCTCTTATCAACTTATAATGTTTCAGGGTCTAGTTATATGGAAAGGGCTGGCCCTGAAATACGAGCTAGCCCTGCTGCCCGAGCCAGTTCATTTAACTATTTACATTAATCCCGCCTATTTCACCCCGTCTCGGCTAAATATTCCGGGTTATCCCTTTTTATTGTTTTATGCAGACGGGCCAGCCCCTGGTAGAAAGACGGGCTAACCCGTTTAACAGTTTATATGATCCAGAGCCAACCCTGTCAACCTTTATATGGCAGGGGCGAACGTGCTAGCCGGGTTAAAAACAATTTTACGTTCTTTGAAAAAATGGCGACTTTCGAAGGCATGGACAACTACGAGCAATTGGAGGGTCTAGAGCACAAGTGATCTAACAACCAACTAAAATGGTTGGTAGTTAGATCACTTGTGCTCTACACCCTCCAATTATAGTCGTAATTTCCTTGTTAGGATGGTTGACATCACAGTTACATGCTGTGCTGGTGTGTTTTCTTAATGTCACCCAAGCACGGGAATGCCTGATACTATACTTCATGTACGACCATGATGTTTCAACAAAAACATAGCGAAGAAGGCGAGTATGTTCTAC
This sequence comes from Patella vulgata, assembly GCF_932274485.2. Taxonomy (NCBI): domain Eukaryota; kingdom Metazoa; phylum Mollusca; class Gastropoda; family Patellidae; genus Patella; species Patella vulgata. The sequence continues at coordinate 411,718 of NC_065886.2, forward strand.
CCATTGAGCCACCACCCCCAACCCCTTTCAAAGTGGATTCGCATTTTTGAATTGTAAAATTTAAAAAGAGTGTCATTAAATATTGTTCTAAACTTATGGCGGTGGGGTGGGGTCCAATATCGCGGTCAGTGCTTCCTGATTCAAAATTTGACTGTGGCTTCAAACGCAACCTATTCGGTTTAAGGGAGACTCAAACCAAAGGGAATGTTCACCTAGCACCTGTCAGTCGGACGCTCTAGCCCCACCCTTTCAAAATGGATTCGCAACTTCAGCGTTTACTTACAACTACACAGTCGAAGTAGGTGTGTGTCATTAAATATTGTTCTAAACTTATGGCGGTGGGGTGGGGTCCAATATCGCGGTCAGTGCTTCCTGATTCAAAATTTGACTGTGGCTTCAAACGCAACCTATTCGGTTTAAGGGAGACTCAAACCAAAGGGAATGTTCACCTAGCACCTGTCAGTCGGACGCTCTAGCCCCACCCTTTCAAAATGGATTCGCAACTTCAGCGTTTACTTACAACTACACAGTCGAAGTAGGTGTGTGTGTGTGTGGGGGGGGGGGGGTACCCGTCTAATATCAGAAAGCACTGGTCGTGACAAGTCAATAAGCACAACCAGAACATTATGTACTTGTATGTAAGCTGGCCTATTCTAGTCGGGTCCCTTTCCGGAATTCGCCTCCTGGTGATTGTTACTGTCGTATACAAACATCTGACTGTTATCAAGCTCTTGATATACATGATGGACGTTTGGACGGTTATCGTACAAAGGCGTGGAGCATCGAAGGTTTGGTCTTGAGCTTCTGAGTTCGAAATTAAAGGTAGAAGGAAAAGATGTACATGTGGTATTAAAGTTTCTATTTTCACCCTTTTGGTAAGTTGGTTCAAAAGCTGGAGGCGAAGCATTCCAGTGGTTAATATGGTTAGCTCGTGATTGAGCCAGTATTCCAACTGCCTGGGTTAAACTCTGTCCAATACTTAAAAAAAACTTCCGTTAATTTTATAAAAGCCGAAGTAGCGGAAGATTCCTTTATTACATGCAACAACTCTCGTCTGGTCTAAACCTCTTCTTTGTTTTGTTGTAATAAAATGGTGTCGCGTTAGGCAGCAGATAGGCGACGTTCCATATGTCGACGCTTGTCGTCAATTAATTTAGGCACGATATTTTCAGCTGTTACACTATCTAAATCGTCTTTTTCCTTAGATGTAGACCTATTGTACATTTGAAATATATCTTCCCCTAATCCAGTATCGTCTCCTAATCCAGTGTCCTCCTCTAATCTAGTGTCGTCCCCTAATCCAGTGTCGCCCATTTCTTCTTGATGTGCTCTATCTGTGTCAATACCACAGGTAAAGACTCTGTGGAAGGACAACCTCTATAGATTTTTGCTAAGTCATCTAAAAATTCTATGACAATACGACCACTCCCTGACCTTGCACCTCTTTCAACAGCGGAATTAAATCCTTGGCTTATCTCTTTTACCTTTTCAAGTACTTTGCTGTAACCGGTTTTTATTTTGCTTTTAGCCTGTTTCAATGAAATATCGATTTCGGCTCTATCGTGATCATTTAAATCTCTCATATTTTTTGATTCCTGTAACTCTTTTGGACCAAATGCGTCGTAATTATCACCTGGAAACAATTGTGTCATGGCCTGTCTTAAGTGCTCATATTGTTTAGGCTTATCATGTCATGACTCCAAAGGAACCTCTTCATTTTATTTGCAGCTTGTGTGTTACTGTTTTCTGTACAAGACAACTTTCGCTTGGTTTGTTTACTTGACGACGCCATGCTTTCTTTAAATGAACTCTGCGCACCCGTCGACCCGCTTTTAAGCCCGGAAATTTATTTATATGAACGGCGGACTGGCTCTTTTAACCGAGTTTTCGGTTAAAAGGGCCAGTCCGCTTTCTCTATAAATACTTTATGTAAATCAAACTGTATTTTAATAGAATGACGTCACTATCGGGGGGCCCGTTTATGCGAGCTAACGAGGGTTAGCCCTTTTCATATAAACAGGCCCTTAGATAATAACCCAGGGCCAGTTTACATGGGAAGGGCTAAACCATTCAGGACATCAATCTATTTTCTTTGTTTGAATGTTAAGGGGATAACTAAGGGTCTGTTTACATTGGAAAGGCTAAATCACTTATGACATTATTCTATTTAAATAAAGCTTGATTGATTATAGAGTATTAATAATGAAGCAGTCTGGTCCTGGAAACTGGGACCCATAATTACAAGGGCCAGCTCGCATTTTGCATAAACATTGTTTGACACGTGTACAATGTTCATTTTATGGCCTTTTGTCTTGTAGTACGGTTTTTCTTCTTACACGGACTGGCCTTTTCATATAAACAAACAAACGGGATGACCCTCCATCTTGGTTTAATATAAACAGTTCAGTGTGCAGGCTCGGGTATCAGGACTGGCCCACTTATCAGGACTAAATCGTTCCATGTAACCAGGCCCTAACTCAGCTACAGTAGAAGATAAAATAGTGATGTTTTAAACAAGGTGATCATTAAATTTAAGTCCTATATTTACATTCAAATACACAGATACCCTGGTGCTTTATTCATAAAGTCTTATAACATTCTTAGAAAGCTTCCGTTTCATTTGCTAAAAGCTAAAATTTTCCATGAGGATTTTAATTTTCAGCCAATAAAAATGCTGAATTCTTAGAATCTTTTAATTGAAGTATTTGACGAAAAAGGCCAATTGTTAATATAGATATCAAAACCCAGATGCTAAAATAAATCTTAAACAGTACCATAAGGTTTCTTTTATATTCTGAAATTTTATTGAAAATTAGCTTAAAAATAAAAATAGGACTTTTAACAAAATGCAATCCATAACATTAGGTCTGTATACATAGAAATATAATATAACAACATTCTTATAACCCCTGAAAAGCAAAATTATCTGGGAATCCTATAGATTGGACAAACTTTCGCAACATTAGAAATGGCCACATATCTTTAATAAGGAAGAGCAAAAAAGATTATTTCGAGAGATTAGATGATAGAATTCATAATAAAGCTAACTTCAGTACCAAGGATTGGTGGAACTTAGTTAATTCATTTGTGAAATCAAAATCTGCGGTCAACAACGAACTGACACCTCTACAAGTATATAACCACACACACGAACTAAAATAAATTTAACTAAACCACACTTGTATTTGGACACAGTGCGAATAAAAGAAGTATTGGAGCATAAACATCTTAGACTAAACTTTCAACCAAACTGCAAATGGGATGTCCATATAAATCATATCTGTAATAAAGTAGGAATGAATGAAATGTTGTTTAATGGCACGTCAGCTCCAACCGGGATATATTGCGCCAAACATATGGTGAGGTTTCTCGAGACAAACTAGAAACATATAATCACAATATGATCTATATATACATAAATAAAAACAAATATCGCAGTAAATATCAAATAAAAATAAATATAAACTTTATTAATAAAGACAAAGTAGGGAAACTTATCAAGTGTTTTAGATCATTAAAATATCGACTTAATAGAAAAGCATTAAACATCATCTATACTTCTTTTATTCTACCACATTTTGATTCTGCTGACGTAATCTGGGCTGGCTGTTCAAACAAATCAGTCTCACAATTAGAAACTTTACAGTTAGATGCACTAAGGACTATTTGTGGAGTGGTTAACAGACAATGTTTATCATCGAACTCCATCAAGGCATTCACCCAATAAACGCCTACATCAAGTTTGAACATTCTATCTCAATTAGAAGAAGAGTTATTGTTTTCCAAAGTCTCAACCAATCAAATTGCTTAAAATGCTCATTATCGAACTTAGTCAAGGTATTGATGTGATAAGACTATACACCAAGTGCCCTCACTCTCACTTAATTAGAACTAAAGTTATCGTGTCCCAAAGCATCAAATTGTTTATCTCTGCTTACCCTAAGCAGAAAATGCTCATCTTCGATCTCAATCAAGGCGTTGACCTAATAAAGGCGGGGGACAAAAAAACAAGCGGTTGCCATGCACGATACGCCCACATTTTGCAAGGGTGTTTTCTTACAGGATGTTACAGTCCTACATGCATTAATATCGAAAAGAATCGAGGTCGTTGGGATATCAACATATATCGGATAAAATTTGTGAAGTTACGGTTCGATATGCATGCGCCAATATGGCCAGGAGAATGATCGTGGTGATATAAATATATTTTAAGTTTCGTGAAAATCGATTAAAAATTGTGACTTCTGGGAAGGTCCACAACTTTGGTATTACATACGTTTACACTATTTGCATACAAAGAGAGACCAGTTTGTCGGGCAGTTTCGAGTATAACGGGGATATACTTAAACGGTTTTTAAAATCGGATAAAATTTATGGTCAGTAGAGGTCATAATCCAGGAAACTGTGCTTCGATATGTACGAATATCGAAAAGGAACCGAGATCTCTGGGTTATAAACATACCATTCAAGTTTAATCAAGATTTGATTTTAAAAAATGTGGCCTCTAGAATGTCCACGAGCTAAAAACGTGACTTTTCGTAAAACCAGGGGCCATTATCCGGGAAGTTAAGGTCCAATATATGGAAGGAACCAAGGTCTTTGTATGGTGGCTGTTAGCTGCCATTCTACATTCGACAAGTAGACAAAATCAATCCGACATCGCGACAATCTAACCCGACAATCGTCGCTTTCATTTTGTCGACTTGTCGATTTCGACTTATCCTCAACTCGACAAGTTGACAAAATACAATTATATTGCTTTGTCGTGCCGCTACTTGTCGCCTTAGAAGTCAATCAGTGAGCATAAGCAAGCATTCTTGTGTTAAGTATGGAAGCGTATAGGGGTCAATGGTGCAATAGATACTACAATATTAAAGGAGCTAAATCGCTAACATTTGGGACCTAGAAATTGACAAAAGTGGGTCGCAACGCATATAATACTGTAATATGAATGTATATAAACTGATTTACATTCAATGGTTTCCGTTTTTACTCCAATTTCAAATCAGTTATTTTCGGCGAAATAAGCCAGCAGTCTCAAGCGAGTGAAAATTTCTAGCGTCTGGTTATTCCAGTCTACATACGCCGTTTGATTTGGTGCAATGTGTCTAGCCTCGTCCCTCGAGTCTCTTGATACATTTGGGGCTGAAGCGCATTATGGTACACGATTCGTGTACCAATGGTAAAATGTTTATTTTGTCTTAAATATTGGATATCAAAAGCCCATCTTTTTCCGGTAAGATCACAACATGAATGTTGATTTAATTTGACAAATAAATCGTGTTTTCAATGTTGAAGATTTTGGATGATATTGAGTTAGAGACTTAGCTACTTTAAATTAGTAATATCTCAACATATTGTGATTGTTCTGATGATTTTATCTCTGAAAAGACAATTTTTGCCTGTTCAGGTTGGCGGCTACACTAGGGCTGTCCCGAGGCTGAAATTTGGGGTAGGTCGGACCGGGGAGTAACATGGGCTAGGTGGCGGTGGGCTACCACTTCCGGTTTGGGAGTTATACTACTTTCAACCCGTGCAGTCCCGAGTCATCCGCTTGTTTAATATATAATTTAATGTTAAATTAGACATCAGAGAACTAAACCAAAAAGTAGAAATACATCAACTAAACCCAGATTTCAGAATATCAGTTAGCAAAAATCTTAAGAAAATTCTAAACGTATCTAAAATTCTAAAAGATACACTCTTCAAAAAAAGCGAAATGCATAGCCCATTTGTCATCATTTTTTTATTTGAACGGGATCGTTGTTTCCATAAATCTTACTTATTTTTAATGTCATTATGTAAGGATAAAAAAAATATCATTATTGGTTTTGACTTTTCATACTTTTTGCCGAAATTTGTTTTCGCTTGATTGCACCAAGACACGTGAGTTTAACAACTTCGCAAGAGTTTCGCATGAAAACCAAATCCAAGGCCTTCGTTATTGGCGAATAACGATTAACGAAACAGAACGTGTTTCGTTTTTCGGAATTAAATTTTGTATAACGAATAACGAGACAGAATATGTTTCGGTATTCTGGATTGAAACAAAATTATTACTCTCTCTTATAAATTTCACTTCATCGTAGTCAATTTTTCAAGTTAACTATATTTTGTATTTATTTCAAGGAAATGAAATGGGTGTAAACGTGTTACTGGTCTGTACAGACGAGGCTATTAAACACGGGTATACAGTGTTCTATGAAGGACATTGTGCTGGGCAGTGGCGCTACGGCCTACTCTTATTTCAAATTTCAACTGTCAAGGTTATTTTACGTGCACGTAAATGTGTACACGGTACCTCGTTTTTCTTTCTTTCGGACGACTATACAGTGTCTCGTGACAGCCCCCCCCCCCCGACCAACACCACTGACAAGGGGGAGCCACGCATGAAAGTTTCGATGCATACTCGACCAATAAGGGACACCCTTATTCAGTGAGCCATCGTGGCTCCTAATTGAGTTATTATATGGATCCCTCGATAGTAAACAACCACCTTTTTATGTCTATGCCATAAAATAATTCATTTGCTGTTGATTTTGATATTGATTTTCAGTACAAAATTTAATTTGGAATGCAGTTATATGAAATGAAATGCTTAATAAACGGAAACGATAACGAAAATTCACTATGCATGTGTAATGCAATGGTAAAAAAAATTTCACTTATTAATAATAGTAAAAAGAGCATCGGTACCGTTGCAATATACGTCCACATTCCTGGCAGTCAGGGCATGCTCGAAAATAAATAGTTGCTCTCTTTGCGGTATAAGAAATAAACATGCAAAGTTCCAAGATGATATTCAGAATTGCAGCCTGCAAACGACAAACACAAAAATTGGGCGTGGCTCTGCCTCTGATGGTTGAAAATGAAACGATATAAATAGATACAACCCTATCGTGGATCATAAAGAATTTGATCCAGATCTGTTAATAATTGCAACCAGTAGATTATTTACAGACAAAGCACACTGTTGTAGTAATGTGGTTTCCCTCATAGCACACTGTTGTAGTAATGTGGTTTTTGCGACCATATTGTATCTTTAATTATTAGATTCACACTTTGTATAAAGTCATATCTCACGCACTCAAACGAGAGAGAGAGAGAGAGGGGGTTTAACATTTACTCGACAGAAACTATATCATTTCGGGACTAACACATGGTTCAATTTTATTTCAATAATTCGCTTGCGCGTAGGGGTCTTTAGCTGTGGGAGGAAACCGGAGGACCCGGAAAAACTTCCTTGAGGTTGAACAGGCGACCCTACTCCTTGTCACGTACAACCAGGGAATCGAAACCCAGCCAGTTCACTAACGTGTTTATATATAAAAACAGTGAAAAATTGATAAAAACATTGAGTATGTCCTTTCGATTGTTAAAATATCCTTCAAATATTATTTTGTCTATGACGTGTGTTTGGTAGACCAAATAAGGTAATGTTCTCCTACCGGTATGGGGATGTTTATTCCATATTTGGGGAGGAAATTAACGCCAAGGTCAGTCTATGACGTAAAAGAATTGAGGCGTTATAAAGAGGCGAAATTCAGGAGAGTTTACCCGGTTTGTCAGAGCAGCCATCAAAGCTATATTCACGTTATTTAGACCGAGGAACATTGATGCAAACCAGGTTTTAATAATAAAGTTGTATAAACGACTTAACCTGTAGTTATATTTACGATCACGAACTGGAATTATTGTCGATTTGTTCCTACAACGTGGACTCCATCACCAGTTGCTATAAACGATCGATAATCTGTTAATCAGGTCGCGCAAAATATTCTTACTTTAACAGAGGGCGGATTTATTGTTAACCAATTGCATAAACATAATATATGCAATTGATTTAATTGAATAATTCAATCTATACAGACTTACTAAAGTAGAGTGGTTCAGGATCAGACGAAAATACATCCGGCAGACAATATTGGGGGGTTATTTTCACATTATTTAATAAGGGTTACCATAAAAATTTCATTCATCATCAATAAAAATCTGGCCATGTTTGAGTTTTGAGGATATAACCATTTGGACATGTGCTTTTAAAAAAACTGAAAAAAAATGATCGGGAGGCAGACCACCATTAAATTTCACCATCTCGAATTGTAGTTTGTCTATTCATAGCAATTCTCCCTCTCTCTCTCTCTCTCTCTCTTTTCTCCCCTTTTGCATGCCCATTTTTGTTGATTTTTTGTTCTAGAATGGACGAAGAGGGTTTGAATTAATATTTTCTACCAGGTTTTGGTAAATATTCATGATTTTGAGGCGGAAGGATAACGGAGTTATCAGGTTGGCTACGGTGATATGTACGGCAACTAGTTACATGTTTTGGGTATGCTTCTTCAAGTTTGTGTATCTCAAAATTTTTGTGGTCAACCTCATACAAAGACATGTCCATTTGTTCCTCTGTCTGTAGTGAAAAGCATTCAGCCCAACGAAAATTTGGGGAAAAGTTGGAGGTGGGCAAAGAGGCCAGAATAAACATTGAAGTCAATGGGGGAAATTAATGGTGGTCTACATCCCTTTAATCCAGTATGTAGTTGCCTCCCTTTAGATGTAAAGGCACTCAAAGTCATGCTCGGTCAACTTTGGTTCTGTGTATGTCTAACTTTACTGTCGACCGCTTTGCATTGAACTAAGTCCGAATTTTCAACACGTTTATATTGATGATAAGTTAGTTAAGAATGTCTACAAGGACCTAAAATTATGGTTTGTAATTTATCAATCTTCCAAGGATTGAATTACGTCCATTATAGTATTCATGCCATGCTGTTAGTCTCGATCACTTATATGCTAAAGACTAACCTTGTTAAATTTTCTGCCTGGTAGTCTCGATAGTCTATAGATAATCTAAATATTGTATTTTTTATATTTTAGTTAATCTCTTCAACTATGATGTTGTGTATTGAATTAGTTGAAAGAAAGAAAGAAACAAACCCAATTAATAAACAACGATTAGAACTAGAAGTGAATTGACCAATTTATTTCCCCAAGTAGTCTACAAGTATAACATACATTTTTAGAATAGCATAGTATGACCACACCCCATAGGCATACGAGCTTGGGGGGGGGGGGCTGGAGGGGGGGGGGGGCGCTACCCCCCCCTTATTTTGGGCACCAAATGCTGGGAAAATTTGGGCACACAATTGTACTTTGTAAAAGTTGTATAAAATAATATTGCGTTCTAGAATGTGTCCAATTTAACAAGGAATTTATTATTATTATGTAACATACTAAGAACCTAACTACATTTTTTGGGCACCAACCACCACCCCCGCACCCCTCCCCTTCGCCTATGAAAGCTAATAACCCGTAAAAATGTCCCCTCGACCAACATTGACTTATACTCGATCTTAATGATTTTCTACTATTTAAATTTATTATCTTATTTTCTTTGAAAAATAATTTCTTCAGTTCTCTACATGGATATTTGCTTCCTTATAAGAAACACTCATTGCTAGGCAAAGGACGAAAAGAAATGTCTGGTGAGAATTTTGCAACAAATTCGAATTCGAAATAAACATTTGCAGTAGCGCCGTTATCCCTAACATTTCCCATACGACCACCTCTACAATTAACGCCCCGTCATATCTATCAGATGTACATATATTATCTCAGTTAACACACATATATACATACAATAAATTACACAATATCTTCTCAACCATATCAATCTATTAGTCGTTTTTATACGAAGATCATATTCCTTTACAAACCTTCCTGGTCTATATATATACCAGTGAAATGTCTGCCATATACAATAACTGCCTAATCATATAAAGCTTAAAGTTAACCACTCCATTTAAAACCTTCCTGGTCTATATGTATAGCAGGTAAAATGTCGACCATGGATAGATACACGTATTATAATATTATAGTTATGTTACTGACTGTAAGATATATACAAGGTAACGTAGCAACTGTTTTTATCTCTATTTTATATTAATTAACATTAGTAATATGCTTTTATAGACATCGATGTAAACCTGCTGGGTGGATACTGGGTTCTATTCACGAAGGCTGAGAAGTTAACAAATAAAATTTAATATGATATGAATTGGCCTCAAAATACGTTTTGGATGTTATCATGTAAACAACTATAAATACGACGGACTGTATACACACAGGTGTCCACAGATCATTAACTATGTTAAATACACACACTACAATGTATTGCTATACACACAGGTGTCAACAGATCATTAATTATATTACATACACATACTACAAATATTGCTATGTATTACTATACACTGTGATCTTCACAACTAGCTACTCATATACTTCCAGTTAAACCCTCGTCTGTCACGTTTCACATAAATTCATGAAGCAAACAAATATTATAATTGATAATGACCAGGTTTTGTTTCAGAAATATTTAAATTGTCCGATCAGCAGGTATTAATGTGTATGACCCAAAGTCCCCAGACGTTAAACCTTATATCATATAGGGAGTCACGGTGGCTCAGTGAGTAAGATGTGAATTATATATTGTATATGGTGATTTTAACCATATACTGGATCCTTACTTAGATAGAGATACAAATATTAGTTCCACTGTCAGGTAACTACTTGATCCTTACTTAGATAGAGGTAAAAATATTAGTTCAACTGTAAGGTAGCTACGGTGACTCAGTGAGTAAAACGTTGGCTCACTAACCTGAAGGTCCTGTGTTCGTTGCTTGCGTTGGCTGAGAAAGTTTATCGGTATTTTAGGGCGTGGCTCACCCTTGTCAGAGATGCAGAATAGAGGGCCTGACAAGGGAGATAACGAATAGTCGCTCGGATAAGACTAACAGCAGAAGTCCCATGTACATTGACGTGAACGTAAAAGATCACATTAGAGGACTTTGTTTTCTTCTTCTTTTATACCATCTACAATTCGAGAATGGAATCTACTAGATCTTTCTACTAGAATCTTACCTACTTAATCGTTACCTACTTTTAAATCTAAACTCGGCTATCTTGATCAAATTATACCTTCATCATACTACTCTGGCAACAGGAAAAATCAAATTCACCATTCTCGCCTTCGACTCTCTTGCATCATTTTCTCAGACATATTTCTGACAGATCTACATGCGATTGTGGTCACGCCTTTGAAGGCTCTGAACATATTCTTTAATTTGTCCCTTACGTTCAGATGCACGATCTGCGACAATATCAAAACTCCCATAACTTTATCAAAATTATCAAAATTTATTATTCGGAACTGAAGACAGAAACAATTCTGAAGAATTTTTTTTTTGTAGTACATAACTTCCTTCACATCTCCCAAAGATTTTGAAAATTCCGTATGAAAATGTATGAAATGTAAATCTTGTGATTGTGGTTTGTACATATCGTGTATACAGTGTATATAGCCATTGTATAACTTAATCGTTCCTCTACTTTACTTTACTTTTCTTCTTTGTTTTTTTGGCATCTTTTCGATATATATTTATGTTTGTACTTCTATGGAGAGGGGATCTATAGGCTTCTGTCTGTTCCCCAATCCAGTTTTTGTGAATAGATATTGTTTAGAAAAAAAAATTATAAAATAATGACGTTTCTTACGTTTTAATGTACAGTTAATTAATGTTTGTAAAACAAAAATGGCGTCTATAGAGGATAGGCCTTTTCAAAAACCAAATTGTGAATTTGTTAGGACGTTATTAAGTTTATCAAATGTTAATATCCTTGTATTTAGAATTGGTGTAAAATATTTACTGAAGAAACTTAATAAGGTGATACCTCTATAATTGTCGGGTATACACCATGATGTTGGAAAATATCCAGAGCATATTACATTATTGAATAATAATAATAGACAAGGTAATAATTCATTTGTACAATGTATAAATAATCCATTTAAAATGTTATCATTGTCAAATAAAATAAAACCAAGTACGAACAAACCAAACCATTAGACAAATTCGAAGTCCTAAAAAAACGGTATAGGTAAAATAGTGTAATCAGCATATGGCCTGTTCACCGTGTACAAAACACACGACAAACAGTGGTATCAGGTGTCCATGAGTAAGCTTACCCTGCCTGGCGCCACACCCGCCATAGCTGCATCCAAACTTAGGCGAAATCTCGGTAAAATAGCGTGATTGGCCAATGGACTATTGGTATGCAAAATGCATGTGATAAACAGTGTTAACGATGTAGTAGACAGACATTATCAGGGAGATAGTATACGCATCAATTAAATATATCTAGAATTATAGTCGAGAGAGACTTGTTATATTTACCAATCAAGTCAATATGACGGCCATAACACTTTTTAAAGTTTTTAATAAGTTTAGTTCGCAAGTATCCCTGTATGCTTCGCCAGCTTTTAAATGTTTAATGGTTTCGAGTATTTCACTCCCTGTAATCCGTCTATCAATATCTGCAATCAGAGAATCGTTGATACTTAAATAATTATCATGAATATAAAAGTAATCGTCTACAATTCGGTTATTATGTGTAGAAAAGTTCTTTCAAAGATTTTAAAGTGTTCGTGAAACTCCTTAATTCCAATATATTATTTTAAATGTATTATGGAAGGTGCCTGGATTACGTACGTAATTCATCATAATAATATCTTGTTTAGTCTTATATGATCAAATAACAACCTAATATTGTCAAATGCGGGCACATTAGTATCATTACTGCAACGAATATTCGATATTTTGAAGAAAATTTAAATGTTTACCTAGTTATCTCCCTTTGCAACCGATAAATAGATTTTAGATTGCTACTCAGATTAATCATTTTCTTTGTCTTTTTTCCACTATAATAACTTGTTTTCCTTATTTTAACTTCGTCGTCTTGGAAACAAACTGCAAAGCTCGACAAGATGATTAATCTGATTAGCAACCTAAAATCTATTTATATATAGGTTGTAAAGGGAGATAACTGAGTAAATATTTCAATTTTCTGCAAATTATCGAATATATTTTTCCATTATTATACTGATGTGCTGCTAATTGACGATATTAGGTCTGTATTTTATAATATTTGGTAGTATTGGGTTATTATTTGCTTGATTTGGGTAAAATAGGGAGGCAAATAGAACAGCCAGACTTCGGTAATCCCATTTGAAGTACATTTCCCACGATAAATCCCACTATTTTTGAAAGAAAATCAAGTAATATGCTCATTTTGCACAATCACGTTATTGTATTGTGTAGTATGTGGTGATCTTGGAGCATTGGTCGGGTGCTATTGGGTGGTATTGGGTAGTATTGGGCAAATCGCCCAGCCTTGAATAAACTACTAGACTGCACACTTTCAGAAGCTTCTATGTTGAATTTTCGAAATGCATTAGCGTAAACATATCATTAATATCGGATAATAGGGTTAGGGCAGGCTCAATGCACATACAATTACGTCTTTGGCTTTGGTGACTCGAAGATGTTTATATCTTCACATTCACTTTCTATGTTGCATTATCGAGTTATCGCACCTCAAGGTTGGTTTACAGCATCCGGATTCGAGGCGAAATTCGTGGGTTCAGTAAACAAAGGTACGTCCATGCTGCATCAAAAAGCACCGAAACGGGTCTTTAACAGTGGGAGGAAACTGTGGGACCCAGGGAAAACCCACGAGGTTGGACAGGCGACACTACCCCTTGTCACGTACAAGCGAGGAATCGATACCGCGCCATTTGACTCAATGACAGACTTTATTGTGACACTATGGGGTACATGTGACTATCCTGGTCACGGATTACAAATAAACGGATGTGACACTATCCTGTAAACACAGCAAATACAGCAAACTACAAAGTAATGATAGTATTTTTTGAGTTATTAAAATATCCACGATCTGAGTTTAATAACCTTTATAACTCAGACCTGAACGGCTTAAACGTGGCAAGACCCACATACTTCTTGATAGTTCTACATAAGGTTCGCGCTAGGATGATGTGTTCACCCTAGCCTCTAAGCCGAGGAGGCTATACGTATTGTGATCTCCCGAGCTCCAAAGGATTGTCTAAGGGTAAATCAAAAACGCTCTTTCCTATATAGAAAATGTAATGCGTCATCTATTAGGGCGGGACAATTACCATTTTTGGGTAAGTGTTTCATATAAGCACCGTTTTACGTCAACACTATTCTAGTTAGTTGTACTAATCCGTGCACGAGATGACTGAACAATAGTACCCTACTTCCAGAAATGGATACTGACATAAATGTCTGTGAGTTAGACTAAGATAGTAGCAGAGTAATGCAAGCTACTTCATTACCCTAGTTTTCGTCACACATCATGTAGGTAAAGATTTCTATATTAAACAGAACATCTTTCTTAGACCTAAAGTAACCCTATAGTGTCATATTATCATTGTATGCGCGCGCGTTAACCATTCGTCCACCAAAGCCCGTACTGTTCTTCTCCTACAATGCACTTCCTAGGCGAGAATGCGAGGGAGTGAGATTGTGACTAAGCCAGGGTACGAGAAAGCGAGAAGATGAGAAATTCTCAAAGGCGAGAACGAGAGGGGGCGAGAAATCGAGGATTTTCAAAGGCGACAGTGCGAGAACGCGGGGGGGGGGGGAGTGAGAAGTCGATGGAGGAGGGAGCGAGAAGTTGAGTAAAAATAATCTCGTGTTTTGAAGGCAAGTTCCTCGCATTCTCGCCCTGTTTCCTCGCGTTCTCGCACTCTCGCCCTCGACATCTTGACTTCTCGCACCCTCGCGTTCTTTCCGCCGCGAGCGGCGAGAAGTCGAGATTATGAAATGGTCGCAATAGACTTCCATAGTTACAATAGGGGGATAGCAATTCAGGTAATGTGTTTGAAAATTTATAAATACATGAGTCAATTAAAGTCTGATTTAAATCATTATTAATACAATTATCTAGATAGGCTATCTAGAATTCTTTGTTGATTAATTAGATTTTTGACGACTTATATTTATCCTTGTCCCATTTAACATAGTTCACAAGCTATGGTTGTGATGTCTGACTTGATTCGAGTGGCATGGCCTGAGAATTCGGTAAATACACCCGAGTATAGTGAACTAATAAATAGTCTATTAAGCTGCTTCCCTTTGAATTACTTAAAGTAAAATTCCCTTCCCAATCACTGTCAAATTTCATATTTGTAAATTCCCGAACGAGTTTGGGTATTTAAGCTTGGTGGATCGGACTCATATAGGATTAAATCACTCAGAAGCTTTGCCCCCATGGCACATTACCATGTTCTTGTGTACGGGGTAACGGTTGTATAATACGATTTGTCATAAGGTAGTGGGTAATCACGGGCTGAACGAGCACAAGTTGAAGCAGGGTATAAAATATCCGTCTACTGGTACAGCTTACAGAATACCAAATACTTTAAATATTATAGATACATTTCTAAGTACCGATATATTAAATACCATAATAAGTTACATGTTTATAAGGTAAAGGTTGCTTTTCTTTTGGAAAGTTAGCGCCACACCCAGACAAACAACGTGACAATGATAGGTGTGGGGTTTTTTTTCATTGTTGTTTTCGTTATATTGTGTTATAATTCACCGCATATCGCATTTTAAGAATTTCCGACAATATTTCAAGAGCTAAAGTGAATTGCGCGAATGACTCGGCTGCTGATTTTGCATTTATTGCGATACCGATAGACAGGTATAAGGCATGTTGTCTTTTACTTCTATTACAGGTCAAACATACAGTTTATCAGGATCAGCATCATATGGTATTAGAGGAGGGGATTATAGATTTACATGTCGGATATCTGTTGATAATATACCTCAAGCTGTGTTGTTTAACAAACTGCGATGCGATACCGCTTATCATATTCCCTGTCTGGTGGTAATATTTTATCAAATTTACTAGGGAAAATGAAGCATGTCACCTCTTTCTTGTATTGCAGGTCAAACATACAATTTATCAGGATCATCACCATATGGTATTAGAGGAGGGGATTATAGATTTACATGTCAGATATCTGTTGATAATATACCTCAAGGTGTGTTGTTTAACATTGGTAATGACAGAATCTGTAGAGTATTATTATTAACATGTCAATCATCATCAGATACCAGATATACATGTGGTTGTATCAATGGTGACATAAGACAACTGTATCTTAATATAACTAATCTTCAATCAACTGATGCTGGAACCTGGACCTGTAGAGACAGTAGTGTCGGCAGTCCACCTGTAACTCTTCCTGTTTATTGTAAGTGGATTTATTATATATGATAGTATCATGGTGGTAGGCTCGATAATATTATGTTGATACTATCAGTTAATAAAATAAAATAAAACCAAGTACGAACAATCCAAACCATAAGACAGAATTCGAAGTCCTAAAAAACGTTATAGGCAAAATAGTATATTCAAGCAAAATAGTGTAATCAGCAAATGGACTGCTCCTAATTTTCCAATAATTTACCCTTTAACAGATGGACCAGAGAATATCAGATTTACACCAACCAAGTCTAGTATAACAGTGATAGAAAATGAAAGTAGAACTGTAACCTGTTCAGCTGACTGTAATCCACTGTGTAATATCATCTGGTACAAAGGTTCAGCTATAATATCATCTACTGAACTTCTCTCACTGAACAATATCAAGAGACAACAAGCTGGTAATTACACCTGTCAGGCTCAACACAACAATATCACCAACAGCAAGCAGACTAAAGTATTACAGATAACAGTTAATTGTAAGTATTACTCCACTCATTATAGATAACAGTTTATTGTAAGTATTACCCTACTCACTACAGATAACAGTTTATTGTAAGTATTAGTTATAACCTACATGATTGTAATCCATTAGGCCGTGTTAAATTAATTCTGCGTTTCGGGTCAACCGCGCGCGTAGCTTTCACATCATCAAATCCATGGTTGTGTTGATTTTCTACACGGTAGTTTGTGTTGTGTTTTGATTTCGACAGCTCCGCGCGCGTACCTATCCACACAGTACATTCTTCACTATCGAGCACACGCCTGTCTATTTTAGGCGACATACGCACATTTTAATTTACACGCATAAATATTTGTTTTAAAAAATAAAATAATATCGTAATTTGTATACAGAAAGATTTGAAAACAAATCACGGTCATAAGTTTAAAACGTTATTACATTACTCCATGTGTCAGCACGCGAACTTTCGCTGCCACATTGTCCTTGGTTACATGTGTACATAGACTTGTTTGTCCTGACACATGGACTGGACAATTTTTATTTTATTTACTAGTATTTCCGGTACAGGGCGACTTATTTCAACTTGCCTACAACTTCCATCGTACAAGTTTATTAAGAGTATATGATATAAATTTATACATTAGAGTAGTTATGTTATTATTGATAAATTAACATTCCATTAGATGTGGATGGCAGTGCCACTGAACTGCAATGATAATATCAATAGACCAGTTTGAGTGCCTCCAGGGCGGCCTTAAAATGCAGTTATAGTACAACATAGAATATGACATCCACACCTGATGGATTATCTAGTAATAATAGAAAATCTTCCTGGAAATCAGTAAAACAATCCTGGAGATGGCTCTATTGGGTATATTCAGCTATATTCTGAGTTTGTGTTGTGTTGAAAAAATGTGTTTTATGTTAAAAATTGGGAGGTGTGTTGTGTTGACCTCCCTCCCTCATTGAATTCTGGAGAACCTAAAACCTGAAACACAGAATTAAATTAACATGGCCTTATATAGATAACAGATTTCAGATATATTTATTTACGTAATAGTCATTACAATCTTCCCTATATGGCAGCAAATGAATTAGCAAAACATGGATCATCTTTATAATTACAATAATTTAACTTTTAACAGATGGACCAGAGAATATCAGATTTACACCAACTAGTTCTAGTATAACGGTGATAGAAAATGAAAGTAAAACTGTAACCTGTTCAGGTGACTGTAATCCATCACCGTGTAATATCAGGTGGTATAACGGTTCAACTACAATATCATCTACTGCACTTCTCTCACTGAACAACAGACAACAAGCTGGTAATTACACCTGTCAGGCTACAAATACAGAGATACATGGTTCTCAATCTAAACAACTGATGGTTATAGTACATTGTAAGTTGATAAAGTTTATATTTGTAAACAGGTCGCTAAATTTATTTCACTGTACGATGTGTAAGGAGAACATATAATACGGAAATAAAAATATCACAAACTAACTCTAACCCTAACCCTCTGAAAAATCGCAAGAAAAGATCCCAAAGATTGCGTCAATTAACTTACGACTGATTTGTGATTATATTATATAAAATGATTTAAAATCTGAAAAGGCACAACGTAATAAGCGTAAAAAGTATATATTAAGCTTCAAAAAGCGAGAATGAATGAAATTCGACTGGGAATGCTCAGGGTTCTTCTTATCTTATATTTCTTTGTCACAATTGAAGGAAATAGGAATGTTCCAAACCATTTAAATGTAACAAATTGCACTGTTTAGGTCACTTGCCGTGGGTTTGTTCTGGGACAAATGGTAAGATTAAGATCGAAAATTGTTTTGCCTTGTTTGCACACACACATGAGTAATCCGTGTAGTCTCGGTTGTCATTGCTATCATTGTTAGGATAATAAATAAAGTCTTGATTACCTATTTTTTATACGCTCACATTTTCATGTGGTTAAAAATAAAGTCATGGGTATCACAAACCCATCTATATAGAATCTTACGTTTCGTAAGTATAAAAACTTACTTCGTCAGAGAATACAACTATACAAATGATACATTTGAACAATGGTTTTGGATTCCTCTCTCTTTATATTTATTTGGAATCACATTTTGATGTGGACGTATGTTGTCACCTCTGTCCATCTGTGTGTCCGGGCGTCAGTTCACATTTTGTTTGTGCACACTCTACAGGTCTTAATTTTTTTCCGATTTTGATGAAACTTGAAATATAGGTTGGCATGTATCGGACCGTAACTTCATGGATTATGACGCCTTAGCTCGTGGACACTCTAGAGGTCACAATTTTTATCAGATTATGATGATACTTAAAGTTCCTTGCGACATTAGCAAACTTTGGACCGCTAATTATGTTGTTTATTATGTCCCCCGATTGTACGGAAAACCATGTTTTTATCTTATGGACCTTGTGGAGGTCACAATTGTTATCCAGTTTTAAAAAGCTGTTGAGTTTGAAATATAGAACTTTGTCTCACAGAAATTCTTGCGTGGATGACAGAACATTTCTTGAAATTAAATCCAAATAAAACAGAACTGCTAGTAATTGGAACCAAGCAACAACTCCGGAAAATTGATCAAACGATAGTTAATTTTGATAAAGAAATAATTTGTGGAACCCATAAAGCTCGAAATATTGGTGCTATATTAGACTCAAACCTATCATTTAAAGATCACATACAAAGTATTTGCTCCACTGCCTTCTATCATATACAGTGCACTTCGAAAACCGGAAGTATTATTATAATGTAGCTTCGAACATAGAACTTCGAATCACCAGAATGTTATTCCCTTTAAAAATGATTTCTGTACATTCAAAATTGTATTACATTAATTTTTATTTCATTTAACATGCGTAGGCATTCCAAATAGGTCTAGTCTGTCGTTAATTTATCTTCTTCGCCGTCTTCAGTTGATCGAACTCTTGTCTTTGCTATCACGTGTTCATTGATAATGGGCGAACTCGATTGAACGTTCCGGAATTGAATTCTCTCAATCCCAAAAATAGTGACTAAGTCAAGTGTGTCGTTAATTTATCTTCTTCACCGTCTTCAATTGATCCCACTCTTGTCTTTGATATCACGTGTTCGTTGATAATGGGCGTACTCGATTGTACGTTCCGGAATTGAATTCTCTCAATCCCGAAAAATAGTGACAATTGGGTGAAAATTACATCACAATTCTACTCACTAACCCTCCGTCGTCGGGACTGAATTCTGCGTCACTCGATTGCAATTCTGTCAATTCGGGACGTTCCGGACTGTGAATCGAGCATCCCCAGGTCGTCGTCGTCACACGGTTCGAAGAGATCCGTAGGGTTACCAAACTTATAAGTTATTCAGGTTCAATCCGCATGCGCAACGAATGTTTCCAACAGGTGCTAGGGATATTTTAACGACTGTGAATTCGGGGTAAAAATTCGTGGATATTCTTGAGTATTTGTCACAACTGTCGTACAAGAGATTAAAATTATCAAAGTAATCAACAAAGACCAACAAAGGTAGCGAGTTTTAATCTCACAGATAATTGATTGGTGATTGCTTGTTAATCTTTTGTGGCTTCACACCCATCCAGTTTTAATCTCACGGATAATTGATCGGTAAGTGTTTGCTTCACACCCACCGATTGAAGGCCGGATTATACGGTGTCGATTCAATGGAAATCGTATGACGGGACGGCTGATTGATGTCGTAATCCGGAACGTTCAGAGGTCGAATTACCCAGAGATTTTTTAGCTGAAGTAATAAGGAAATAAATCGGGACATGAAAATGGTGTCGGATGTGACAGAGTGCCAGAGTGATCAGAGTTCGGATGTGACAGAGTGGACTGTACATCGAATTGGAAAGATCCAAAGCTATATATTAACGCGCTATATAAATGACGATATTATTATTATTTAATTATGAACTGCCCAATAAAATGACTGCTGACTGTTCGCTAATAGTTTATGTTTATAACCCCAAGATCTTCATTCCTTTTGATATTTGCATGAACCCAGCTTCCCGGATTATGGCCCCTGATTGTATGAATAATCTTATATTTAGGTTGCAAAACCTTTTTAAGTTTTTATAGGATTTTGATGCAACTTACAACATGTTTTAAAAGATCTAAAACCCTTTAAATATCAATATTAATTCATTTTATACATTTTTTACATGTAAGTGTACAGTACTTCCGGTGATAATGAAAATGTTCAATTAGTTTTATGAAATAAGAAATGGCATAAGGCATCACATGGTGAAAATTCTATGTAAATTGAATAATAATTGCCACTTTTATAGACCAAAAACCTTGAAAAGTGACTTGTAGAAAATCGCCTATTTCTCTGCAACCGTGCAAGTTAGAAACCATTTTCTGGTATCTGTATGATCGTATGGGTTCGATCTATTTGTTGATTGGAATCAAATATCATAATTTGAAAAACATTATAAATTAGACGCATTTGAATAAAATATCTGTTTTGAAGGCTAAAAATACAGTTTTTGCCAAAATGACGTTACTTCCGGTGACAGTAAAAGTGTTAAATTACTTGTATGAAATCGTAAATGGCATTAGGTATCACACGGTGAAAATTTTATGAAAATCGAATAATAATGTTTAATTATGTTCTCCTGATTTTGATTGTTTCTGTGTGTTTGAAGTATATGTTTGTGATATGCGCTTAGAAACACTTCACGTGTAATGAAGCGCTATATAAATCGAACCATAAATCGAACAATAATAATAATTGACACTTTTATGGACCAAAAACCTTGAAAAGTTACCTGTTGAAAATCATCTATTTCTCGGCAACTGAACAAGTTAGAAACCATTTTGTGATACCTATATGATCGTATGGGTTCATTCTATTGGTTGATTGGGATCAAATATCAAAATTTTAAACAAATAACAAATACGACTCATTTGAATAAAATACTGGTTTTGAAGGCTATAAATGCAATTTTTGCCCAAATTACGTCATTTCCGGTTTAATTGGTTTGACCTTGTTAAAACTGACATTACGCATCAAATGGTGTCACTTTTATGAAAATCGAATAATTGACTCTTTTACAGGCAAACTAACGTAAAGGGTGACTCATGCAAAATTGCCCATTTCTCGGCAACTGCTCATATTACAAACTAATTTTCACATACATTCTCTTCGTATGGATTATTGCTACTAGTTTATGAAAGTTTCAAAAAAATATATTAAAATATGAAAAGCCTGAATGGGTTGTGAATAGCTCATTTTTTCAATTTTTTCCGCCTTTAAATCGAAATAAAATATCTGTTTTGAAGGCTAAAAATACAGTTTTTGCCAAAATGACATTACTTCCAGTGACAGTAAAAGTGTTAAATTACTTGTATGAAATCGTAAATGGCATTAGGTATCACACGGTGAAAATTTTATGAAAATCAAATAATAATGTTTAATTATGTTCTCCTGATTTTGATTGTTTCTGTGTGTTTGAAGTATATGTTTGTGATATGCGCTTAGAAACACTTCACGTGTAATGAAGCGCTATATAAATCGAACCATAAATCGAACAATAATAATAATTGACACTTTTATGGACCAAAAACCTTGAAAAGTTACCTGTTGAAAATCATCTATTTCTCGGCAACTGAACAAGTTAGAAACCATTTTGTGATACCTATATGATCGTATGGGTTCATTCTATTGGTTGATTGGGATCAAATATCAAAATTTTAAACAAATAACAAATACGACTCATTTGAATAAAATACTGGTTTTGAAGGCTATAAATGCAATTTTTGCCCAAATTACGTCATTTCCGGTTTAATTGGTTTGACCTTGTTAAAACTGACATTACGCATCAAATGGTGTCACTTTTATGAAAATCGAATAAATGACTCTTTTACAGGCAAACTAGCGTAAAGGGTGACTCATGCAAAATTGCCCATTTCTCGGCAACTGCTCATATTACAAACTAATTTTCACATACATTCTCTTCGTATGGATTATTGCTACTAGTTTATGAAAGTTTCAAAAAAATATATTAAAATATGAAAAGCCTGAATGGGTTGTGAATAGCTCATTTTTTCAATTTTTTCCGCCTTTAAATCGAAATGATCCGAAAACGAAATAAAAATTAAAAAAACTGAGCGTAATGATTTCTGCGCCTTAACAGGGCACACCCTTTCAGTCATACCAGATTTGAAAAAAATAATATTTGCTTTCAAAAAGTGGTACCGAACTGTCAAAATTGCAGTTTTTGCTAAATTTACGTCACATCCGTTATCGAAAGGAAAATGTACTGGTAACAATAAAAATGACAGTTTGGACCACGGAGCATATGAACTTTGTTTTATACAAATCTAACGATAAATAATTAATCCAGGACTGAAAAACTGAATTAGCCAATGGGGACCAAGGAAAAATACGGTTCATTAATAAAAAAGTTTTTCGTAAAAATTTAAATTTTCAAAATTTGACGCCTAATATCTCCGAAAATTCGTCAAAAATAAAAAATGTCAAGAACTGTAGCTATGTGCCTTGTCTCCGGCTATGTCAAAATGTATCAAATATTACAATCCGACAATTATTGATAACATTACGGCAAAATTTCGAAAAACGACAACTTCGGTGATTTCGGACATTTCGCATTGTCGCAGAACGTTAGAAATAGCTTTAAAATTTAAGTCAAACCCACTTTCCCAGTAAAACCGAAGACATCGAATCGATCCGACAAGTAGTTTCTGAGATATGCTCAAGTGGAAAAATAATAATAATAATAATAACTAGAACTGCAAAGCAGTAATGACGGGTTTCACCGGTGCCACGTTACCCTAAACATATGTCACTTCTGGTACCAATGAAACCATTAAACAAGTTTCCACATAAGCATTGCAAACATCAAATAAAATGGACGCCCAATCAACCAAATCCAGCAATATCAATTCATTTTATACATTTTTTACATGTAAGTGTACAGTACTTCCGGTGATAATGAAAATGTTCAATTATTTTTATGAAATCAGAAATGGCATAAGGCATCACATGGTGAAATTTTTATGTAAATCGAACAATAATTGCCACTTTTATAGACCAAAAACCTTGAAAAGTGACTTGTAGAAAACCGCCTATTTCTCTGCAACTATTCAAGTTAGAAACCATTTTCTGGTATCTGTATGATCGTATGCATTCAATCTATTTGCTGATTGGAATCAAATATCATAATTTTAAAAACATTACAAATCAGACTCATTTGAATAAAATATCTGTTTTGAAGGCTAAAAATACAGTTTTTGCCAAAATGACGTTACTTCCGGTGGTAATGAAAATCTTAAATTACTTGTATGAAATCGTAAATGGATTAGGTACCAGACAGTTAAAATTTTATGAAAATCGAATAATAATTGACACTTTTATGGACCAAAAACCTTGAGAAATGACCTGTTGAAAATCGCCTATTTCTCCGCAACTGAACAAGTTAGAAACCATTTTGTGATATCTATATGATCCTATGGGTTCATTCTATTAGTTGATTGGAATCAACTATCCAAATATTTAACAAATAACAAATATGACTCATCTGAATAAATTATTTGTTTCAAATGCTATAAATATAGTTTTTGCCAAAATTACATCATTTTCGGTGATATTGAAAATTTTAAATTGCTTTGACCTAGTCACAATTGACATTACGCATCAAATGGTATCATTTGAATGAAAATCCAATAATAATTGACTCTTTTACAGTCAAAATAGCATAAAAAGTGGCACTTGCAAAATTGACCAGTTCTCGGCAACTGCTCATATTACAAACTAATTTTGAGATAGATTCTCTTCGTATGAATTAATAATACAAGTTTATGAAATTCACAAAGAAATATTTCAAAATATGAAACGCCTGAATGGGTTGTAAATAGTTCAATTTTACACCGTTTTTCACCTCTAAATCGAAATGGCACAAAAATGAAATCGAAATTAAAAAAACTGCTTCCGACTTTTTTTGCGCCTTTACATGGCGCATCTTCTTACTTTTTACTTATTTTTAAAAAATAATATTTGCTTGCGAAAAGACGTACCTAACCGCCAAAATTGTAGTTTTGGTCAAAATTACGTCATTTCCGCTGCTGACAGAAAGCTTTATCGGTAATAAAAAAGTTGAGACTTTGCACCATTGAGCATATGAACTTTGTTTTATACAAATCGAGCAATAAATAATTAACCTAGAACCCATCAACTGAATTAGCCAAAGCGGCCAAGTTCAATTATCGATACAAAATTTTTTCATATTTTTGTTCAAATCACATGACCCTTTAATTATGGGTAAAGCACCATAAAAAAATATTCATAAATAAAAAAGTTTTTTGTCAAAATTTAAATTTTCAAAATTTGGTGCCTAAAATCTTCGAAGATTAATCGAAAATCAAAAATCTAAATAATCGTAGCTATTTACCGTGTCTCAGGCTATGTCAAAATGTATCATATGTTAAAATTCGACAATTATTGTTAATATTACGGCAATATTTCAAAAAAAGACAACTTCGGTGATTTCGGACATTTCGCATTGTCAGAGAAAGTTCGAAATAGCTTTTCAGTAAAACCGAAGACATCAAGTCGATCCGACATGTCTGTTTGGCGGCCATCTTTAAAAATGGCCGCCGTTTTTTTTTCTTATTTGAAATACTGCGAGTCGAGGAAGTCTTCATAACTCCTCAACAGTTTCACCTATATGGATATGTAATATGTCTCAAAATGTTCATAATATAATTCTGCATCTACTGGTATATGATATATGTTGTTTAATCAATACTATCAGTTTTAAAATAAAAGATTTATCTGCTCAAGTGAAAAAATAAATAAATAACTGCGAAGCAGTAATGACAGGTTTCACCGGTGCCACATTACCCTAAACATATAGTCCATGTGACAGGCAGATATTCATTACCAATTTGATGAATTGGTTTAACTATGATTTTCAGTTAGCCTTAGGTCTAAAGTGTCCAAAATTGGTTGATGGACTTCCGGGTCACTTTGCCCAATGTCAGTTTGGCGGCAATCTTCACAAATGGCCGCCGTTTTTTTTTCTTATTTGAAATAGTGCGAGTCGAGGAAGTCTTCATAACTCCTCAACAGTTTCACCTATATGGATATGTAATATGTCTCAAAATGTTCATAATATAATTCTGCATCTACTGGTATATGAAATATGCTGTTTAATCAATACTATCAGTTTTAAAATAAAAGATTTATCTGAAAAAAGCAACATTTTCGATTTTTTTTTCATGTCTGTTCGTAAGTTTACTAACAAATCGTGTTCAGACCCATATAAGCCAAATTATCTGTTTGGTCAACTAAAGTGATTGAATAGATATCAGAAACATTGATCATAAAAAATAATCTCAAATATGAGTGTCCCAAATCCAAGATGGCGAAAATTCAAAATGGCGACAAAATTTCCTAAAATGGCCAATATGTCAGATAATAGTCATTTCATTGTATGATATGACATGTACTATCCAATGAGCTAACAATTAAAGATACATTACGTAAGATTTAGATAAAGAGCTTACCATTCTTGCTACAATAGTCCGAAAATAGATAATGTAAAATGAATAATTTGACAATTTCATTCAAATTACTCTATTGCGAGCGAATATATTAGCCTTTGAAGGTTTGACAAGACACGTGCAATAATTTCAACCACCGTACTGGTTGTTCGAAGCTAAGTCTCGCTCCTCCATTTTAGCTTAAATCAAAATATGGCTGAACTGGTTGTTCGAAGCTAAGTCTCGCTCCTCCATTTTTAGATTAAATCAAAATATGGCTGAATCGTTCTAATCTATTTAATATCGGAGAAATCTGATGCCATCGAGAGTTGATTATGGCCTGGATCAGTTAATTAATATCTAAATAATAATTTAGAAAACATTTCAGGCCTAAAGAAAGAACTGCAATAGGCAGATTTAGCTCTTGCATAATGTATGTTTAATCTAAACAAAAGGTTTTAAAAATTCAAGATGGGGAAAATTCAAAACGGCGGCCAGAATTTCCATAACATGAATGACTGATTTATATAGCTTATAATATCTGAAAATGATGTTAATGATACTGCTAAAAATGACACATCCTATGCGACCCCCCCCCCCCCACCCACACACACACACCCACCCACCGTAAACAACACAATGGGGCATATGGAATTGATCTCACAGATCACAAGACATTTAACCCAGTCTGTAGACAATCATTGACTTGTGTACCTGGATCATCATCAGACAGATATACATGTGGTTGTATCAATGGTAACATGAGAACCCTGTATTTTAATATAACTAATGTTCAATCAACTGATGCTGGAACCTGGACCTGTAGAGATAGCTTTAATACTGACAGTAGTGTCGTCAGTCCAACTTTATCTCTTCCTGTTTATTGTAAGTTGATTGGTTTCAGAAATTTCACATTTTAAATTTAAAACACGTCAGTGCCCAACTAGTTGAAGGCATATCGTCACCAAGAAAGAGTATAATCATGACATGAATGATTTTTCAAAATATTTCCAAAGTAATTAATAGCCTGGGTAATGATCTTCATAAAGTACATTATACTACCTAAATCCTGATGTAGCTTCCCACAACTTTCATGTGTATTGAGAGAGAGAGAGGGAGAGAGAGAGAAATAGGTTTTAACGTCCACTTGACACAAACTAGGTCATTGCGGCACTAACATATGGTTCAATTTTATTTCCATAATTCGCTTGCGCGTAGGGGTCTTTAGCAGTCGGAGGACCCGGAGAAAACCCACGAAGTTGGACAGGCGACCATATTTCTTGCCACGTACAACCGGGGATTGTTTATAATAAGTGGACTGAATTACGTCCAGTGGTATGTAGAGTTTAAAGTCAATGGACCATAGAATATCAGATTTACACCAACCAGTTCTAATATAACAGTGATAGAATTATAGATCATGTCTCGAAATGTTCTCCCGTCTACTTGTCGTTCCAAATGCAAAAATTAAGCACAGAAATACGGTTACTCAGACAGTTGGAAGTCAAATAGCAGCCAATTTTATAACAATGAATTTCACACCATTAACGCCAGTTTTCATCTGTTTGACACTAGTTTATAGCATTATAAAGTATTCGTATCTAAATAAATCAAACACGTGCTGGTGTAACGAAACATACGCCCACAGCAGCTAAGTCGTCCGCAGAGTCAACAAGGGTTGTCGCATTTTTTTTCTTTTGTCAGAGTGGGTAAGACGCTGGCTCGCTAGCCTGGAGGTCGGGGGTTCGATCCCTGCATTGGCCGAGAAAGTTCATCCAGATTTTCCGACGGGCTTCCCAGAGGGCCTGACAAGAACAGCTGTCTAGTTGTTCAGATGGGACAAAAACCGAGGTCCCGTGTACACATTGGCGTGCACGTAAAAGATCCCTTGGCAGTTGGAATTCGATATAAGAGTAGGCCGTAGCGCCGCTGCCAGGGCAACATTTCCCTCATAGCACACTGTATGGCCTATGCCCGTCGTCATTAGACCAGGTTAGGAGCAGAACAGTAGGAAACATTTACAACACACTAAAATCTGATAACGAGTAACAACCCATTTGGCTACTTGTCTTGCCCTATTCTTACATTTAGCATAAATTTAAGTCAATCGGATATTAACTGAAGCCTCTGTCACATATGTAATAATAGTTGAAACCAATATTGTCCTTTAATATTTAATATAGTAAACCCTCTGCGCAAATAGTTTGTGCCATATAAAATGTCAAATATTAGTTTAGTTGGTACAAATCCTCGCCTCAGAAAATAAAATGAATTGTTATGAGAGATAAAATATACATTATTAGTTCAGGAAATTCAAATTAATTTCAGATCCACCGACCATCAAAAGTTTAACATCAGATGCTAACAACAACATGATAGATGAAGATTCTACTGTAACCTTCACCTGTTCTGTTGACAATCTTCCATCTTCAGTAATATCCTGGTCTAGATCACAACAAGGGGGACAACTCTATTCTGGTAGTCAATATACCATACCTAAAGCTAGTTGTCAACATACAGATAACTATACCTGTACTGCTAGTAATAATATTGGTCAACCTGTATCTAACACTATTCCACTCTATGTTAGATGTAAGTACTATAGCTTAGAGGTCAAGATATTTGATGATTGTTTATTCATTGGGTTAATAGGTAAAATTAAATATATGCAATTAAATATATGTCGAAAGCATTATTGCAATGTTTATAGTTTTATCTGATGGCCATTTTGTGCTAAAGTGAAGGTAGCAGATGTAGAACATATCCTGTGGTCATGTGTCTGTGAATGAGTGTCGCTTTGCATCTTTCTTGAGGGGGTTGCTCATACTGTTCTTAGAGTTGTTTTAAATACTTTTCTTGTTTTAATTACACTTCGCTTGCGTTGCTGGTACCGTGTTAAATCCTGATGGCAGAAATTAGACAAACTAATATCAATATCCTTTTTGCTATATTTCAGGTATGCCTGTTCTTGATCCTAACCAAGAAACTAAAACTGTTATATCTGTACCACGTGGAGAGACAGGTGTATTATCAATCCATGTTTTAGCTTATCCACTACCTGTATATACCTGGTATTATCAACTACAGGATGGCAGTGAAAGGCTAATTACCAGTTTCAGAAGCAACCAAAAAGATGATGGTCTATCATCAACATTAACTATACAAGATGTTACAGAAGATGATGATGGCAAATACATAGTTTATGTTAATAATAGTCTTGGTACCAGATCGACTCTATTTAACCTGGCTGTATCGTCACAAGATGGTGGGGGCATGTTTTGTAATGATGTCGTTATTTCCAGAGAACGGGCTGTTGGTGCTGCGATTTGCCTGGCCATCTGTCTTCTTGTTTTGGGTGTTGCCACCGTTTCATTCTGGTGCATCATGAAGAAACGTGGACAGAGAATTTGCTTTATAAATATAAAAGGTAATACGTTTAAGATTGTTAAATATTTTCTCTCTTGTACTTGAGGCATTACATTTTCATTAACCTTTTAAGCAAAAATTATAAGTTTGACCACTGCATGTTACACCGGGGCATTTTTAAAGTTCAAAAAGCTTTATTTAGTGAAGAAAATATTTTATATTGAGTCTTTAAGGATAATTGAAGGGATAATTTCTGTAGACATATTGTAATTGACCGTGTAGTTTAACGTGAACCAGAATTGTCTCCATAGTGTTCTGTATTGTCTTAGTGTAGTCTTTATGTAGTTAAATGTGTACAACAATTGTCTCGGTAGTGTTCTGTATTCATACAGTAACCATGTGTTTTTTTACAGCAGATCAAACGGTGGTTAATGATACAACCAGTCGTACAGACAACGTTACCTTGTCTGATATACCACCAGTTACCTTGTCTCATATACCACCAACAGTTTATGACCGAGTTGATGCAACAAATACTAGAGATATCGTTAACCTTGAATATATCAACCCATCTACAACATCATCGCCATATGAGGAACTGGATAAACAAACTATGGATCAACAACCCAGTACATATCAACAACTCAGTCCTTATCAAAATATATCAGGAGATTAAAACTGAAGTGAAAATATGACCACGTGGGTACTAAATAAACTTCGTCTATAAAAGTAAATGTTATCTGATTTAAAAAAAAAAACTGTTTTAATATATCACCTTTATACACTAATGATGGTTGATTTCAAATCTCGTGAAAATCGGACCAAACTGCTTGACAAAATGGCTGCTATTTGTACGCAAATATTTTAAAATTCTGTAAGGTTGTGGACCATCTAGAAGTTACAGTTTTTATCCGATCTTGATGAAACTTGAAATGTATGTTTATATCCAAAAGATGTGGGTTCCTTTCGATATTCGTGCATATCCCCTGATTTTACAAAATATCGCGATTTTGTTTAGCTTGTTATCTGTCCATCTCTTGCAAAATGTGGGCCTTTCTTTCCGGGCAACCGCTGCTAATATTTTGTGTTAGAAGTAATGTGCTGTTATGTAAAGTGATATACTGCTATCTTTAGAACGAAAGACAGTTTTAAATTATTGCAAACTGTAGCATACGAAATGGAATGAAATGGTGTTTAACGCCCTACTGTTCTGTTCCGAACTGGGCTAATGAAGACGGACATACGCTATACAGTGTGCTATGAGAGAAAATTTGGCCGGACAGTGGCACTAAGGCCTACTAGTGTATCGAATTCCAACTGTCAAGGGATCTTTTACGTGTACGACAATGTGTACAGCGGACCTCGGTTTTTCGTCCCATCCGAACGACTAGACAGCTGTCCTTGTCAGGCCCTCCGTCCTGCATCACTGAAAAATACGCTCGTCTGTCCCCCACTTTACATTTGAGTTGTGTTGTGTAAAGTGGGGGACAGACGAGCGTATTTTTTCGCCCGATCGCGGCGATTTTTAAAATCGCTCGAAAAATACGCCCGTGTGCCCCTTCAGGGCGACGACGATTCTGCTTGGCGAACCATTCGCCCGATCAATCGCTCGTATCTAGCATGTTAGATATTTTCGGCCGAATATTTTTCGCCGGCGATTAAATTCGCTCGTGTGCCCGTGTCTAGCGTATATTGTCGGGCGATTCATTTTTATAAGCCAATCATCGAGATCGTTGATATCACATGATCTCAAAATTGCTGCCATTTTGTACAAGTCACGTGATGGACAAGTCATGTGATCGACATAATTACTCACAGAGTGGCGTACGCTCTTGAGACGATCGCTACGTGTGCCCGTTCGTTATCGGCCGTAAAAAAATCGCTGGCGAATTTCAATCGCCGCGATCGGGCGGAAAATACGCTCGTCTGTCCATAGCATAATATTTCTTTAGCGGAGTGGATATTCGCCATTCGAATGGCGAATAGCCTAGAGCCATAAGGATGGTTATTCGCCATTCGTTTTATATAATAAACCTAACAATCTTGCAGATTGTTTGTGCTTTTAATCAAAATACAGACCCAGAATCCCTTTTTAATTGTCATTTGTTATTTGAAGCTTCATAGTGCATATGAACACCTTCGTTCACAGCGAAGCGTAGACAGCAAAACCGACATCGTGTGTAGATGGAAGTAGCACACATGTGAAAAGTTCCGTATTCTGTGAAATTTTGTATCTTTACTAACACATTGAAAATGCATTTCTTTGCACTTTTGTTTATCACAAAGTAGATAAAATACAAACTTAATCTAATTTCATTCCTGCAAAAGCAGCAGAGGCTTATTGAAATTGTTCTACCTGATCTGCCTGCCCACCCGCCTACCACCCGGAGTAGGCTACCCATATTATTTCATTGCCAACCGCATGTTCTATCTATATACTATTCGTATATTTCATTTCCTACCAATACATTTCATTCCCAACTGCGTGTTATATTTGCCACCCGTATATTTCTATTTGTACCTTCCATTTCAAACTAGAGAGAGAGAGAGAGAGAGAGAGACCTCAATGACAGACCTTATGATACAGCGTGCACGTGCTAACCATTGCATAGCCCCCCCCCCCCATTTCTTTATTGGCATCCTATAATCAGTTGCTACTCATAGCCTACATTTCTTTCTCAACCGTGTGTTTTATTGTCAAACATATAATTCATTTACATCTACTCACATAGGCGTACCAGACAGGGATGAGATCGTAATTTCTTAAAATTGACTAAGGGATTAAAATTCGACATAAAATTTAGAAAATTTAAAGTCAGTTTAATACACAGTAAAAATTTTTCTAGAATCATGAATGTTTGTTTAAGCGACCGGCTTCGCATGCCGCGTCTCTGTGTACTCTAAACGATATATTTTTTTAGGCATGATCATAATTTGTTTCGGCTATTTCCCCTTGTCAGTGGTGCAGGACGGAGGGCCTGACAAGGACAGCTGTGTAGTCGCTCGGATGGTACGAAAAAACGAGGACCCGTGTATACATTGGCGTATCCGGGCAAAATTTCCCTCATATGAAACTGGAATGAGAGAGAGAGAGGGTCATTTCGGGACTAACACATAGGGTTCCATTCTTTTATTTGAATAACTCCCTTGCGCGTAGGGGTCTTTAGACTTTAGCAGTGGTAGGACCCGAAGAAACCCCATGGGGTTGGACAGGCGATCCTACTCCTTGTCACATATAACAGGTGAATCGAAACCACGCTGAAACTGACTGAAATTAGAATGTCACAAACTGTTTAAGTTTGACTTGTAACAAATAGCAACTTTTATTCTACTTTGTCTTGGCTTTTCCTTCCTCAGAAAATTCTTTCGGGGTCGCTTGTGCGTAGGGGTCTTTAGTCGTGGGAGGAAACCAGAGGACACCGAGATAACCATGCCGAACAATACATATGAACATTCTCATCCAACACCGGGTATGATCATCAGACTAATTCGCCATCCGGATGACAAAGAATATTTCGCCATCTGTTTTCGTTATCTGCCGCCCTTTTATTAAATCGATATTCGCTGTCCTTGTGTCATTTTGCAAAATAGAGTACATCATTAAGTGCTGAACCAACAAAGTGCTACACCCTTCCCATGTTAAGAAATGCAATGGGGTTTAACGACATCGATCTTTCGTCTCAGCCGGAAACTCCAAATGAACTTTTTCGGCCGGAATCACCAGCCAACGTCTAACTTTAGCGTACCCCAAATATGTCTGGTGGGAAGATTAACGCGTGCGCCTTGGATCAGAAGGTGTTAGGCTATATAGTCAAGTAGCGTGGTTTTGATTCCGCGCTTGTACGTGAACGTGACAAGGGGTAAGGCCGTCTGTCCAATCTCGAGGGTTTTCTCCGGCTCCTCCCACTGCTAAAGAGCTCTATGCGCAAGTGAATTATTAAAATAAAATTGAGCCAGAAATTACCAAGGTTGTTTCGAACGGACGTATGGCGAACCGACACTCTCTCTCTCTCCACGTGTGTTCCATCAGGGTATACAGTGAATATCAACATAAAATAAAACATTACCAAAGACAGACAATTATTATCTTATTGCACATATCTCTCGTCTTTTTGTGCCATTTTTATATTTCATATTTAGCAGCAGGATTTTATTTTATTTTCATTTTTTTTTATCTACCCGAACCTTTTATTTTCAACCACTGTTTATTTCAAATCCATATATTTGAATAAAACTATTTTGTCTTATTTAAACCTTTCAAAGACAGGTCATAAAGTATGGTACTTTTTCGTGTAGTCACCGCTAGGCTATAAATAGACCACCAATTGCACTGTGTCAAACAACGTTTGTTGTAGTAGTTATTTTCGCATTTTTACTGCAACGAAAATGATGTATGTGCATTTTGTAGGTCGAAGTTAAACTAGTTTAAGTGGTTGGTAGCATTACCCATCGACCAGACATTGTGATAGGACAGAGAATATCGATTTAAAAAAAAGAATGGCAAATAACGTAAACGAATGGCGAATATCCTCTGCCTTTATTTAGTTAATATGCTCCATTTCCTTATCTTGTGTAATTGTATAATCATTGGTCGTTTATTATTTTCCTCAATCTGTTCAAATACTTTTGAAATAAATATTATATTAACCAGTTTTCTGTATTTTTAGTCATTAATTATTTTTAACAAAAATATTTTAGAAATTTATGTTTGATGTGATTTGTAATTCATACACATTTATATTTTATATGATTCGTCTTTATATACTTTGTCAGGAAGTTGGCCACAGAAACCTGTTTAACTCAAACAAGTGGCTGCCATGTAAGATAGGTTGCCAGGCAACAAAACATACGCCCACAGCAGCTAAATCGTCCTAGCAGTTCTCAAGGGTTGTCGCATATTTATTCCTTTGTAGGTAATGGGGGGCCTTTACAAGACAGTTCCATACAGATCAGATCATAAATTTTGTCGTTTGAGGGTTTACAAGGTTCTACAAACTGAAACAAGGGTCTCAACTCTGGAAGTAATCTTCAAAAATTTTTGAAATTTGACAGGCTTTTTCGTTTTACTAATTTATATAACGCATATAAATTTCATACAGATCACATGATCACTTTTGTCATTCAAACGTTCACAATCGCCATAAGTCTAGAAATTATTGACGGAAATTGCTGAAATTCAATAGACCTGTTTCACAAATTTAAATGATGCATATAAATGTCATACATATCGGATGATAACTATCATCAATCGAGCATTAACAAGGTTTAACAAAGTGAAACAAGGGCCATAACTCTAGACGTAATAAACGGAAATTGCTGAAATTCAATAGGCTTCTTCGTTTCACTAATTTAAATTTCAAAAAGATCGGATGATAACTTTTGCGTTAGAGCGTTCACAAGGTTCAATAAAGTGAAACAAGGGCCATAACTCTAGACTTAA
The DNA here is from genome assembly GCF_932274485.2 of Patella vulgata. NCBI lineage: Eukaryota > Metazoa > Mollusca > Gastropoda > Patellidae > Patella > Patella vulgata. Next base: position 446,671 of record NC_065886.2, read on the forward strand.
TAAACAGAAATGGTTGAAATTCAATAGGCTTCTTCGTTTTACTAACTTAAATATTGCACATAGATCGTATGTTAACTTTTGGCATTAGAGCGTTCACAAGGTTCAACAAAGTGAAACAAGGGCCATAACTCTAGACGTAATAAACGGAAATTATTGAAATTAAATAGGCTTCTTCATCTCACTAATGTAAACAATATATATCAATTTTAACACAATTGGATGATAACTTTTGGCGTAAGAGCGTTCACAAGAAATTGTGGACGATGGACGGACGGAAGGACGGATCGAAGGATAGACGGACGGACGGACGGACGGGGGCGACGGCAATATACGTCCACATTTCAACGTGGGCGTATAAAAACAGTCTCACACATATACCGGGAAACGATATAGTGAAACAGCACGAACTTATCACTTCCGCTGTAACAATGGACATCCTATCATGGAAAGCAGTGTCACACCTATACCGGAAAACGATTTAGTGGGGCTATTACTACTCACTTAATGCCACTGCAAATAATTCAACACTGGAAAGGAAATGCGGGTTAGTGCTGGGTGATATTCTTAAAATAAAAACAATTGGCAACTTATATTAAGAACAATAGCCAAACAAATTATAATTTTATTTACGAGATTAACAAAGATTGGTTACCAGGCAACGAAATATACGCCCACAGCAGCTAAGTCGTCCAAGCAGTCAACAAGAGTTGTATATATCTTCTTGTGTCGCTAATGAAACATTTCTAATATACTAAACACTGTGTATCAATTTAAAATCAATCGGCTATTAACTTTCGCCTCTAGAGCGTAAACAAGCAACGGACGGACGGACGGGGACGACGATAATATACGACTAAATTTCAATTGGGGCGTATATCTGTATTAAACAATCTTAATTATAAATTCGTCTCCAATACATCAGTTGATCAAGACCGATCTGTGGTTTAAATTTTATTTTGATCTTAACAAATATGGATAATGGAACAAGCTGTTCCTTCTGTTTCAAATGATCCATGTGGATCCTGTCAGAACAGGTCAATACAATCATTCATTAGCAAAAATATATTACGAACAATTAATATACAATAAAATTTTAAAAATATATGAATGATAATAATGTAGAGAGTTATAAAGCTAAAATATCAAAATATAATATTAACAAAAAAGTATCAAAAAGTATGACAAATTATTAAATATAATATTTGATTTAATACAAAAATATCAGAAATAAAAACCAAAAGTTGATTCTAAACCAAAGTGAGCAATATACAGTCGGTGTATAAATCCTGGTTACCGAATGTGTGTAAGGTAAGCAGTATTACACATGTTTAAGTGGATGAAAAGAAACAATACAAATATATTATTATGAAAATCAATATCTATGGAATGTTAAATCAGTTATTGGAAATTTAACAATTTTACATTCTTCAATCAAGTTTCAAATTCTATGCATTGGGTGTCCATTTAATTATAATTATGATCTTACAATCAGGGGCCATAATCAATGAATGTTATGGTCCGATACATGCCAATATCGACAGGAACCCAGATCTTTGAGTTTCTTCAAAATCGGATAAAAATTGTAACCTGTAGCTAGAGTGCCCACAAACTTACAGGGGAGACGGCATAATGCGTCCACATGAAAATGTATAAGAAAGTACAAAAATCCACGTTAACTGGTGTGAAAATAAAGAGAATAGGTCGCAGTTTAGAGAATTCGTCATCTAGCCGGGATCAGGGTCGAATTTTTGGTCTTTGAAAATTTGAAAATTTCTTAATTTCGCCTTTGACCTTTTGCGTGCCGACAAAGTTGTTTACGAGTGAAAAATCAGCATTAACGGTTTGGAAACACTCAGAATAGACCGTCGATTCGTGGATTTGTCTCTTACTTCCGAAATTATTACATTTCTGGTTAGCCTCCTTCCAAGTATGGGAGGTGACTTGAGAATCAATATACTTTCAAAACGTTTTACGAATCCGAAATCACCGAAATTTACCTACTGGAACTTTGTGACTGATCTATTTTACTAATGCTTTTAACTTTGCGTACCTTAAAACGATTATTTCAAATCTGCTATTTCCGATTTTCGAATTTCGAAAATTACGTCATTGACATTTCGTCCCGAAAATAAAACCAAATTCTCGAATTCTTGAATATTGGTACGATTTTCATGAAATTTAGAAAGGTGGGTAGATCTGGTTGATCTTGCAGAAATTATGAGTCAAAGTTTTCAAAAAAATCGACACCATCACCTTGAAACGTGAAAAATCCCCAAGGCTTTTGCGATATTTTACTTACAGACATGGGAGTTACATTTTCTGAATCCTTGAAAGAATGCATAAAAATGTTCAGAGCAGAATCTTTATTTCGGTCAACTGACAGTGACCATTATGAATTGAATATGAAAAATAATGAAAAATCTACATTAACTGGTGTGAAAATAAACCGAATGGGTAACAGTTTAGAGAATTCGTCTCCTATTTCCGAAATAAATACATTTCTGGATATTATATAACACAATTGTATTTGTATTGGAATTAACTTTTTTTTTATTAATATTCCAAATGTCTCAGTTCTCGTGTTGGGTTTTTTTTTTCAATTTAAATAGCTATGTTTATTTTATGAATTTTTTTTGTTTAAAAAATGATGGGGGGGGGGATTTTTTCACTGTATACCACATTTTATTAGTATTGGATTTACTTTGTTTTTATTACCTTTCGAAATGTCTATTTAGTATTAATTTAATTGTTCATATCATTTAATGAATAAATAATAATTTAATGAATAAATAATAATTTAATGAATAAATAATAATTTAATGAATTTTAATGAATAAATAATATGTTTGCATGAAACAACACAAGTTTCATGAATTTTAACACAAGTTTCAGAAATTTTAACATAAGTTTCAGAAATTCCAACACAAGTTTCAAGTGATGTGTAGATTTTCACACAAGTTTGTGTTGTTTGATAAATGTCAACAAAAGTTGACGGCACCACAATTAAGTAATTTAACAATGGGATTCCTTGAGGAAAAACTATACTCAATTGTAGAAATTGAACATGGCGTGGATTACAGATTATATTTAGAAAATCAGTTGAAACGATTCCTAGACGATATATTCTGTATTTGGAATGAACGAATTGGCAACATTGCAGATTTGCAAAAAATAATGAATGATTTAGATCTAAATATCAAATTCACAATTGAAACGAACGATCTGCAAATCGCATTCTTGGACGTTCTAGTGAAACGAAGGGGAGAACGGATATGTATATGTATGGAAACAGATACCAAAAACTGTCTTAAATATAAATCATGTCACCCACGCCATTCCAAAAATAATATACCCTTTTCTTTAGCTAGAAAAATATGCACTATTGTGATAGATGAAGACCTCCGGGTTGTCAGATTAGGTGAGCTAAAAAGAAATTTATTGAAACAGTACTACCCCTCGAGGTAATAGAAGTTGGGATAAATAAGGCTTTGGCAATTGATATTCAAACACTGAGGGCTACTAAAGCAAAAGACAGTTCGAATAATATCATTACCTTTGTCGCTACTCATAACCCCCAACATCCCAACGTCTTTAAAACAATGTACGAGAGTAGGGCAATCCTGGCATCAAACGACAACCTCAGAAGGAAATTTGATAATGTTCAATTCATTAAATCACAAAGACAGCCACCTAATCTCAAACGCCTCCTAACCAAAGCAAAATTCAATTCATCTATCACAAGGACAGGCTTTTATGTATCTAAATGCCCGGATCTTCGATGCAAATGTTGCGACCATATTACGCCAAATAACAAATATAATTTTCTTAAGTTTACATTTAATGTCAACGACAATATGAACTGTGACACAAAAAATCTCATATATGTCTTGACTTGCAATGGGTGACATCCACGCATCTACGGGATAGAGTACGCAACCATCGACGGGATTGTAATATTGAAAATATGTTCCTCGACTTAATAGTCAATAAGTAACAATTGGTCATTAGCTTCATTAATTTTCTTAAATCTATCCCATGATTATCTTCCACTCATCTTCTATACTAATATTTGTGAATGTCGTTTGTCTGTTTGTCTGTCTGTTCGGGGTTGGCGGCTACACTAGGTCTGCCCCGAGTCTGAAATTTGGGGTATAGGGGTAGCTCCGATCGGGGAGTAACATAGGCCAGGTGGCGTTAGTCTACCACTTCCGGTTTCGGAGTTTATGACCCCCGAGCGAAGCCGGTCTGTTCGGGGTTGGCAGCTACACTAGGTCTGCCCCGAGTCTGAAATTTGGGGTATAGAGGTAGCTCGGACCGGAAAGTAACATAGGCCAGGTGGCGTTAGTCTACCACTTCCGGTTTCGGAGTTATGACCCCCGAGCGAAGTCTGTCTGTTCGGGGTTGGCGGCTACATCTGCCCCGAGTCTGAAATTTGGGGTATAGGGATAGCTCGGACCGGGGAGTAACATAGGCCAGGTGGCGTTAGTCTACCACTTCCGGTTTCGGAGTTGTGACCCCCGAGCGAAGCCGGTCTGTTCGGGGTTGGCGGCTACACTAGGTCTGCTCCGAGTCTGAAATTTGGGGTATAGGGGTAGCTCGGATCGGGGAGTAACATAGGCCAGGTGGCGTTAGTCTACCACATCCGGTTTCGGAGTTATTACCCCCGAGCGAAGTCTGTCTGTTCGGGGTTGGCGGCTACACTAGATCTGCCCCGAGTCTGAAATTTGGGGTATAGGGGTAGCTCGGATCGGGGAGTAACATAGGCCAGGTGGCGTTAGTCTACCAATTCCGGTTTCGGAGTTTATGACCCCCGAGCGAAGCCGGTCTGTTCGGGGTTGGCAGCTACACTAGGTCTGCCCCGAGTCTGAAATTTGGTGTATAGGGGAAGCTCGGAACGGGGAGTAACATAGGCCAGGTGGCGTTAGTCTACCACTTCCGGTTTCGGAGTTATTACCCCGAGCGAAGTCTGTCTGTTCCGGGTTGGCGGCTACACTAGGTCTGCCCCGAGTCTGAAATTTTGGGTATAGGGGTAGCTCGGACCGGGGAGTAACATAGGCCAGGTGGCGTTAGTCTACCACTTCCGGTTTCGGAGTTATGACCCCCGAGCGAAGCCGGTCTGTTCGGTGTTGGCGGCTACACTAGGTCTGCCCCGAGTCTGAAATTTGGGGTATAGGGGTAGCTCGGATCGGGGAGTAACATAGGCCAGGTGGCGTTAGTCTACCACTTCCGGTTTCGGAGTTATTACCCCCGAGCGAAGTCTGTCTGTTCCGGGTTGGCGGCTACACTAGGTCTGCCCCGAGTCTGAAATTTGGGGTATAGGGGTAGCTCGGACCGGGGAGTAACATAGGCCAGGTGGCGTTAGTCTACCACTTCCGGTTTCGGAGTTATGACCCCCGAGCGAAGCCGGTCTGTTCGGTGTTGGCGACTACACTAGGTCTGCCCCGAGTCTGAAATTTGGGGTATAGGGGAAGCTCGGATCGGGGAGTAACATAGGCCAGGTGGCGTTAGTCTACCACTTCCGGTTTCGGAGTTATTACCCCCGAGCGAAGTCTGTCTGTTCGGGGTTGGCGGCTACACTAGGTCTGCCCCGAGTCTGAAATTTGGGGTATAGGGGAAGCTCGGATCGGGGAGTAACATAGGCCAGGTGGCGTTAGTCTACCACTTTCGGTTTCGGGGTTTATGACCCCCGAGCGAAGCCGGTCTGTTCGGGGTTGGCAGCTACACTAGGTCTGACCCGAGTCTGAAATTTGGGGTATAGGGGTAACTCGGACCGGGGAGTAACATAGGCCAGGTGGCGTTAGTCTACCACTTCCGGTTTCGGAGTTATTACCCCCGAGCGAAGTCTGTCTGTTCGGGGTTGGCGGCTACACTAGGTCTGCCCCGAGTCTGAAATTTGGGGTATAGGGGTAGCTCGGATCGGGGAGTAACATAGGCCAGGTGGCGTTAGTCTACCACTTCCGGTTTCGGAGTTTATGACCCCCGAGCGAAGCCGGTCTGTTCGGGGTAGGCAGCTACACTAGGTCTGCCCCGAGTCTGAAATTTGGGGTATAGGGGTAGCTCGGACCGGGGAGTAACATAGGCCAGGTGGCGTTAGTCTACCACTTCCGGTTTCGGAGCTATGACCCCCGAGCGAAGCCGGGTATCCTGCTAGTTGTTCATAAATTGAACCCATATACTACAGATTAACACACGTGTGTACATGTTTTCTATTAGTTGACGATATACAGTGTAACCAGACAATGGTTACTATAGCCAATTAAAACCACAGTGTTACTAGTTAATAGTTAATTAAAGCTGCTCTTTGGTAATATATAATTGAAATTAAAGATGGCAAAATAAAACTACATTTTTATGCTAACGTTTTCACCGCGATAGCGGCTCTTCAGGCATTTATTAAATTTATTATATATATATATATATATGTATAGGTTTTTATTGGCTAACTTTATTTCGAATCCGGGTACTAGAATACAGGTGACAGATTCTGATCGGTTGCTTGTTTCACCTTTTAGGCGATTGAACATTTGACAGTATTATGCACCAGAATCCACTAACACATTGTTACATAACAATTCTAATTTACGCGTCCATGCCACATTGATTGATTTATCAGAATCTAAGCCAGAAATCATATTGTAGTAAGTGACAGAATAACACGTGCATATCGATGGACTAAGGGTGATGCAGGCCATAAATCATGCAGTGTTCAAACCTTCGACCTCAATCCATTTATGTAATCAATCCATCATGGAATAGCAGAATGTGAGAATTTTATACTTACTTACCACGGCCTTTTGACATGCTTAAAGCTACAATTTCATATTTTTAAGTTATATTTTTAAAATTTATTAAAATAAAGCCTTAAAAAAGATGGTATCCATAAACCGTCCTACCTTGTTAAAGAATAATCCTATTAATCCTATAATTCACTATTGCCAGCTGAGAAATTGGCAAAAATATCCATTTTCAACTTTAAATTCAAACGTTTGAAGGTAGCTAATGCATGGAGGCAATAGGAAAACAAGGGAGGTAATTGTGTTATTATTACCTGTGTCAATGATTTTTAAGGGTGGGAAATAATGGCCATGGTCGTATAATAGTGAGTTGATAACCTATTGAGCAAAAGACATAGAAATAATTATGTTTTGACTTTCTTAGAAAATATGAAATTCTCACTTTAACATTTGGTTGTATTTATACTAAATGATAGTATTTTCTGTTTATAAAACAGATCCACGAACCATCACAAGTCTAACATCAGATGCTATCAACAACATGGTAGATGAATATTCTACTGTAACCTTCACCTGTTCTGTTGACAGTCTTCCATCTTCAGTAATATCCGGGTCTAGATCACAAGGGGGACAACTCTATTCTGGTAGTCAATATACCATACCTAAAGCTAGTTGTCAACATACAGATAACTATACCTGTACAGCTAGTAATAATATTGGTGGTCAATCTGTATCTAAAACTATTCCACTCTATCTTAGATGTAAGTACTATAGCTTAGAGGTCAAGATATTTGATGATTGTTTATTCATTGGGTTAATAGGTAAAATTAAATATATGCAATTAAATATATGTCGAAAGCATTATTGCAATGTTTATAGTTTTATCTGATGGCCATTTTGTGCTAAAGTGAAGGTAGCAGATGTAGAACATATCCTGTGGTCATGTGTCTGTGAATGAGTGTTGCTTGGCATCTTTCTTGAGAAGGTTGTTCATACTGTTCTTAGAGTTGTTTTAAATACTTTTCTTGTTTTAATTACACTTCGCTTGCGTAGCTGGTACCATTTTAAATCCTGGTGGCAGAAATCAGACAAATTGATATCAATATCCTTTTTGCTATATTTCAGGTGCGCCTGTCCTGGATCCTAACCAAAAAACTAAAACTACTATATCTATAGGACGTGGAGAGACAGGTGCATTATCAATCCATGTTTTAGCTTATCCACTACCTGTATATACCTGGTATTATCAACTACAGGATGGTAGTAAACAACTGATTACAGATTTTAGTATTAGACAAGAAGATGATGGTCTATCATCAACATTAACTATATAAGATGTTACAGAAGATGATGGTGGCAAATATATAGTTTATGTTAATAACAGTGCTGGTACCAAATCTACTGTATTTAACCTGGTTGTATCGTCACAAGATGGGGACAATGATGACGTTATTTCCAGAGAACGGGGTATTGGTGCAGCTATTTGCCTTGCCGTCTGTTTTCTTGTATTGGGTATTGCCACCGTTTCACTCTGGTGCAGCATGAAGAAACGTGGACAGAGAATTTGCTTTCAAAATATTAAAGGTAATACGTTTAAGATTGTTAACTATTTCATCTCTTGTAGTTGAGGCATTATATTTTCATTAACCTTTTAACCCATAAGTGCATGGCTACGGCCTACGCCGTAGAGTAAACAAAGGCTGAAATTGCATGGCTACGGAATTTCCCGTATCGTTTTCAGCACTTTGAATTTACCACGCTAAAGGTGGTTCCACAGGAAATCCCCTTGTGATGCCATTGTCTAAATCCAGCATGACCGTCCTGGCAATGTTTTGAGTAAAATTTCTGTAACTTTTAACCGATTTAAGACATGATTTGTACAGGATCCCATTCATAGTTGCCAAGGAATACTGTTTGGGTTGGATTACGCTACAGAGTGTGTATTTTTGTGTTTTTTTACGCAAAATAGCGTTTTTTGTCCAGTTTTTTGCTTCACATAGAAATCGTAGATATTTGTGCTGCAGTTCAGTGTGTTTGATCATAATCTATGGTTTGATGAGTGTACAAAATGTAGTAGTGACTAAGATGATGATGTCCTCCGGTTTCCTCCCACTGCTGTTATAATGGTTATTGGATATTTTCCCAAAAAAATTTCTGTATTGTGTACCAAAGAGATGCCTCTAAAAGCAGCATACTTCATCTCTAACATTCTGCATCAATAAATATTTTTTTATTGCTCTCAGAAGTGGGAACTTTTTTTTTTTTCTGATTTCAAGTTGTCAATTCTACCTCCACCTACATTCATGTAAAAAATATTTACCTTATTTTCTTTACAGATTCAGAAAGCCCTTTTTATACTCTTTCTAAATATATATACTTTGTAGGGTTTGTCATTGTCAGAAAATACCTTTTTCCTCATTTTTGTATTTGGTACCAATTTCCGTCGCAATGCTAGGAATTAGGCTTATGCACGAAAGGGGTTTGGGAACAAAAAATGGTTACGCACTTATGGGTTAAACAAAATGTTTTGGTTTGACTACTGCATGTTAAATCGGGGAATTCTCAAGTTAATCGCGCATTTATCAAAAAGCTTTATTTAGTGAAGAAAATATTTTAAGGATAATTGAAAGGATACTTTTCTGTGGACATATTGTAATTGAAATTAACGTGTCTCATAATCAACTGTGTAGTTAAACGTGCACCAGAATTGTCTTCATAGTGTTCTGTATTTATAAATTAATCAACTGTGTTTTCTACAGTAGATCAAACGGTGGCTAACGATACAACCAATCGTACAGACAACGTTACCCTGTCTGATATACCACCTATACCACCAGTTTATGACCGAGTTGATGCAACCAATACTAGAGATGCCGTTAACCTTGACTATATCAACACATCTACAACAGCATCACCATATGAGGTACTGGATAAACAAACTATGGATACCAACACTTATCAGCAACTCAGTCCTTATCAAAATCTACATGTGTAGTTATAACTATGTGCCTTAATACATATAAAAAAAATTCGTGTACAAAAAATAATTCGTATATATATTTTATTTTCACGTTTTTCAAGTAGGTATTTATCCAGAATCGTATAAATAGATTAATACTTTGATATTTCATCTGTATATTTACTAGCTTATTAATGCGGTTTTTTTATATTTATAAATATTTTATACACTTATATTTGAAGTTATTTATATTCATACGCATTTATATTTGCTGTGATTCGTACTTTTATACTTTGTCAGGGAGCTGGAAAGTAGCGAAACGCTGAAAATCGACCTCTATGCTTCACACCAAATTGGACAACAATCTGTCAAAAACTATAGCCTCTATAGCTGGGGGTGACTACGGTACGGAAAGTCACAGAACCCTTAATATCGATAGGGTTCATCCTCTCATGACCCCAATGCTTCCCGCCAAAAGGTGAAAGAAATCTGTTAAAAATTATAGCGTCTATCGCCTTCACAATATTTTCGGAAAATGAGGAGGACAACGTAACAGAACATCACGCACGCTGAAAATCAATAGCGTTCACAAGTTTTCGGCAAAGTGGGATAATTCCAGAACGGAGTCACGGTACACGCAATGTCGATAGGGTTTGTCCTTTCTTGACTACAATGCTTCAAACCCAAACAGAAAATAAAAACGTTTCAAATTGTAGCCTCTATTGGGTTCCCAAGGTTATTGACTTAGGGGAGATTACACCGGAACGGAAAGGTGTGGATAGCTAAAAATCGTTAGGTTTCATTCTCTCGTGACCCCAAAGGATTATAACAAAGGACGAATATAAGTCCGGAACGGAAAATCGTAGAACGCTGCATATCGATAGGATTCGTCCTCTCATGACCACTGTTTCACACCTTTTGAAAACATTTCGCCAAAAAATATAGACTCTATCACGTTCACGAGGTGTTCGGTTAAGGAGGGATAACTTTGATATGATCACAATCCTTCACATCAAATTTGATAAGAATCCGTTAAACAATCTGTTGAACACTACAGCCTCTATCGTGTTACCATGGTTTTCGGAAAAGGGGCCATAACTCGGGTACGAAAGGTCGTAGAACATAAGTCCAAGGAAGATGAAAATCGATAGGGTTTATCCTCTCATAACCCCAATCCTTACAGCCAAATATTCATTTAAAAATGTAGCCCCTATCGCGTTCGCAATGTTATCGACAAAGGAGGGGATAATTCCGGAGCCAGGAAGTAGAGCGCCGACGAAATTTACGAACTCGGCCATATAAGATGAAACGAAATTTAGGTAAACCTGGGTGGAAAAAAATGGGATTTTTGAAACAATTTGATTGTAAATTATTGTAATTGGGCTAGGCAAAGCAATAAATGACAGAAGATTCTGAACTTTTCTAAAAACTTCAATTACTTTCCCCTAGTAGGCTTACCTAAATTTCGTTTCATCTTATATGGCTGAGATTGTAAATTTGTGCGTTACCCTATATTTAGATTTCAATGGCCTCTGTCAAGTCGTTTAGAAGAAGGGGACATATTTTTTAACAGCATGTTGTGTCGCTCATACGGTCTTATTTTCTCACTAAGATGTTCATTTACATTGTTCCGGCGTTCACAGGGACCCACTAGAAATGTCTGTCAAAGTGGTCTTATAACACCTGAAGATGTACGGTACACTGCAGTAAGATTTTCGTGTGGTACACTTTTGAGCCAATCTAGCCTAGTTGTGGGTGGGGGGGGGCATGGCATTTTGGGCATGGAATACCACACCCAGTACCTGAAACCCGGCAGAATTACATTCTGATGAAATCAGATATACATGCATTGATACCATATAGAAGAAAATTGGTTCACTTTTCAGCTAGGTTATCACCCTGGGCTCCCGCTCTATACGTTCAGAGCTGAACTACCGGACTATAGCCTTTATTGTGTTCACAAGCCAATTTTAACGGACGGTCAGACGGACAGGATTGCGACATAATATGCCCTCACTAAAATGTGGGCGTATTAAATCGGTTTGCATCTATTAATAACAATAGTCAAACAAACAATAATTTTATTTATGAAAACAAGCCAACAGTGAGGCTGATGTCCCCCGCCGAAATCACAAAATAAATAGATGACACATATTAATTAATCGCACATTTATTTTTTTTCAAAAGTATCGAGCAATCAAACTACACACTAAATTTCATCACTATCTATCAGATAGAATCAAGATTATCTTGTCACAAAGCATCGACCAATGAAATTGATTAGATCTGTTTAGCTTTAACTTGAAATGTTAATCATTGAAATCAGTCAAGACATTCACTTAATAAACATTCTACCTCAATCAAAAGCAGAGTTGTTATGTTCCAAATTGCTTATCGCTCCTTAGCCCAGGCAGAAAATTCGTACAATCGAACTTAGTCAAGGTAATGATATAATGATCTATATTCAGAGTTTCATCGCTCTCACTCCATATAACCAAAGTTATCGTGCCCCTAAAACATCAACCAATCAGATTGATTGTCTCTGCCTACCGTAAGCAGACAATCTTTATCATCGAACTCCATCAAGGGATTCGCCTAATGAATGCCTACACCAAGTTTGAACGTTCTACCTCAATTAGAAGGAGAGTTATTGTGTTTCAAAGTCTCGCCAAATGAAATTGCTTATCGCTCTGCTTACCCTCAGCAGAAAATGTTCATTATCGAACTTAGTCACGGTATTGATGTAATGAAACTATACACTAAGTTTCATCACTCTCACTTAATTAGAACTAAAGTTATCGTGTCCCAAAGCATCAATCAGTCAAATTGCTTATCTCCACTTACCCTAAGCGGAAAATGCTCATCTTCGAACTCCATCAAGGTATTGACCTAATAAACACCTACACCAAGTTTGAACATTCTAGCTCAATTAAAAAGATAGTTATTGTGTCCCAAAAAGTGTGACAGACAGACAGACAGACAGACAGACGGACAAACCCATTTTAATAGTCCCCTGCTTTCTTCGAAAGGCGGGGGACAAAAACAACTGCGTAATCTTAATTACAAATCTCTGTAATAAACAATCTTAATTATAAATTGGTCTGTAATACCGGCCCAGTTAATGATACATTAATTTGTTGATCATGACCGAATTGTTTTAGAGGTGGCCTAAATTTTAATTTTATCATAACAAGTATGGATAATGGAACAAGCTGTTCCTCCTGTTTCAAATGAATGTAACAGATATTTACAAAATAATTTGTTTTTAAATGAATCTTTAAGGACAGTTAAAATATATGTCCAACAAGAACCTGTCAATAAAATTTTTATGAATATTACATTCATTAGCAAAAATATATAATGAACAATTATTTTATAATAAAATAGCAAAAATATATAATTAACGATTATTTTAGTAAGCTGAAAATCAATAGATAAAATGAGTCCCTGGTAACATAGCCTGGACCCAAGGACATAAAAAAAATATTTAAATTGTGTCTCCAAAAATATACGGTACATTTTTATTATTATTATTATATAAATAAGATAATTTTCCAATTTCTTTACGTGGTCATGCATTGTATAACTAAGGTGAAAGTTTTATTCATCAGTAAATATAATTGATATAAGTTACAATAGCTTACAAAAGGAATGATTAAATTAATATCAGCAGTACTAGTTCCAACTGTAAAATTCAGTTTTAGTGTTAAAACAGTCTAAATACAAGCTATCAAAATTATTCAGTATTAACTGTAAACATATCAAGCGGAACCAATGATATCTATAAAAACCTACAAAAATATCAGAATACAAAAAATAAGTGAGCAATATAAAGTTAGTGTTGTGGCTTTAAAATATGTTTAAATCCCAATACCTGTACGTGCTACTTCAGTTACCCAGAATTCGGTTGCCTGAATTTGTGTATAGTCAGCAGTATAACATACGTTTAAGTGGAGGAAAAGAAACAAAACAAATTCTAATATCTTATTATGCAAATATTTTATTTATCCATGGAATGTTAAATCAGTAGTTGGAAATTTAACTATTTTACATGCTTCAAGTCCTGTGGCGTTTTAAATTCTATGCATGGGGTGCCCATATAATTATAGGGATTACCCGTGTCCCTTTGCGTTATTAGCTGCAACACTCAGTTGAGTTGTAGATGCCATGTTTAATCAACCTTAATAAATGGAAACAAGCCAACAGTGAGGCTGATGTCCCCCGCCGAAATAAAAAACAAAACAAAATAAAGTTATCGTGTCCCAAAGCATCAACCAATCAAATTGCTTATCTCTGCTTACCCTAAGCGGAAAATGCTCATCTTCGAACTCCATCAAGGCATTGACCTAATCAACACATACACCAAGTTTGAACATTCTAGCTCAATTAGGAAGAGAGTTATCGTGCCCCAAAGTATCAACCAATCAAATTGCTTATCTCTGCTTACCCTAAGCGGAAAATGCTCATCTTCGAACTCCATCAAGGCATTGACCTAATAAACACATACACCAAGTTTGAACATTCTAGCTCAATTAAAAGTTATCGTGTCCCAAAGCATCAACCAATCAAATTGCTTATCTCTGCTTACCCTAAGCGGAAAATGCTCATCTTCGAACTCCATCAAGGCATTGACCTAATCAACACATACACCAAGTTTGAACATTCTAGCCCAATTAGGAAGAGAGTTATCGTGTCCCAAAGCATCAACCAATCAAATTGCTTATCTCTGCTTACCCTAAGCGGAAAATGCTCATCTTCGAACTCCATCAAGGCATTGACCTAATAAACACATACACCAAGTTTGAACATTCTAGCTCAATTAGGAAGAGAGTTATTGTGTCCCAAAAAGTGTGACGGATAGACAGACGGGACAGACAGACGGGACAGACAGACAGACAGACAGACAGACAGACGGACGAACCCATTTTAATAGTCCCCTGCTTTCTTCGAAAGGCGGGGGACAAAAACTACAAAAACAGCTTAAAATAATATTTTGAGAACACAGAATATCATAAACTTACAAATTAAAAAAAAAACCAGGAATGTAAAATAATTGTAATGAGTATTATAAATGAATAATACAAATCAAATCAAATAACTATTTATCAATTTATATATTTAAAAACGGATACAAGATTAACAATAACATAAAGGTAATGCATAAACAAGAAATCTAAAAATATATATTCATTCTATAATGTTAACCTTCATTTTCTATGGGTGTGACTGGTACCTTCTTTTTTTTTTTACCTTAATCTTGTTATTTTTACATATAAAACAGTAAATGTATATATTATACCATATTGTATTCAATCGATCTGTGCTAGATCTGATAATAAAATAAGTATAAAAACACCACCAAATCACAGATGAATACTGATCCTAACCACTCAGTTGTTGAATACGATCTCTAACCAGTCAGTTGTTGAATACAATCTCTAACAGAGTGTTTTATATAAATAAATTAAAATAAAATGATTTTAACGTCCTACTTGTCTGTATCGACTGGGCTAACTATTTCATATAAAGACAATAAAACAAAGTGGAGCAACATAATAAATCAAATCTCTTCTGTTATAAATCAATATACATATACACAAGGAACCAAGCTAAACCAGGTATTGTATGGTACACAAATGAATGTAAAAATATAACTATTTATTAATTTAATTTCTATAAATATTTTGTGGTTGGCTTGTTGAAAATCTCTGATTAAAACAAACAACAGAAAGAATGAGAAAGTCAATTCTAAATTAGTGACGGTCACTTAAAATAGTTAACTATATCCTGTGTCATACTTAAAAATAAAATATTATGTTAATTATACATGTCATACTTAATGCAAAGTTAAGCATATTATACAGATTGGTATATGAAAACTCAATTAGAATAAACAACATTAGCTCATATCATACAACTTGGTAAATGAAAATTCAGTTGAGAATAAACAACATTAGCTTATGCCATACAGATTGGTTCATAAAAATTCAGTTGAGAATAAACAACATTAGCTCATATATCAAACATAAATAAAATATATTTAACTTTAATTATCATAACAATAATATTTATAATACTGCTAAGTAGAAACAATTATTACAAATTATTTATAAAACAAAACATAGACAAGGGCATGTCCGACTCCCTAATTTGCTTACGAACAGCAAAGTCGCTCACTCCAGTTCTAAATAACCAACAGCAAAGTCGTTTATTGTAGCCCTTAATTCAATGTCAACAAATCCCGCTAATCAAATTCTTAAAGGTCTAAGTAAATCCCTCACAATTCTACAGGGAATCAATCCAGCATATATTCACATGCTCTAAAATATCATATTCGAAAGCTTTAGAAGTCAAATCTAATACTGTACAATTCTTCAAAAAGTTCCATATATTTAAAAGCTTTGAAAGTCAAATTTAAGATTAAATAAATAGGGTTCATCCTTATACTCAAATCTTACAAGATTTCTACCGTGAGCTATGCCCTGTATCACTTTACAAAGTTTCTACCACTAGCCAGGAGCTGTATCACATACATAAGACTTCTACCATGAGCCATGCCATGTATCACATTTACAAAATTTCATGTCTAAAAATAAAGGTTCTTCCTGACTCCCACTTGACTTTCCTGACAAAATTTCCCTCATATCATATGGTATACCCACCTTCATTAGCCCAGTTGGTGCACATGAAGCATCAATGTAAAAATCGTTAAGTATCTGACAAAACCCCGGGCCAGACAAGTATTGTAGATATTTGACTACGAACAAGGGGTAGATAGATGCCGGTGACAACAATATACGTCCACATTAAATGTACACTATACTAAACCATACTATACTAATATATGTATGTAGTGACTTGATGTCAATAAATACTATACTATACTATACTTTACCATACCATACCAATATGTTCACGTTGTGACTTGATGTCAACAAATACTAAACAATAAATGCCTGTTATTGTGTTACACGTGGACATTTGCCTCTGATTTAGTATGAAGCCCCCCCCCCCCGGTGTACTTCTTTGCTCGGAGGCCTATATAATAAGACAGAGATAATAGTTAAACTATGAAAGACTCTTAAAACAATAAAAAGTCAGTTAAGGATAATAAATGTAAGTTATCTAGCAACAAAAACATATAAACTTAGAACAGTATAGCTTGTTCTCTACATTACACAATCAAGATCCTAATTATCTACGTGGGGATATTCAACTGACAATTGTTTTACACAGAAAATGAAAAACAATCCTCTGTTGATTTGAGGGAGTATGATTAACTATAATACCACATCAATTAATGGAGATGACATGGCTGGGTAGAAAGATTTACTAAAATTAAATCAAGTCTGTCTGTCTTATGATTGAAGACAGTCAAGGAGCTAAAAGATTTTCATTGTGTTTCATGTTTTTGATGTCATTATTGGATCTATTCAGTAATGTACAGAATGTTCAATCAAAAAGTTTAACATCTGAAAGAGATTGGGGTAGATCGTGGTTTGAAAGAGATTGGGGGTAGGTCATGATTTGAAAGAGATTGGAGTATATTATGATTTAAGAGATAATGGGTTAGATCATGATTTGAAAGAGATTTGGGTAGATCGTGCGATCCATCTAGATTCTTCAATTTAATTCTACTTAGTTTTCATTGGCTTTGTCTTTGGTTTAGGTGCTGGTGCTGCAGGTGGTGGTGTGTCATCATCATCACTGCTATCAGAAACAGGTGGTGGAGTTGGTCCTCGAACACCAGTCTGTATACCAGCATACTCAACTGCCTCATGATAAACTGGTTTCACATCTTTAGCTGGTGTTTTGTTCGTGAAAACAACATCAGCATAATTCAATCCCTCCTTGTTGATAGCTGGTTTCTGGATAAGAATAGAAAATCATAAATAAACTGTGATTGATATATAACGACATTGATGAATATAGATAGAGGTATCCTCAAACCCTGAAGAGTTACCTACACACAACACAGCTGCTGCTGACAACCTCTAATTACTACTGGAAGCATCTATCACTGCTGGGTGCATAGTGTGTAGAACCTATCTCTAAGTATTGACTAACTGGCCTATGTGTTAGAATATCTATATATGAAGTAGAAAGGGTTCATTGTGGTTACTGTTCATGGAAATTCGTGAGAAATATACGTGCTGTCAGTAGTCGCTTAAACCCGTCAGTATTTGTACCGTACGTCAGTATTCCTATAAATGGTCAGTAATAATCATAAGGTGAGTATTTAAGTCAATTGGTTAGTATTCCTTACTTGTGTCAGTATGTAAAAATAACGTGAGTAATTAAACAAACGTGAGTTAAGCCGACCATATCACTAGTCAGGCGCGTGCGGGAGAAATAGACAAAAGCGTGACTAATTAAGAAACCGTCACTATTTGACCTCTGGGTCACTATCAGAGTGAAACCGACAGTTATCTTTGATGTGCGTCAGTAACTGGATCCGACGCCAGTAGAGTGTGAAATCGTTAACTATATAAATTTTTTGGTAAGTATTGTTAGTGAGTATCGTCGCTACATTCTGAATAAATTATTAATTAATTATTTACTAATATTCTCGAATCGGGAAATGTTTTAAAAACAATAATGGATGACAGTCAACAATAGGAATATTTGTCGGCGATTTCAAAATCTGTTTTCACTAATTTTATTTAAACAGATATGATAGCAGATAACAGAAATAATGAATTTCATATACGTACATACAAGCTGAAATTCTGATCACTGAACAATCGTGTGAATATCTATATACATTATTATTGGTATCTTCAGATTTGCAACATATTACAAACCGATTCCTGTTTTTTTTAAAAAAAACTCCATATAATTCAAACGTTAACCCGACCATTTCAAGAATTGTCTGTGTGAAGGCGACTGCAGCTCGGTTGCTTCATTTAAAAAGATAACTAATATTAAACTATAAAATTGACTGAGCTATATCCGTTTGAGATTGTTTGAGGAAAAGCAAGTCAATTTTTGTTTAATATTTCTCTCGGTGTTATAATTTAGAACGAAAGAGAATAGTCCATACATTAGTAATGTAGGTCTTGTATATTAAACTTTTATGGGAATAAATGTTAATCTCAGCACTTCATTAGCACCTTGGTGTTATATCAGGAGATTCAGAATGTTGATTGGGTAATCGAGTTTAGCCTCTTGATTATTATGTTTTGATATCTGTATGGATTCAATTTGGAATGACAACTAATGGTTAAGAAAGAACAAAGTAAATATATTTTCACTGCTTTTACTGAAACAAACATGTAGGTTGAAATTATGAGCACAGAATAGTCATGTGAATATCTTTTTACCTTTGAGAAGTTAGCTTTTATAACAATTTTTAAAAAGTATTTATAACGATGAAAATAGTAATAACATATTATATGGTATACTATACAATGCCAAACGTTCTACGCATGAATGCGCTACCCGACGGGGTAACAAATCGTTCGTTTGGCACTTTATTTTATTTACTTTAAAGGAATAAGTATTAAAGATTGAAATACAAAAATTCACAAATTGAGCTGCCAAATGTTCTACAATGTTTGTGCAACCTGACGGGATAACGAGTCGTTTGGCAGTTAATTTTATTACCTTTTGAAAACATCATCCATTCAATAAAAACAATTCATAAAATTAAATGAAGACCGCCACAGCATACCCATCCACGTTATAGCTATCCAGAGAGGGAGAGAGAGTTTCCACAATTTATCATCTTGGTACACGTGCAAGAGAGGCGCGGATAAAAAACGAAGGTTGATATAGTTCTTTGAATTCATATTTTCTTTTCTTGCATAATAGTAAAACGATACCAAATCCACATTACAAAATTTTAGTTTCCTGTGAGCTGTAATCAATTTTGCAACTCTTCCATCAAAACAAATCACCGTTTTACTTCTACGTACACTTGTTCGTAAATTCGCTCCTGTATGTTTCGGGGAGCCATGGTGGCTAAGTGGGTAAGATAAAAATAAAGACGCTGGCTCGCTAGACAGGAAGGAGGTCGCGTGTTCGCTCCCTGCATAAGCCGAGAAAGTTCATCTGGATTTTCCGGCGTGGTTTCCCCTCATCAGTGGTGAAGGGCGGAGGGCGTGACAAGGACGGCTGTCTTGTCGTTCGGGTGCGACAAAAAAACAAGATCCTGTGCATACATTGGCGTGCACGTAAAAGGTCAATTGGTAGTTAGAATTCAATATAAGAGTAGGCCATAGTACCGCCACACTGTGTGGCATATGGCAGTCTTCATAAGCCCAGGACATTAAGCCTCATTTCATTTCTTGCGTTTTCATTGTTGTGACAATCTTTTCCTCGTAAAGATTACCATCATCCGAGCAATGGCCGCGCTCTGTCAAAAGCTTTTTTTTCTCCTCGTCTACCTGTATCTGTTCTGTCTCGTTCTTCTCATCTCTATTCCTGTTAACTAAACCACAAAATTTTAAGATAGCCATCAACCAGTGGGTCTGGAATATTTAAACGTAAAGCATGTTCAATACTAAGATTTAGATAAAGAGCTGGCCATTCTAACTATATTACAAAAATAGATAATGCAGAGGGCCGACCGATCAGTCTCCTTAAGTAATACTTGGCATCGCTGTGAAGCCGTGAATCTCTAGTTTATGAATTACCGATAATCCCAATTTTAACGAATACAAACGAGTTTTAAAACCCATACAATACTTTAAAATGTGCGGCCCAGACACCATTGTGATATCATGGTTACGTTCATTACCCTATCTGGGGTTCTGATTCTGATACCATTCCGGTACCTGAAAATAAAAGTAGACCTATCGTACGCTCAAAACCTTATTTTAATTGAGTCATGTTACTAAGGTCACAGAATATACGCTTAGCTGTGACGGCTTCTTTGATAATCAAGAAGCTAAACTCGATTACCCAATCAACATTCTTAATCTCCTGATCTAACACCAAGGTGCTAATTAAGTGGTGAGATTAAAAAAATTTATTCCCATAAAAGTTTAATATACAAGACCTACATTACTAATGTATGGACTATTCTCTTTTGTTCTAAATTATAACACCGAGAGAAATATTAAACAAAAATTAACAATTATATGGCGTGGTTGCTATGTGATTTTTTTTTAGAACATAACGATATCTTTAACTTGCTTTTGCTCAAACAACCTCAAACGGATATAGCTCAGTCAATTTTATAGTTTAATATTAGTTATCTTTTTAAATAAAGCAACCGAACTCCAGTTGCCTTGACACCAAAATATTTCCAATATGAACCCTGAATAGCTCAGTCAGTTGTATAGTTTAATATCAGTTATCTTTTTAAATAAAGCAATCGAACTGCAGTCGCCTTGACACGGACAATTATTCTTGAAATGGTCGGGTTGACATTTGAATTATATGGGTTTTTTTTTAAAAAAACAGGAATCGGTTTGTAATATGTTGCAAATCTGAAGATACCATTAATAATGTATATAGATATTCACACGATTGTTCAGTGATCAGAATTTCAGCTTGTATGTACGTATATGAAATTCATTATTTCTGTTATCTGCTATCATATACTATTCAAAAAAAGTAGGGGATATTTGATTTTGGGGGCATAATACTAAAATATGGAAATGACTACGAAAAAAGTCACTATAGAACCTAACAGAAGAAACATTTCCAGTTACATGTGACGCCCAAACGCACCAATAGCTACCGCATGGAATGCAGGTGATGCTTGGGATCATCATGGGGGTCCAACCCAAGATTTGCACGACTCTGACTTTGAATGTTACAGTCATTGTGGCATTGAATTCCAGGGTGGAAACATCAGTTTAATTGTTTTAGTGACCAGAAAACAAATTTTGATATGCGTCGGCTTACCCAAAATGAAAGGTTACGTGCCCTTGGCATGCTACAGATCGGCACAACACAGGCGGTTGTGGCGCGGACGATGAATGTTTCTCAGTCTGTCATAAGCAGGCTATGGTCCAGATACCGTGATACACAATCTGTACAGGACAGACCACACTCAGGTCGACCAAGGGCGACAACTCAAGCCCAGGATCGATTTATCCGTACCTTGGCCTTGAGAAATCGTGTCATCACAGCAAATCAGATCAGCGCTCGTCTTCAAACAGACACTGGTGTGAGAGTGAGTGGCCAGACGATTCGGAATCGACTGCATAGGGGTCACCTTCGCGCCCGACGTCCTCGCGTGATCCCTTGTTTGAGAGATCATCACATTCAGGCAAGACGTCGTTGGTGTAGGGATCGTCAACACTGGGATAATCGACGCTGGAGCAATGTGATGTTTTCAGATGAGTCAAGGTTCACTGTTGATTTTTTGGACAGACGTAGGAGGGTGTGGCGTCGTCGAAACGAGCGCTTCCAAGACGTTAACGTCATCAGACATGATCGATTTGGGGGTGGTTCTGTTATGGTGTGGGGAGGCATCACTGTTGCTGGAAGAACGGCTTTACATGTTGTTGCAGGGCGTGTTACAGGCCAGTACTACCGGGATAACATCTTGGCAGTCCATGTTGTGCCGTTCGCACGACGTCATGGCCGCCGTTTCATCTTCCAGGATGACAACGCAAGATGTCACAGGGCCAGGATCGTTACAGGTTACCTCCAACAACAGAACATCACCACATTACCTTGGCCAGCACTGAGTCCCGACCTCTCCCCCATCGAGCATGTCTGGGACATGCTTGGACAGAGGTTACGTCAATGTCAACAACGTCCTGCCAATGTCCAAGAACTTGCTGCTGCGTTGCAACAGGAATGGGACAATCTGGACCAAAATGACCTTAGACGTCTCATTAGGAGGATTTACCCGTTACTGACTTGGTTGTGATGCTGTGGTAACTTTGCTGTTTGAACCCGGGTATCATTTTACCCTTATAATGGTCAGTCTGTGCCTTACTTAGTCTAAGATCATTTGGAATAAATCGATGAATGTGAACTTCATTTCATTTTGTCATTTGTTTCATCGTCAGTTTCATTAGGTGACTTTAATAACACTTAAAAATCAAATATCCCCTACTTTTTTTGAATAGTATATTATCTGTTTAAATAAAATTAGTGAAAACAGATTTGTGTTGATCTTTTTTTTTAACCATTAGTTGTGATTCCAAATTTAATCCATACATTGATTCCAAAATTAATCCATACAGTGATTCCAAATTTAATCCATACAGTGATTCCAAATTTGATCCATACAGTGATTCCAAATTTAATGCATACAGTGATTCCAAATTTAATCCATACAGATATCAAAGTGCCGCAAGTCCCAAAACATGTGCCAATCCGCATGTTATATAACGAGAATAAATATAAATTGTAAATTAAATAACACTACACATTGCGCCGTATTCTGCAGAAATCACCGACAAATATTCCTATTGTTGACTGTCATCCATTATTGTTTAAAAACATTCCTATTGTTGACTGTCATCCATTATTGTTTAAAAACATTTCCCGATTCGAGAATATTAGTAAATAATTAATTAATAATTTATTCAGCATGTAGCGACGATACTCACTAACAATACTTAACAAAAATTTATATAGTTAACGATTTCACGCTCTACTGGCGTCGGATCCAGTTACTGACGCACATCAAAGATAACTGGCAGTTTCACTCTGATAGTGACCAAGAGGTCAAATAGTGACGGTTTCTTAATTAGTCACGCTTTTGTCTATTTCTCCCGCACGCGCCTGACTAGTGATATGGTCGGCTTAACTCACGTTTGTTTAATTACTCACGTTATTTTTACATACTGACACAAGTAAGGAATACTAACCAATTGACTTAAATACTCACCTTATGATTATTACTGACCATTTATAGGAATACTGACGTACGGTACAAATACTGACGGGTTTAAGCGACTACTGACAAAACAAGTATATTTCTCACGAATTTCCATGAATAGTAACCACAATGAACCCTTTCTACTTCATATATAGATATTCTAACCCATAGGCCAGTTAGTCAATACTTAGAGATAGGTTCTACACACTATGCATGTTACCGTGTATATAACATGGGTTATGACTGTCTGGCCCATCCTTGTATTACTATTGGAAGCAGCTATTTAACAGGGGTTATGACTGTCTAACACTAACTTGTCTGTGATATCACTACTTTGAGAGAATATTATTTAGTCTGATTTTCGTGATAATATGTGGCGATACTGATACTGATACATAATAACAGACACAGTATTAAAAGACAATATTGGAGTCAACCATCATTACATATCCGAAAGAACTTGTTGAACCCATTCCAAAGATAATTTTAACACAGAGATCATTGTTACGGTAGATGTGTAACGAACATATGAAAAAACGGAAAGTGAAGCAAAAAGTGACAAACACGAGTTATCCTTCTATATAACTGACTGAAGTAACGAGCCATAACAGACACGCAAGCGAATTTCATTTCACTGATAATCCCGTTGAAGACGAAAAGTTGATATATGATTTGACAATTTATAAAAAAAATTGACTGTCACTAGGTTAGAGAAAACAAACAAATTAGAAAAAGTCCTTGCATTACCGTGTTTTTATTAAGTATAGAATGAATAAAAAAAAGCAAGGGAATGCATGGGCCTTTTCTATTTTTCTCATTTTCTCTTATCTAGTGACAGCCAATTATTTTTTTTGAATTGTCAGATATTCTCCCACAGTCTCGTTACTTCAGTCAGTTATATAGAAGGATAACTTGTGTTTGTCGCTTTTCGCGTCACTTCCTATTTCTTCAAATGTTCGTTACACACCTACCGTTGCAATGGTTTCTGTGTTGAAATTATAATTGGAATCTGTTTAACCAGTTCTGTCAAATATATAATAATGGCTGACACCAATATTGTCCTTTAAACTGTTGACATCCAGACATATGTTTCTGACTTCAGTGACTTTCAGGCACATGTATAATTACGTCACCATTTTTTATCTTTGTACAACAAAGAAGCTAACTTACCTTTGGAGTAGTTGGTTTCGCTTTGACATCAGAGTTTTCATAATTTCCTAAGAAAAATATTTGATAAATTAACAGTTCAAAGAATATAATCTATATTACTACAATAGACACAAACATCAGCTTCCATATTATAACCTTGAACAAAATGTTACTTTATGTCCATTATCACATCTTACTTATTAGTAGGCTATGTTAGAATTGCTTTCAGATGCACCCTAATAAAATATCCACAAATTGAGCCTTTTTAAATATAAAAAAGAAATCCACACAGATAGGTCAGATATAATTTAACAGAAATTGTTGAAACTCTATACATATTTTTCATGTCACCATTTTAAACAGTGTATCTAAATTTTAAGCAGATCACAACATGAGTTTATCGGTAGAATATTCACAAGATTCTACAAAGTTAAAATTAACAAAAGCTACTGCAGTTACAAGATTATTGATAAAAAGTACAGAGATAACAAAAAAAAGTTGGAAGCACTGAGGGACACCAAGTGGTCAGTAACACACTGCCTCCTTAATATATAAGGATTTAAAATAGGATAGACTAGAGGTGGAAGAGTCAAGTACAGATAAAGAGTAATGGCTCATGCAAATTAAACCTCTGCAAACTTTATTCACATGAATAATGTTGTGCTCTATAAGGACTACTGAATGACAAAAAACAAATAGAAAATGTAGGAAACTTTGCAACAATTAAAGATTATCAAACAAAAAAAACAAAGGAGCATAATCACCATTCCAAAATACAAACGACCCTTGGCCATAATTAGTGTTAAAAAGAATTGGGAACAAAGTGTGCGAACACTGATAGATATTTGGAAGGTAGACCTTGACTAAACACTATAGAATTTAAACTAGAATGTGTTGCCTATATTTATGAGAAGATATATGAATATGTGTAATATTTGAACAAAACAGAAAACATGCATAATATGAATTTTTTACTGGTCTACCTCTCTCCGCACTAGCAGTTTTATTATCTTGACCAGTCTTTTTCTTAATAACCTCTGTGTAGATAGCTTCAGGATCTGATAAAACATTTATATATCAAATAATGTGTATACCTGCGAATACTAGCAGTAGCCTACAGTAAAACTATTATTGGGTTATCTTGATACTGTTAGAATAGCAGTATTACTGTCTACAGTAAAGCTATTACTGAGTTATCCTGATAGAATAGATACTGTCAGAATAGCAATAAGAATTATAACTGAAACAGCATAGATATATTTAATTAATGTTGAACTGATGTAAAATAAACTACCCTACCTGGTTTCTTTGGAGGTTTTTTACTTTTCTTTGATTTGCCACCTGTAGTGCTGTTTCTTTTAACTTCAGATGAAGTTGTTTGACCAAATATTCCTCTTTCTACATCTATATAAAGAAAGATTAGCGGGTCTTAGGCTGGTAAGAGAACTTTGGATTTGGTGAGCTGGGGGAAAAATCCGAAACAAATGATTCTTGTTTTTATGAAAGGTCTATATGAGTACAACTACAGATAAAAATCCACTAAAATTGGCCTTGGACAGGCGTTCTGGTTTTCGTACCTAATCGACTTATAAAATCCAAAAATTTTCGTCACTTTTTCGGCATGCTGAGAATATGTTTGTGCATCACAAATGCATTTCCGCTATTAGACTGATTGACAAAATCAGTAAATTCGCATGTTGGGAAATTCTAATTGTAAAGACACCCATAAATGCCCCTGCCCCATCCACAAAGCTAAGCTAGAACAGCACATTTACCAACTGCATGAAATTTGTTGCATAATGTTCAGCATCGTCCCTAATCGCCCTACCCCACCAGCTCATTTACTAACCACTCAAAACATGTTGAAAAATGTTCAGCAAATTCACATGTATTAACAAAGACCACCTCTAGACATTTTCAGTGGTGGGGTATCCCCACTGGGCTGGGCGATTTACACACTACTACCCAATACTATCTAAATACTACCTCGTTATTGTGGGAAACTAACATAATACTTCAATTATGTTTGGTAGTATTGGGCAAACTTCCTGATGTCCCATCCAGACGTTCCTATTTCCCCACACCAAAGTCAGATGAGCACATTTTCTTATCACACGAAACTTGTTGCAAAATACTCAGCATAAGAATGACAATGGCCAGACCTTTTCAATAGTAGGGTATCCCAGTCAGAAATCTAATTACTCCTCCCAAAAAGCTAATGTACATTACCACATGACCAAAGTATAAAATGTACCTGAAAACAATCAACATATTCCATAGAATCATAAATGGCCACTCCCATGTATTTTCAGTAGCTATAATAATGGATACACCTGACTGCGTCAGCATTGCCAACACTCTTCAAGAACAATAAACTACATACGGGTAACGAAAGACCCCATTTCTACTCATCAAACCAAAGACCCGAGACACGTCTGCCGCCATCAAAATCCACCCAAAACCAGGTTACATGCATATATGTGTGCTCTCTAGACCCTGTCTTCTACAAAACAGCCCAAAACCTTTCAAATTTTTATTCTCACTTAACTCCAAAGACTTTTGTAATAACATCAAATAGGTTCGTCTCCTACGATGTTGTCGACTTAGTCACGCCCAAGGCAGATTGCAGTGGATTTTTTTCTTGGGATACTTTGTACATACCTCCTTACAAAAATCATTGGTTCGGATTTTGTTCCACAGCTCGAAGTGTCTCCTTCCAGCCTAATCTCTAATAATAATCTGTATTATAGTATCTACTCACAAACTATGAATATTGGTAATAATAGTTATTTTGTTTCTTACAGCATCATCGTCAAACTCTTATTTAATATCTCCATTTACTATTCTACAAGCATTTTCTTCATCATCTTTCAGATGTGTATACTTTGGCGAGAAAATCGGCAGTGTGGCTGATGATTGTATGCATGAATTTCGACGTTTTTATGATACATCTCTCAAGATTTAAATATTATTAATATTTTTTAACAGGAAATATTCAAGATGAAAAGAAGTGTATCTTCCATGTTGAATTGTTTTTACCAGCCATACTATCCCTGCCACTAGATCTAATACGTCTGTACCAGACCCAAGACGAATTGAAGACAGGGAGATGATAAATTGTAGTTTTTAACACAACAGACAAATGATTTATGATACTTACTTTTTCCAGATTCAGTTCCATTTTGAGATCCAAAAATATGATCACTTCCTTCATACAAGAGATTATCATCGATAACTGATAAACATAAAATATAAAATAAAACATTGTAATAACAGTGAATAAAAGAAGAACGGTAGGGATGGATGGAGTGGGTGGTTGGGTATTGAGGGGTGAATGTCAGGGGTTAAGTGGATGGTTGGGTAGTGGGGGAGTAGAGGTACTGTTTATGTAAAACCTGATTTATCTTTTACTTGCCACACTCCACTGAGAAAACAAAACTTTAAAACATTCGAGATTGAAATATTTTTTCCGCACAAATACAACTGATTTAAAAAGAAAAGATTCGAACACAGTAAAGAAGTACATTACCCATTTTATTATCATTTCCTGTCTTTACGTTAGATGACATGGGACTAAAATATAATAAAAAATAATTCAATGTAACTCATCAAGGTATTAATAGCCATTGATTGATGGCTTATCATTAAACAGCTTCTTTAAACATGCATCATGCAAGAGCTAAATCTGATTATTGCAAGTCTTAATTTAGGCTTCAGATGTTATAGAAATTATAAAATAGATCTTTATTTAAACAACAAGCCCAAAATCAACTCTGTAGACCCACGGATGGCTCGACTACAGCTCGGATTTAAATAGGATTTCACTAATTGATTAAATCAAGTATGGGGCAACCTGATGAAAATACGTCAGTTAGATCGAGGCTAAATGATAGAGTGTACTTAGCGAGGCTGCTGTAAAGCGTTTCCGTATGCCATTGAAAACTTTACTTGATAATCGAGATATGTAGGTGGAGTTAACGTCTGTCAATCAAACGGTCGGCCAAGGTGAAGACGCATTTCGCTACCATTTCTAGTCAAATATTACAACGATGATAACTATGTTCAGAATAAAGTAATTTGACTGAATTTTTCAATATATTCTTCTTTCATCATCTACTTTTGAACTGTTATAATGTATCTTTAACGGGCAGGGGCAGTTTTGGGGGCAGAAAAAAGCCATTTGTTTTGTTACAAAATGTACCCTGACTTTAGACACTCATCATATTAAGGGTTTTTCACCAAAATATTTTGTTTCTTATAGTAATTTGAATCTTGTCAAGTTACACGCCACTTCTTGCCGAATTAAAGGTATAGGCCATCAGGTGAAAATAACATCATCTTATTCATTAAGTCATGTTATTACCTTTACAAAAAGGAGTTGATGGGTATACTATTCTTTAAAAATACTTTAATGACGAGTTTACTTTCACTTAAAAACAAATGTATCGGGAAATTGTTTTTAAGTGAAAGTAAACTCGTCGTCAAAGTATTTTTCGCAATTAATTCTATTGAAGGGTGATAGCTGTTAATATTTCGAAATACGTCCAAAATCGTTTCAGAACGTATAGTCATACGATAAATTTACGATAGAACATGTTTTAAAGGACACAGAGACATTCGCTGAGGAAAAACTTTGCTTAGTTGGGAGAAAATGATTTTTCCCCATGGCTGTTACCATTTTGTTTCAGATGAATTCCAAAAGTTCAGTAATATCTGAATCAGGTTTAGACAGCTCAAAAGCTTCATTATCTGTCCGTTTAATAACCCTGTACATCAATTGATATTAAAAAAGATAGTTGAGGTACTCTCAGCGAATACATTTCTACTACATAATCATTAGTATCGGTTCTAGTGGTATGATGAAATGATCAACGTATTCAGAAATACTTTAACATTGACTAGCAGAATTGTTCACAAGTTGAGTATACATTGATATATTGTATACTTTTGTACAATTATTGTGTTAAAATGAAGACAGTTGATGATAGTTTTAATGGACGTTGCGTTATTAGCGAAGTGACTTTTTTCTTAATAATAGGACAATAGACCAAGGTGAGATGTTATTTTTGATATGTTTTCTTATCCTGTCGTTACTATAAAACAAGAATAATATATAACTTACATGTTATCTGTTTGTCCTGTACAAATAAAAAATAAATTATTGATATTATAACTAACATGAATAGCAAGGTTATCTTTGTTATCAACGATATAATTAACCAATTCAAGAATATCAGATATAAGTACCGTGGGTAGTTTTTGGTATGTAAAATATCAGTCAAATTATCTTTGTTCTGTTATTGTTATTATATAAATAGTTCAACAGTATAGAAATGCTATACATCAACAGGTGATGATGACATACAGTAAAAAAATGAAACCCCTAATACTACTAATCTATATATATATTTGTGACTGTCGTTTGTCTGTCTGTCTGTCTGTCTGTTCGAGGTTGGCGGCTACACTAGGTCTGCCCCGAGTCTGAAATTTCGGGTATAGGGGTAGCTCGGACCGGGGAGTAACATAGGCCAGGTGGCGTTAGTCTACCACTTCGGTTTCGGAGTTATGACCCCCCGATCGAAGCCGGTCTGTTCGGGGTTGGCGGCTACACTAGGTCTGCCCCGAGTCTGAAATTTGGGGTATTGGGGTAGCTCGGACCGGGGAGTAACATAGACCAGGTGGCATTTGTCTACCACTTCCGGAGTTATGACCCCCGAGCGAAGCCGGGTATCTGTCTGTTCGGGGTTGGCGGCTACACTAGGTCTGCCTCGGGTCTGAAATTTGGGGTATAGGGGTAGCTCGGACCGGGGAGTAACATAGGCCAGGTGGCGTTAGTCTACCACTTCCGGTTTCGGAGTTATGACCCCCGAGCGAAGCCGGTCTGTTCGGGGTTGGCGGCTACACTAGGTCTGCCACGAGTCTGAAATTTGGGGTATAGGGATAGCCCAGACCGGGGAGTAACATAGGCCAGGTTGCGTTAGTCTACCACTTCCGGTTTCGGAGTTATGACCCCCGAGCGAAGCCGGGTATCCTGCTAGTATACTAATATTTGTGACTGTCGTTTGTCTGTCTGTTTGCCTGTCTGTCTGTTCGGGGTTGGCGGCTACACTAGGTCTGCCCCGAGTCTGAAATTTGTGGTATAGGGGAAGCTCGGACCGGGGAGTAACATAGGCCAGGTGGCGTTAGTCTACCACTTCCGGTTTCGGAGTTATGACCCCCGAGCGAAGCCGGGTATCCTGCTAGTAATAAATAAAGGAATAAAATCATAATTCATGACATACCTTTTCCAGTTCCTGCTCCATTTTGGGGTCCAAATAAATGATCGCTGCCCTCATATGTTAAATTGTCATCGATAACTGAAATGTTAATAATTATATATTACGGATGTCAGCTGTTTCGTAACCTGCCTGTTTCGTACTTAGTTTATTCGTACCTCACATTTTTCGTACTTCACTTCGTACCTCAAATTGATTCGTACCTTTTCCTATGTTGTTGAAATCAGTTAAAAGAAATTGAAATAAAGGTGAAACGATTTGATCAAATCCAATGGCTACGCTAAAATTATGAAATTGGCTGCCGAGCCATAATTAGAATATGCACGAGATTTAGTTTGTTTTCCTAAATGTGTTTGAAAGAAATTGAAATATACTGAGCGCCATGGAAAACGTATAACAAAATGATCTTGTAAACATATCTTATTTATTTTGCTTCTTATTGTGAACAATATTCAAATGGGAACACATCAATAACAACAAAAACCAAAAGTATGACACAGATGTCAGTAGCGTTTGTGTCCTCCACGGGATCTTACACACGCTGTGCAGCGACGTCGCATGGAATTTACCAGTGTTTGAAAAAAGGCCTGGGGCAAATTCTTCCATTCTTGGACAAGAGCAGCTTCTAAAGCAGCAATGGTGTGTATCTGATCTGTGGTCTCCGATACAGACGACGTCCAATCTCATACCAGACATGTTCTATCGGTGCCATGTCAGGAGACATGGCTGGCCAGTCCAAGACATTGATGTTGTTAGCAGCCAGGTAGTCCATACTAAAACGGGCGGTATGCGGACGTGCATTATCCTGTTGGAAGTGCTGAAGTTGTGGGTGCGCTCGAAACATCGGAACAACAATTGGTTGCAAGACATCATCGAGGTAGGCTACAGCATTAACGCGACCCCTGCAAATGTGTAGGGCGGTCCGGTGATGAAATGTGAAGCTTCCCCACACCATTACACTTCCCCCACCCCATCGATTTGTGTCGAAGACGCAGCAGTCTGCAAAACGTTCCCCAAGACGTCTCCACACACGTTGACGGCCATCAGCATGATAAAGATGAAAGCGACTCACTGAAGAGCACACTTTGCCAGTCTACTCTTCTCCATGTCTGGTGCCCTTGAGCTCATATCAAACGCCGCTGACGGTGATGATCCCTGAGGATAGCTCCAACATAAGGTCGTTGTGCACGGACTCCTACTTCTCTTAGAGAACGTTTTACGGTGTTGGCACTTACTGGTCCTTGTCTTCCGACGACTGCTGCACCTGTTCGAGTCGCTGGGCGGAATCTGTCACGCAGATGAGTGGCTCGGATGTAGCGGTCTTGAGCCTGGGTTGTAACGCGTTGTGGACCAGGACGTTGACGGTCAAGTGTTGATCCAGTAACTCGAACACGTTCCACCAACCTTACAATAGTGGACTGATGACGATTGAAGTGTCTGGCAATAGCACGTGTAAACATGCCAGCCTTGGACCTTACCATGGCTTCATTCCGTTGATTTTCAGTAAGTCTCGGCAGCCCCCCCCCCCCAAAAAAAAAATTCCGATTTTTTTTTCTCTAAACTACGGTAGCGTATTGGGGTCATGCAAAATTTTGTAGAAGGTCTCGAGATCCTGCGATCCTGTGATACTTTCTCGAAATCCCGTGATCACCTGGTAATTTTCTCGAGATCTCAATTTAATGTTCTCGAAATCCCCTGATAATTTTCCTGAGATATTGACATCCTGTGTAAATTTTCTCGAGAATTTGAGTTAATGTTCTCGAGATATTGACATCCAGTCTAAATTTTCTCGAGAATTCGAGTTAATGTTCTCGAGATATTGACATCCTGTGTAAATTTTCTCGAGATCCCGAGTTAATATGAAACCTTAAATGGACCTAGATAGTGTCTCCACGTTGTGAAACAACCATTGGCCCAATACTTCGCACCAAATTTGATATAAAAAAAAATACTCTAACATTTGTTACAAAGGAAAACTGCTAACTAATGAAAGAATAAACGGAAAATCGATAGGGTACCCATGATTTACATTAAATTTGAAATATGATTAAAATCGATAGAGTTCATCGTCTTATGGCCAAAATACTTCACAACAAATATGAAATTCAAAACCCTACCACGTTAGCTTTGTCATTTTTTGCAGGGTTTTAGACCATATTTTGTTTTAGAATAAAGCTAGACACAGTGTTTATTGTCTTGTGGCACAAATGCTTCGGAGCAGATTTTAAATCAAAAATCTTGAAAAACTCTGGGCTCTAACCCGTTCACAAGGTTTACCGGAAAATAGGAATAACGCCATAACAAAAAGGCAGGGAGCGCTGCAAATCAATATGGTTCGTTGTTCGGCCGAAAATAAATAGGGTTCCTCTGCTTATGACACTAATGATTCAAAAGAAATTTGAACGATAGCCACGCAAAGTGTGGAGATACGCCCACACAGCATCTATGCCTCAACAGCAGATTATTCGAAAGGAAAACTTGGTTGTTTAATAAATTGAATAAGGATCTAGCATTCATCAAGAAATCTAATCTCTATCGTGTTCTTGTTAAGAAATTGTTAAAATAAATCTGAAAGCCATTTTCATGCAGTTGGGTTTCAATAACAGAATTACCCCGTGATATAACCGTATAATTATACGGTCCATGATATTTTTAGGCTCAAATAACCCAACTATAACAGAAAGCATGCAGTTCCACCTTACAGTGAGTTAAATTGATTTAAGGTTTATTATGTAATGAATAATACATTGCGTGTCACATTCTTAGTACATTCAATCGTTTTTAACCGCTTTAACAAACACCTATCAATTATCGTCAATAATCACAAATCACAACAATCACAACCCAGCAGAATGGGTTCAATAATCAACACCAGATTAAATACTTTTTCAACCGTTTTTTAAACTGCTTTAACAATCACCAATCAATTGTCGTCAATAATCACAACTCACTGGGCAGATTGGGTTCGATAGTCAACACCAGACTATAGTTTATTATTTCAATTTCTTTTAACAACATAAAGATTTCTTTTAATTTCTTTCAATTTATTTCAACAACATATTATAGGAAATGGTACGAATCAATTTGAGGTACAAATCACATGTGTATTCTAATTCTGGTTCGGCAGCCACTTTTATAAATTAAGCGCAGCCGTTGGATTTAGGAGATGGAACTAATCAATTTGAGGTACAAATCTCGTGCATTTTCTAATTCTGGTTCGGCATATTCAATTTCTTTCAACTGATTTCAACAGCATAGGAAAAGGTACGAATCAATTTGAGTTACGAAGTGAGGTACGAATGAACTAAGTACGAAACAGCCAGGTTAAGAAACAGCCTGCACCCATAATTACATATAGAGCATGTACGGTAATTTAAATCAGAAATTAATTTTGCAAGAATTGTTTCTTTTTTTTACAGTTTATCATACAATGATTTGGATTTGCCCATCTGTTTATTTCATAACCCTTGTACAAATACACAAACAAAAATTTCAAATCAGATGATAAATAAGTGAATCATTATTTCTGGTTTTAAAATACTGGTTAAACCCGTTAAATTGTACACAATAAAGACATCTTATCATCTACATACACTGAATAACAAAAATATGGGAAATAATAAAATATATTCATTACCAAGCTCATTCTTTTTCTTCTCTTTGTTTGATAAATGACTGAAAATAATTAAAACATAATAAAACGAAAAAAAAAGCGAAACAAGCAAGCATGAAACAAATAAAATAATATTTATCTATTATTTAAAGAGTCATTATCGCTGGGAAAGTCTCCAACTCTTGTGTGAAGAATTTTAGAGAAATTTTTCAAGTCCTTACGGAGATATAAAACTTTTTTAGAGGTTGTCCAGAAGTATATTTAACTCCTAAAATTACTCTGAATAGATCATCACTGGTCATTTCTTGTTTATTCTATAATAAGGTGAATCTAAGGTTATCGTGAATATAATATTATTCAAAATTAATAACATCTATTTTCTGGATGAGAGTGCCTCTTCAGTGTTTAATAATTTTGGTACCACTGTATTCAAGCAAGAAATAAAGACCAAGGATAAAAACTAATAATCAGTCACTGATGGACAATATTTGGGACTGTAATTATCACTTTATAACTTTAACTGAATGACAATATGTCTGAGACATAGGTGAATTTACAAAAAAATATATATAACTATTGAGTTGCATCCACTTTGCACAATTATGATATTTTGGGACAAACATGAGGTAAATAAAATTAGTACTTGTCACATCTCCGTTTTGATTCACACTCCTCACATTGTTTCAGTTCTGTACCCAATAAAAAGGGAATCACAGAACTGTGACAGATTAGATTTACTCTAAAACCTATAAATATACTTACACATTATCTTGGGAACTGTCTTTTTTTGCTGTGTGAAAAACAAAACAATCAATGATAAACAGTCTTGCTTGATATCATGCAAAAGGCTTAATTTTTTTTCTAGGACACCAAATATGATATCTCATAAATAGAAAGGGGTTCTTGAATTTAACTTTTATATGACTGATGTAAAGCATTTTTTAAATATAAATTTCCTAAACTGAATTACTCAACTGTATATTGAATTTTCTAGTTATTCAAAGAGTTCATATTATGAAAATAAATTAAGTGTGTAACTTGTATA
This sequence comes from Patella vulgata, assembly GCF_932274485.2. NCBI lineage: Eukaryota > Metazoa > Mollusca > Gastropoda > Patellidae > Patella > Patella vulgata. Next base: position 482,238 of record NC_065886.2, read on the forward strand.
ACTTACCCTTTCTACGGTATATTACCACACCAATAACAGTTGAAGAGCCCCGGGGAAAAACGATCTAAGTCACATTTTCGTCTTTTCGCATAATAGGCAAAAAAACCTTTTGGACGAGAATGCTTGACGCGAACAGAACAATGAGTGGGTTTAATTACAACTTCAAAATGATGTTTAATACGAATCATAATTACCAGTACAACAACTGACGTCCACATTTCAACCAAGGTCACATAAAGGGTACGATGGACGTATTTGTCCGAGAGGCCATTTCAGAAAGGCCTTGGTTCGATGTGACTCCAATCGTTTTTACCTGAAATCGATTGTGCCACAGAAAGCTTATACAATTTGCGACCAGATGGCGCCATAAACTGGGGTTCGTTGAAAGAGTGAATTAGAGCGTTCTTCCCCGGGGCTCTTCAGTTATAATTATTATTATTATTATAATTTTATTTTTAAAGCGCTACATTATAACAATAGTTATTTCTAAGCGCTGTACAGTCATATCTACACTGTACAATGGTAGGCACATGATTCTATTTATATGAGTTATTAAACAGATGAGTCTTCAGTTTAGATTTAAACTGAGATAGTTGGGTACACTCTCTGATGTTTCTGGGTAGTTCATTCCAAAGTTTGGCACCCCTAACGGAAAATGAAAACTCACCCACCTGGCCCTGAAAGCGTGGAACAGCAAGTAGGGTTTTGTCACGTCCTGAACGAAGATTAGTTCGGCCAGTGGTGTAAACATTAAACATTTCCACCATATAATTAGGAGCTGTTTTGGTTATTACTGATTTGTAGGTGTTGACGAGAATTTTAAATTTTGTTCTGGCTCTCACTAGTAGCCAGCAATATATCAATAATACTACTATAACGTACCCTTTCTACAGTATATCACCACAACAATAACAGTTATAATACCATCAATATATCAATAATACTACTATAACGTACCCTTTCTACAGTATATCACCACAACAATAACAGTTATAATACCATCAATATATCAATAATACTACTATAACTTACCCTTTCTACATTATATCACCACAACAATAACAGTTATAATACCATCAATATACCAATAATACTACTATAACTTACCCTTTCTACAGTATATCACCACAACAATAACAGTTATAATACCAGCAATATATCAACAATACTACTATAACGTACCCTTTCTACAGTATACCACACTAATAACAGTTATAATTACAATAATCACCAATAACACTTCTATAACTTACCCTTTCTACAGTATATCACCACAACAATAACAGTTATAATACCATCAATATACCAATAATACTTCTATAACGTACCCTTTCTACGGTATACCACACTAATAACAGTTATAATTACAATAATCACCAATAACACTTCTATAACTTACCCTTTCTACAGTATATCACCACAACAATAACAGTTATAATACCATCAATATACCAATAATACTTCTATAACTTACCCTTTCTACATTATATCACCACAACAATAACAGTTATAATACCATCAATATACCAATAATACTACTATAACGTACCCTTTCTACATTATATCACCACAACAATAACAGTTATAATACCATCAATATATCAATAATACTTCAATAACTTACCCTTTCTACAGTATATCACCACAACAATAACAGTTATAATACCATCAATATACCAATAATACTTCTATAACTTACCCTTTCTACAGTATATCACCACAACAATAACAGTTATAATACCATCAATATATCAATAATACTACTATAACTTACCCTTTCTACATTATATCACCACAACAATAACAGTTATAATACCATCAATATACCAATAATACTACTATAACGTACCCTTTCTACATTATATCACCACAACAATAACAGTTATAATACCATCAATATATCAATAACACTTCTATAACTTACCCTTTCTACGGTATATAACCACAACAATAACAGTTATAATACCATCAATATACCAATAATACTACTATAACTTACCCTTTCTACGGTATATCATCACACCAATAACACTTCTATAACTTACCCTTTCTACAGTATATCACCACAACAATAATACCAATTACCAGCAATACAACAACAACACTTCCAACTATAATAGGTATGTTATTACTTTCCATCTTGCCCGGTGGCTTTGGTGGTTCTACATAAAAAAAACTCTACATAGATAAGGTGGAATAATAATTTAATACAAAAGATATCTGTAAATTCAATACAGTTACTATTTTAATCAGAATCAGAAAGGACTATTTTCAATAAGTAGAAATATAGTCTACCTATTAACATGCTCCTCCAAAAAACAATACGTACGTTAGGAGAAAGCAAACGTGTCTTTTCAAAACGAATAAAGGAACACTATGCAGCTATTAGACACAACAGGCCAAAGCCGGTCGCACTACACTTCAACTTAGATAAACATACAAGTAGAAATGTTATGATTAAAATTATAGAGCTTTTTAAGACTGACCCAGATAACGGCAAAAACGATGCCGTAAGGAAGCCAATGAATTCAAATGGATTCACACTTTAAGAACATTCGCACCTGATGGCATTAACGATAAGATGTAGTCCCAAGGGGTTCCCCACTTTATTGTTTACTCTATTTTCAATTGATCCATAGAGTGGTTTGTATAGCACAGTACATGTTGATATCTCATCATAGAGTCTGAACAGATGGGATTTGAATTGGCTCAGAGTTGGAATGGATTGCAGTTCCATTTTTCAATAAGTTACAGAAAGAAGTCTGAATTTGGTTCTTGCCCGAGACACCAAGCCAGTGCAGTGATTTCAACACAGATGTAATTGGTCAGCACAAATCTGTTTTAATTACAATTCAGACAGCACAGTTTTGAATTCATGGGTCATTCCATGCCAAGTGGACCAGGGATGGGAAGTCGATCCTATTGGAAAAATATGGAAAACAATATATGTTTTTGTAAGAGTAGAAACTGTGCAAAATTTGTGGGCTGTAGCTTGAAAATTGACTGAGATACGGGCATTTGAGTTTTATGAATTACAAATAAGTTTTCGAAACAAAATATATATCAATAATTTTCCCGATTTTCAGAATCTTGTTTTGACCTTTCTAGAGAAGGTGTAGGGCTCAAATTTTTCAGTCTTATAGAACCTTTAGTGTATATTACGAATCTGCAATCAGATTGCAGGTGAGTGGCGGGGTTTGCACACTACTTGGCCATAAACCAAAATAAATTTGGTGCAACTGTATATTTTCTGGATTTTGTAGTGTTCCAGGACGTACAAAGTAATATATATAGACCCAAATTTTGGCCTATCCCGAGATTGTCGGTAGTACTACGTAAGAAACATATGAATACTTGTATTTTTGAGCCAATTGAACCCAGTATATGTTCATCTAAAAATTTCCCTCTGATCCGAGCGCCCATGAGCTCGATGGATGAGAAGGATTATATGAATATATATAGCCCGAGGGCTCGAGGATTTATATTGCATATTTCTCAGTGACCTAAATAAATATGTATACTAACTCAACATTTAATGTCTAAAAATAACACAATTACATGTGCAGTAGTGTATCAACATCCGCCTGACTATAAATAAGAGGTAAGATTCGGCACTAGTTGCCTTTTTAAAGTTTTGTTAGCAACCATATATAGCGCTGGGGAAGGGGGGGGGGCGCTTAAAGGGAGGGTATGTAAATCCTCGAGCCATATATATTCATATAATCCTTCTCATCCATCGCGCCATGGTTGAGAGAAAACAAATAAGCTGTTAAGATTTATCCCTATAATTAAAAAAATTGCATTATTTTCTGTAGATCTATTGTAGAACTTGTAAAAAACTTATAGTTGTTCCATGATGCTGTTTTAAGATTGTATTAGAGCAACCAGAATTAAAAGATGCAGATGTGGAAATTGAACGAATTGAATGAGTGTAAGATGAGATACAAGAAGTTGAGAAGACTTCCTAACATCTGAAGATAATGCATCGGCTTTGCTATAAGGTATACTTATATATTTAGCAGATACCGGTAAATAAATATTTCTAGAAGCACACCAGTACCAAATTTGTTTGCTTATTTCAAAAAAATAAATTGCTACACAATGATCTAAATCCATAGAAAACTGTCAGCAGTTCAAGATAATTTATTGAGATTCTGAACTATTCCAAAGCCCATAGGCGTGAATATCATTGGAGTGAGCACCCCATCCATATAGAGAACCATCCAAAGTAAAGACATAAGAGTGAGGGGTGGCCTTATATGGTTACTATTATAAATACTAATGTTATATGTAACCACCAGTTTACTCAAACGTCATTGAGGGAAATACCCATATGAATAATTACATTCTGTTAACCCATTTAACCCTGAGCCAATTAAAAGATTAGCTACCCTACTCCTAAGCTAATTAAATCAGCAGGGCCCATTTCCTAAGCCAATTAGTGGATTATTGTTAATCCTAATACCCTCTACAAAATTGCAAATAACTAAAAAAATATTTTCTATACATAGAAATACCCTGTTACAAAAATGTACAGATTGTCGTGTTCTTTCCAATGATATAAAATTCAATTTTACAAAGTAGAAATTATATTACTATAAATAACATTGAAAAGTCAGTTCCACTAAAATTATGAGTTTTCTCTGTCATAATGGTAAAATAACGTGAACAAGTATCCCCAAATTATTTTTTTTTAAAAATAGAACACAAATATAGTCCCTCACGTTGGCAGCATGATCAAAATAAATGTAAATATAACTTTTAAAAAGAAATATCACCCCAAGTAACGGTCACTTCATCGCTATCGGCATTTTAAAGGGACTATCCCGATTTCAAGAGAGTCTCAAAAATAAAAGTCGGTGTACGTATGAAATTTAAGCGCCAAAATATAGAGGAATGGTGTATTTACCTTCTCTCAAAATTCTAGCTCAAAATATTGAGTCGTTTGGACATGAACGTCAAAACTGCTTATCTGGACACGTAACCCTTTTAAGAATTTGTGTCAGGTTTTTTCGTTGGGTGACCTGATAATCGATTCCCGTTCCTTGAGTGGTCTATATAGTGAATGGCCCATGTGCTCTACTTGATAACGAAAGGCAAATTTCACCTACACATTATTTTTATAAAATAAAAGTTGAGTTTTATCCAGACACCGCATAATACAGCTTGGGACACCGGTCTCCATTTCTAGATGAAGACTGACGGGTTTAAGTTGTTTGAAAACTTATCAAAAATATTGAGTTAGTTGCTCGTCCCTTAGATAGAGGAATTAAAGGGATTTTAACCAAAAAATTAGGCAGTTTTATTCTCCCAAAAAATACCGGGATTAGCCCTTTAACATTTCTGCCTTTCTTTGGATATATGGTCGTCTTCTTTGCTTTATTGCGTCGAAAATAAAAATATATAGTTGAAATTTTCGACAATGTAATATTCCTCTATGTAGCTTGTATTAAATCCCAAAAGTTTTGATTCAATTTAGTTTTCCAACGTCTAGAATTATTAGCCGTAAGTTTTGTGTAATCGTCTATTTGAAAACGTACCGTATCCAAGATGGCGGCGACACGCTTGATCTCGGCTCGAGTATCTGTATTCTTCGCATCATAACGTCAACAAAAATAACAAATAGTTGATTTCTTCGACATTATCATATTCTACGATATGCCTGGCAGTAAATCATAAAAAATCTGATTCCATTTCACTCTTCATATCATAAAATTATTAGCCGTAAGTGACAACGTGAAAATATTGGAATACTGCCAAAGTCATTGACACGGTGTGAATTTTCACCTCTGAACTATTACGTAAATACTGGAAGATCCTTTGTTGAAACGTATGTTTTTTATTCGATAATTGGCGAATATAACATTCCTTGCCATTGGGTGCTTTATTTTTATTACTCAATCACCATTAATTTATAAAATAAACACAATAGAAATCTGTTGATTGATCTGGCACTTTTGTTCGCTAACGCCGTTGCAAAGAATGATGGGTCCGCGAGTTGATTCGCTACCGTGAGTCACTTGGTGCGAGGTATTTCGCTATTGTTAAAGCTCTGGTTTTCTCCTTATCTAGGTAAAGAATATGAAAAGGTGCTTGCAGTATTGCTGTTCGAGAAAAGGAACACAGTCCAATAAATGCTACTTGTCTGATACTAGTGAGTTGTTCGATGTTAATAAAGCTTTGGCCTTGGATTTTGACTTTACCTCTCTTTTGTTGAATAAGAGATACAGTGAATAAATGAGAATTAAAGTAAATCCTTAAAAAATACCAAATTCTTTAGAAGGTTCTAAACCTGATTTTTGTTCATTTATACAAAAGCCTAGCTCTTGAAAAATTTTACAGCTTTCTGTGTGTTATATACACATTCTTTTGCTGTGTTAGTGGAATAAATGGAATATGAACATTGTATACCCTGCTTGCAAAGACTTGCACAAATTTGTTTGAGAACTATAGCAAAAACTCTTTGAGCTGAGGAAACTCTGAAAGGGAGACATGTAATTACAAACATCTGGTCTTACCCTATAAAACGCAACTATTTAGGATGATCTGGATGAATAGGAATAGAAAAATAAGCATCTTTTAGATCCATTGGTGATAGATATGTATTATACTTAAAGCATACAGTTCCCGGTGTAAAATGTTCATAACTTATAAATGTTTAATTTTTTCAGGTTTATAGCAGGACAATAATCGTCAGTCTTTTTCTGAACTAAAAAGATATTAGAAATAAACTGATCGGTATGAAAAATAAAAGGAACACCTGGACATAAAGCCCTCTTACTCAACATTTAATTAATCAACGAACTTCATCTGCTCTGAATTAAATGGAGGTGGTTTAGGCAACCGAATTTGAAAGGGTGGCCGAAGAAACTCAGACCGGTACCCTCTAACTGCATTTAGAATCCAGTTATAGGATGTAAAGATAGTCCAATTGTTTAAAAAAAAAAGAAATCTGACTGGCTACAAAAGTATTACCTATGCCTGTAAATCGATTGCTGATTAGTACCCGACACAACATGATTACCAAAAGATATATATAATCGATTTGACTTATCTATCTCTCGAACATTTCATTTTCATTTGAACTAGTCATGGAGACTATTTTATTTCTAAAACTACCGGTATAGGACTTAGATGCTTTAGGCCTATTATCCCTTTGTCGGTGGTAGAAGTTAAAGCATAATCCCCCTCTCATCCTAGCGCCCAAAGGGCGTGATGGATGAGAAGGATTATATGAATATATAGCCCGAGGGCTCGAGGATTTATATTGCATATTTCTCATTGTTCTTTCAAACCATGCACAATCAATCAAACTTTAAAGGCTAAAAATTAGATGACCGAATCGGCGTGTATAAACACGTGACCACGCTCTATATAAACTATCACAACACTTTCAGTATTGTCTTTTTAAAGATTTGTTGACAGACGAATATAGCACAGGGAGGGCTCAAGGGAGGGAAGATAAATCCTCGAGCCCTCGGGCTATATATTCATATAATCCTTCTCATCCATTACGCCCTTCGGGCGCTAGGATGAGAGGGGGATTATATTCCATATATGCCCTTCGGGCATCTCGGATTTATATTGCATAGTTTAAAGGGTTGTCAACAAAGGAAATAACAATTAAAACAAATTAGTAGTTCATTTATTATTTATTCCGCAGCCAGCATACAAAATAAACAAATTTCGCACATACTGGTGGTAAAACCTGGCAAATATATATCCATATTTCCTGTTTGCAGCCTTCAAAATGTCTGAATATGAACAACCACCATTAAATGTCGAAGAAGTTGATGCCCCTCTAATTGAGTGGGCTTTAAAAATAGAAGTATCAATACCAGCTAACTTAAATATTTCTCTTAAACACCTAGCAGAAGTTCCTGGAGCTACAGACTTCTTCGTATAAAAGGAAAACAAATCCTTGACTGGATTTACGGTATTCTGCTGTTGTACGGATAAACTGTCTCGAAGTAAAACAAGGACAGATCCTGACATCTTAAAAACTTGGAATTTTAACCCTGAATAACGGTGTTAAAGGTCGAGAAATTTTCGAAACCTTATTTACTCTCAAGGTTATAACAGAGCCTGAATCATATAAAGCATTAAGGCAAAAGTCTGTTAAAATTTGACATCTCTAAGCTGTAGCTAAAGCCAACAAACCAACTGGTTTTATATGTCAGTATTCTCAAAGATAAATTTTGCAATGGATACAGCGTACCCAAATAATTTACTAATATTGAAGCATTCCAAGTAAACAGATATTTATGGAGTTACAGAGAATCAAATAATGTTTTTTACCCTATAAGGAAATTGTTAGACATGTCTCCTAAGAAATTTATAAAACTACAGATGGATGAAATGAATTAATTTGTTGTCCACAACACCAAAAATTTCATCTTCTCCAGCTAGGCCAATGCATACTGTTCGTAGTAGATGGCCGCCAAGAATTAAGGATGATATTAGCAGATTTCTTTGATATTCCTCTATTATAGAAGGATTGCCAGGTATCCTGCATCCTGTTAGATATAGATTTTTCCCTCTAAGAGAATGTAAAGCACCATTGTGGCTTAAACGTAAAAAGGTTCTTGCGAACCGGTAACCGAACTGGGTCGGCTGTGAGCATTGATAGTAAAATTGGATACCATACAGGAGTTGACCAGCCTGGAATGATTATGGCTGCTTGATCTACTGTTTTGAAATACCTTTTCCAGAACCATTGATACATATATAAAAAAAGCATTGCATGCTAGAAAAAAAGGTCTGGATGTCAAGAAACATTTTTCTAAATGTCTATTAAGTCTGGAAGCAAACAGATCAACATCATGTATGGAAAAATGATTACAAATCTTTGTAAAGATATACTCGTTTAGCTTAATTCCGTTGAACTAGAAAATATTCTAGACAAAATGTCCATCACTACATTAGATTTACCAACAACATGTTTGGCTGACAAAAAGATTCCTTTTTTCAAAGACTACAGCCAAACTTCTTTAGACAATTCAAAAAGATTACCAATATAACCACCCTGATTATTTATATAAGTAATACAAAAGTATTATCAGCCTGGATACAAATGTGTATAAAAAACAAATATGACCACAGACAGAACATTGAATATAACTCAAACTCCTAAATAATTTTTATAGTTTCCTTGCTCTTAAAGATTTCAACGGCCATTGCTTTGGAATTTACCCTGTGGGCACCCCATCCATATGGAAAAGCATCTGATGTTATGAACCATTTATACATGTATACTAGGTGGATGAATATAAAACCCATTATATATAAACCTTAGATATCCACCATTCTATTTCCAAAAACATTGCCTGAATATGAATGATATCATTATCATAGCTGAAGATACAGTGTGACAGAAATATATTTTTCTGTTTGTCTAAATAATGGATAAATATAATGCAAGTATAATAGCAGTTCTACTAAAGGAACACTGACCAATAAATGATGGCTCATATGAATTAATAAATTTGAACTAAACAAAATTTCCTCAGCTATTATTTATTTTAGAAACTCTCTCATATGTCAACAAGCTTGATAACTTTCTGTATTAATTATGAAGCCTAAAATACTTTCTATATTAATTATGAAGCCAAAATTAAAAAAGCCTGTACATAGCAGATAAAGAATCATCTATAAAGTATGTACATATAATGTTCTGTTTCCTGAGCCAAGCAAACAAAGGTTTGAGAATTTTTGTAAAGATACATGTATGTGTAACTGAAGAAAGACCAAAAGGTAAACATGTAAACACATAAACATGATCTCGCCATTTGAAACGTAGATATATTCGATGATCAAGACAAACAGGAATCGAAAAATAAGTCTCTTTAATATCAATGGATGTTAAAAAATCGTTCCGTTTAATAGCCTTAGGGCAATTGCCAGTGTTTCCTGCTTAAACAGTTTTTTTTTTTTTTTAATAATAATAATAATAATATAACTGTATGCTGATGATACAGAATTGATGGCTTTCTTAAATATCATTTAAATGACTACCTCATCCATTAAAGACATCTGTTTATGATTAAAAGGCAGGCTATTTGGAATAGCCTTCAGAATAAATGAGTTGAATTAAAGTCAATCTTATAACCACTAACGATATTCACTGATCTGAGGTAATAGTGGCCCAGTAATATATAAATTTGTCCAGCATAAAATATTTATTACTTTCCAATGTCTAGTGGTAGTTTTGGCGAGGTAATCTGCCTCTCGCCCTGCTCCAGTTGGAGATGACAGCCCTTGAAGGGCCTGCCGGAACAATCCAGCCGGACAAAGTGTCAACAACAGGCCTTGTTGTTAAATATATTGGGTGCTACCTTTTGCTGCGATATTTCACAAGAAATAATCTATGCTTCAGAGACAACTCTAAATGGGCATTACCTAAGGTTATGATAGAATCTACAATAGAGGACTACCTCAGGGTCAATATTTTTATTTAAAAGAGGTATCAGAGGGCATAAACCCAGACATAACAGTTTTAGAACCTCCTGAAGATAACAATCCTGAGCCGCTTGGGGCAGGGCATGACAAATATCCTGGTCCAACAAAGGTGGCAACAATCTCTTGCATTTAACTGATAGAGGATAGTAGAATGTCAATTACTTTATCTCAACCCTTTTTATTGGTATCTTGGTTGATCACAGAATCATTAAAGACATCATCACCCTAAAAGATTTTGGGGATGTCAAACTTAGTTTCTTGTGTTTACTCCATGAATTCATCATACAAACTTTGAGGATCCATGATATCTAAACCTGATCCATTATTAGTTACCGGTACTTAAAATGTTATTGTATACTTTTTATCTTCATGATGTACTGATACCGCATCTTCAAAACCATGTGATGCAGGTCTATTAGCCGACCTAACAGACTGATGAACATCAATTACCATCAAGACTTTGATTTTAAGATGGATTGTTATATTTTCAATCAGTGAAGATTGGACATCAAGGAAACCTGGTTTTGAAGAAACTCAAATTCATTTTTATCTACTAAAATGCCACCACCTGAAAATATTACTTGCATTATGATTTAAGCCTATAGCAGTGGCCGTAACGGCTCATTTTGTCGTAACGACATTATTTGTTGCAGGCTTATTAATAACAACCTTTTTATTAGATCTACTTATATACTTATTATTACTACTAGTATAAGGGTAACCCTCTTTATTACTATTGTTAATATTATGTTAATAATCAGTACCGGTAATAATGCAAATTAATATTACTTTCACTATGATTCAAGCCTATACTATCCAGGGGCCGTAACGGCTCATTTTGTCGTAACGTCATTATAACGACATTATTTGTTGCAGGCTTCTTAATAACAACCTTTTTATTTGATCTACTAATTACTACTAATATAAGGGTAACCCTCTTTATTATTTTTAATATTATGTTAATAATCAGTACCGGTAATATAATGTTAACATTACGATCATCATTATCATCATTAATTTTTTTTTTTTTTCATTATGAACATGATCATATATCAATCAAATTCTGTCAACTCAACACAATTGAATTGGATAAAGTTACAAACCAACTATAATATTGGCGTTCAATTCTCGTTTATGAGATTTAAAGGCCTTTACAGACCTTTTAGCGGAAAATTTCCGTTATTACGCTCGTTTTTACCTATGGGTATGTTAAAAATGTTATTATCGAGTTCGGAATCGGAAGTATACCTCCATCATCGGACTGCTGTTGTAAACATCCGGTTTATTCTCGATTGTCCCACTCATGTGGAATATATTATAATCTCTTGTCTAAAAAAGCTGTATAATAATTACGACATTTAAATCTAGCAAGTTTGCGGTTACATTATGATCATTTAAAAGATCTGCCTCGCAGAATCCCTAAAAATCGCTTTCCTCCATATAAAGAGTGAAATTTAAAGTCAACACTTCGTGATGACCGCGACTAAAAACAAACAAAAATACGGTGAATCAGCGATTCTACCTCATACCTGTCGATGAAAACGAAGGTAGATAATATAAATGGACCTAAAAATACAGGTCCATGATAAAACATAAATGATTAACACACATTGAACACAATGGAAAGAAAATTTAAGAACATGATAACAGCGTTATCACGAACACACGAATGTGCTTGGTCTAGATCAAAAGAGAAAAAGACAATACTGAAAGTGTTGTGATCGTTTATATAGAGCGTGGTCACGTGGTCACATGTTTATACACGCCGATTCGGTGAGCTATTTTTTAGCATTTAAAGTTTGAGCGATTGTGCATGGTTTGAAAGAACAATGAGAAATATGCAATATAAATCCGAGATGCCCGAAGGGCATATATGGAATATAATGATTTTTATTAGAATATACACCCCGAACAGAGGATTGTCTAGATCAAAAAACAAAAAGACAACTAATGCCGAGTCTTACCTCGTAATTATAGTCAGGCGGATGTTGATACAGTACTGCACATGTAATTGTGCTATTTCTAGACTTTGAATGTTGAGTTAGTATACATATTTATTTAGACATATGCAATATAAATTGGAGATGCCCAAAGGGCATATAATGGAATATAATCTGAAACTAGGAGGAATTATAGTTTCTATAAATGCCCTAACTTCCATCTAGTACTTTAATATAATCTAGTTTTAATAGTAAGTTACCTATAATATATTAGACATGCTGTTGCCATGCAAGATACAGATATTTTGCAAGAGATGGACAGAGAACAAGTTGAAAAATGTGATTTGAGTTTCATCAAATTTCGATAAAAATTGTAAACCCTAGATGTTCCACAAGCTAAAAACACATATTGTCGCACAATCTGGGGTCATTATCCATAAATTTCGATCTTAAATGTGCAAATATCGAAAGGAACCGATGGACAAGTTTCATCAAAATCGGATACAAAAATCTACACCCTCTAGAGAGTCCACAACCTTGGTATTACATATTTTTACACTAATTGGGTACAGGGAGCGGCCATTTGGTCGGGCAGTTGGTCAGATTTTCACGACATTCAAACTCAACCGTCCTTATGGTGAAAGGGTGTTATATAAAAACATTTTTTAAATCAGATAAACATTTTGACATCTTGATGGACTAAAAATGCGATTTTACGTGCAATTAGGGGCCATAATCCAGGAAGTTATGGTCCAATCTGCGCAAATATCGACAGGAACCTACATCTTTGGGTTACTGGTATAAACATACATTTCAAGTTTAATTAAAATCAGATAAAAATTGTGACCTTTATAGGGTCCACTTGGTATACTTTCACTACAATTATTAACACATGCAACAATACCAAATCATGTCCTTTGTTTTTATTAAAGATGCATTATGTAAGAGGTAAATCTGCCTTATGAAGATCTTTCATTTGACCTCAATGTTATAAATCATTAATTAGACATTTATTCACCTGCCAAGGCCATAATCAACTCTCTAGCCCATCGGGTGGTTTAGAATATCAATAGATTTAAACACAATTGGCAGTTAATAATTTATTAACAAATGGTTGCCATGCAAGATATTTTGCGAAATGGGCAGAGAACAAGCTAAAAAAATTGTGATTTTTCGTACAACTAGGGGCCATAATCCAGGAAATGCGCGAATATCGAAAGGAACTGAGATCTTTGGGATATAAACATATATATTTATTTTTCGGGCAGTTTCGTTCCGAAATTCGAACTCAATCATTATCAGTTACATGTAGTAACGATAAAAATATTGAGGGTCCACAAGCTGAAAACGTAAACTTTCGTACAATCAGGGGCCATAATCCATGAAGTTACGGTCTGATACATGCTAATTTCAAAAGGAACCGAAATCTTTGGGATATAAAGCTATATTTCAAGTTTTGTCAAAATTAGATAGAAATTGTGACGTGTAGAGTGTCCACAAACATATTCTGGATGGACAGAAATCCAGACGGACAGGGGAGACGATAATATACATCCAAATGAAAATGTGGGTGTATAAAAATTGTTATCTCAAATGCGATTTTTTGTACAATCAGGGCCATAATCCATAAGGTTACAGTCCGATACATTGCAACGTTGAAAGGAACCACAACCTTTGGGTTATAAACATACATTTTAAGTTTTGTCAAAATTCGATAAAAATTGTGACCGGTAGAGTGTCCACAAACTGGGGTAACAGCAATATACGTGCACATTTAATTGTCTTTACCTCCATCAATAACTGTAATAGTGAAGTTCTGAACACCAATATCATTGTATACAGATACTATATAATCACCAAATAGAGTAGAGTTTAGAGTAATCTCTACTGTTGATTTATAGTTTATAGTTGATAGTTGTTGTGTTCTAGCTGTAATTATTATCTGTCTGGTAGGTGTATGGTACCAGGTGAAGGTTGGTTCAGGGTAGGCGATTATATCAACTCCTAGATTTATTGTTGCATCTATTCTATTAGTGATGTTTCTCTTGGTTTCTATGTTTTCTCTTGGAGAACCTGGAATATAGAAATACGATTATATCAACTTGTAGATGTATTGTTGTATTTATTCTATTAGTAATTAATGGGTCCCCTTGGTTTTCTTGTGGGGGACCTAAAATTAAGACAAGCGATCATTACATCATTATTCATACTGAGCTGACAATAATTCAAATCAAAGAACAATGTACAAAACAATGAATATACTAACCATGTAAACCTCCTCTAGGGGCCATGTTTTAACAATAAGAAGGAGTAGCCATACGTGTCCATGTGCACAACAATTTATTTGAACAAACTTTGGATTTGGAATTCAGATATTGGTAACCATAAGGCTTGTGGAAAGGAATTACATTTTTGCTTAGTCAGATTTGTATATATTTCATATTTCCGGGGTTGTACTTACATTTAACAAAGAGTGGAATAGTTTTAGATACAGGTTGACCAATATTATTACTAGCTGTACAGGTATAGTTATCTGTATGTTGACAACTAGCTTTAGATATGGTATATTGACTACCAGAATAGAGTTGTCCCCCTTGTTGTGATCTAGACCAGGATATTACTGAAGATGGAAGACTGTCAACTGAACAGTTGAAGGTTACAGTAGAATCTTCATCTTTCATGTTGTTGGTAGCATCAGATGTTAGACTTGTGATGGTTGGAGGATCTGAAATTAATGTAAATTTGTTGAATTAAATCTTAAAATAGTGGACAATCGGTGATATATGTATACATAGGTCCTTGGTTTTTCGTCCCATTCAAAATGACTAGACAACTGTTCTTGTTAGGCCCTCCGTCCTGCACCATTGACAAGTAGAAACCACGCTGGAAAATCCTGATCAACTTTCTCAGCCAATGCAGGTATCAAACACGCAACCTCCAGGCTAGCCACTATGGCTCCCACAATTTCTGAGACAAGGATTTTTACCAACTAAACTAATATTTACATTTAAAATGTGGTAGGTGCAATTAAACCAATGTTCATTTCAGATATAAAGGAATACTTTAGCCCTGTTCACACTTAGCCGCGATAAGTGTTCTGTTCTCGGCACAGTACCAGGCCACAGTGCTAAATCTGCCTTATGAAGATCTTTCGTTTGACCTCAATATTATATAAATCATTATTTAGACATTTATTCACCAGCCAAGCCCACAATCAACTCTCTAGACCATCAGCAGACCTGTCAACCCCTCAGAGCTGAAATGCAGTAGGGTAGTCTAAAAAATGCAGTAGAAACCATGATTTGGTCATAGATTTCCAAAACGCGTAAATTCGCACTTCCAAGGGTAATTAATTTAGGCCCAACAATACAAAAATTGCATTAAATGGGTAATAGATAAAATATAAGCAATGGTAACCATATCTAAATGTATTTATGTATATAAACCAAAATTGAAAGAAATAATTAGTAACGTAAAAAAATAATTAAAATTACCAGTTCAGTAGTACTGGAAGTACCACTTTTCTTTGGTTTTAACTAAGCATGATTTTGAAAATATCCTTGTGACGTGTTCCCCATTCCAGAGTTTTTAACAATATTGTTTCATGTAAGATAATTGGTGTGCTTATTAGATTCTATAGTATTTCTACATTAGGAATTTTAACCCTAAAAAAATAGTTTTGCATAACGACTAATGACAAAATATTGGTATCGATTTAATCATGCCCCCATCCCCATGGCGATTATCCCCTCAATGTATGGGATTTTTTAGATGCTGTAGGTACGCGCGCAAACGAAATTGTCAGCCATTGCTGCCGTAAATTGGTCGCGATTTGTTTAGTTTATCGCTACGCATTTTAAGAGTATTTGGAACACGTGCCAATAATTATATCCGCTTTATTAACTCTAAAATAGATTAAAAAGAATTTGAGAACAAATCTCTTTGCTAAATTACACCTTACAATGTCTCAAATCGATGTTGATAACCTAAAGTTGCGATCTTTATTGTTTACGTGCAAAGAGTTGTTTCCCTTAGTTCCATAGTTTTGGGGAGAAAATGCGGTAGAAAGCTAATACCGCGCAGTAGAGCGGTACATGAGGCCTTTTCGCGGCACATTACCGTGTGATGTGGTAGAGTTGACAGGTCTGATCATCAGGTGGTTTAGAATTTCAATGAATTTACACCCAATTGCCAATTAATAATGTAACTATTATTCAAGATAAGCCCACATTTGATCAAAATCGGATAAATATTCATTGTGACTTCTAGAGGGCCCACAAACCAGGGCTAGAAATTCATGCGAATCTCTGAATCTAATTCGCGCAAGAGCCTACGATTCGCGTAAAATTTTTCGAGTCCAACTGTTGAATGTTCTTAATCGGCTGTATTTTGTGGGGTTTAGCCGATTGACTTTTAATCTAGCCGATTGGTAAAACAATGAATCGGCCACATGGTATCATAAATCAATCTACTTATGGCTAATATTACAACGTGTTAATTATTACTTGTTAAATAAAGAAGTGTCGGCTACAACAACAGTCATACATTAGTGAGAATCTGCCATATGTGGTTCATAATCCGAGCAATTAGCTCATTTAACGGTGATTTTGACAATCCGGTAAAAAAAAAAAAAACACGCTTACTGATAATTCATAAAAGGTTCAGTAAAATACTCCACGTGGTGAATAAAGACGATCTCGGCATGGTTTGCCAATCGAGCGTCTTCTACACTCCGTCCGTGTGAAGTGCAGGTACAGGTAGATATTAAAATAATAACTGGATCATACATTGATGGAGAGAGAGAGAGAGAAATGGGGTTAAACGTCCACTCGACACAAATTAGGTCATTTCGGGACTAACATATGGTTTAATTTTATTTCAATAATTCGCTTGCGCGTAGGGGTCTTTAGCAGTGGGAGGAAACCGGAGGACCCGGAGAAAACCCACGAGGTTGGACAAGCGACCCTACTCCTTGCCACATACAACCCGGGATTCGAAACCACGCCAGTTGACTCAATGACAGACGTTATGATACAGCGCGCGCACGCTAACCATTCAGCCATCCAACCCCCCCATACATTGATGGATTTACTGACCAGTTGTTAGGTAAATTTAAATCTTCATTGAATATAATCCCCTGATAGAACACTGAATACACGGAAAGAGAAACAGTGGATATTTTCCCAACAGAATCTCGAATGCCGAAGACCAATGACACGTGACATATCAGTTGGAATTAGGTCAATAAACCAGTTCTAAATAGCGTTTACCGTTACGATTTTTAAATTTATACACATGCTGACAGAGACTTAATTTTAAAAATATTATTGAAGGCTATATCATAGTCGTACATATAATTTTATTTTATAGCAACTTTAGTTATGGTTGTCAAGTGATCATCAAGCCGTTTGTCTATCATCGACGAATAAATAAAAACTTTTGCATGTTACGTGATGGACAAAAGACTACAAATTGTGCTATGAAGAAATGCCATGGTGCTGTATCAGATTATTTTGACTACGCATTGTCTGGATATTTCTTTTGACACAATTTAAGTTTTTACCAAAAACTCTATCTGATTGTATTATTAGGGTTTCACACTGCGTAGCCAGTTAAGAGTATTATTAGGCTTCACACTGCGTAGCTTATGTGAAACACTATTGTTTTTGTTCGGATTCTTCTTATTATTATTATTTTTTTTTTTTTTTCCACTTGAGCATATCTCAGAAACTACTGGTCGGATCGATTCGATGTCTTCGGTTTTCCAGGGAAAGTGGGTGTGACTTAGAGATTAAAGCTATTTCGAACGTTCTGCGAAAATGTGAAATGTCTGAAATCGCCGAAGTTGTCGGTTTTTGAAATATTGCCATAATATTAACAATAATCGTTGGATTTTGACATTTGATACATTTTGACATAGCCAGAGACCATGCAGATTGCTACGATTCTTTAGATTTTTGATTTTCGACGAATCCTCTGAGATTTTTGGCGCCAAATTTTGAAAAATTAAATTTTAACAAAAAATTTTTTTATTTATGAATTTTTTTTTATGGCATTTTACCCAGTGTTAAAGGGTCGTCTGATTTGAGCAAAATGTGAACATTTTTTGGCTCGATAATTTTTCGTGTCCGCTATTGGCTAATTCAGTTTATTGGTTCTAGGTTAATTATTTATTGTCCGATTTTTATAAAACAAAGTTCATATGCTCCACGGTGCAAATTCTCAATTTTTTTATTACCGGTAAAGTTTTCTATTGGCACCGGATGTGACGCAATTCTGCTAAAAACTCTTTTCGATAGCAAATGTTAATTTTAGCAAATCTGATAGATCAAGATAAATGCTTCTGCAAAAGGCGCAAAATTTTTTTTAATTACGATTTTGTATTTGGGACATTTCGATTTAAAGGTAAAAAAAAGGTGAAAAAATGAGCTATTTACAACCCATTCAGGCTTTTCATATTTTAAAATATTTCTTCGTAACTTGCCCGTTGAAAATCGTCTATTTCTCCGCAACTGAACAAGGTAGAAACCATTTTGTGATATCTATATGATCGTATGGGTTCATTTTATTAGTTGATTTTAATCAAATATCAAAATTGTAATCAAATAACAAATACGGCTCATTTGAATAAATTATTTATTTCGAAGGCTATAAATACAGTTTTTGTCCAAATTACGTCATTTCCGGTGACATTGAAAATGTTAAATTGGTTTGAACTAGTCACAATTGACATTACGCATCAAATGGTGTCACTTTTATGAAAATCCAATGATAATTGACTCTTTTACAGGCAAACTAGCGCAAATAGTGACCCATGCAAAATTGCCCATTTTCTTGGAAACTGCTCATATTACAAACTAATTTTGAGATAGATTCTCTTCATATGGATTAATGCTACAAGTTTATGAAATTTACGAAGAAATATTTTAAAATATGAAAAGCCTGAATGGGTTCTAGTTCTTCTTATTATTATTATTTTTTTTTTTTTTCACTTGAGCATATCTCAGAAACTATTTGTCGGATCGACTTGATGTCTTCGGTTTTACTGAAAAAGTGGGTGTGACTTAGAGATTAAAGCTATTTCGAACTTTCTCTGACGATGCGAAATCTCCGAAATCACCGAAGTTGTCTTTTTTTGAAATATTGCCGTAATATTAACAATAATTGTCGAATTTTAACATTTGATACATTTTGACATAGCCTGAGACACGGTAAATAGCTACGATTATTTAGATTTTTGATTTTCGATTAATCTTCAAAGATATTAGGCACCAAATTTTGACAAAAAACTTTTTTATTCATGAATATTTTTTTTATGGTGCTTTACCCATAATTATAGGGTCATGTGATTTGAACAAAAATATGAAAAAATTTTGTATCGATAATTGAACTTTGCCGCTTTTGGCTAATTCAGTTGATGGGTTCTAGGTTAATTATTTATTGCTCGATTTGTATAAAACAAAGTTCATATGCTCAATGGTGCAAAGTCTCAACTTTTTTATTACCGATAAAGCTTTCTGTCAGCAGCGGAAATGACGTAATTTTGACCAAAACTACAATTTCGGCGGTTAGGTACGTCTTTTCGCAAGCAAATATTATTTTTTAAAAATAAGTAAAAAGTAAGAAGATGCGCCATGTAAAGGCGCAAAAAAAGTCGGAAGCAGTTTTTTTAATTTCGATTTCATTTTTGCGCCATTTCGATTTAAAGGTGAAAAACGGTGTAAAATTGAACTATTTACAACCCATTCAGGCGTTTCATATTTTAAAATATTTCTTTGTGACTTTCATAAACTTGTAGCATTAATTCATTCGAAGAGAATCTATCTCCAAAATAGTTTGTAATATGAGCAGTTGCCGAGAAATGGTCAATTTTGCAAGTGTCACTTTTTACGCTATTTTGACTGTAAAAGAGTCAATTATTATTGGATTATCATAAAATGGATACCATTTGATGAATAATGTCAATTGTGACTAGGTCAAACCAATTTAACATTTTCAATATCATCAGAAATGACGTAATTTGGGCAAAAACTATATTTATAGCTTTCGAAACAAATAATTTATTCAGGCGAATCGTTTTTTTTATTTATTTAAAATTTGGATATTTGATTCCAATCAACTAATAGAATGAACCCTTGGGATCATATAGATATCATAAAATGGTTTCTAACTTGTTCAGTTGCGGATAAATAGGCGATTTTCAACAGGTCACTTTTCAAGGTTTTTGGTCCACAAAAGTGTCAATTATTATTTGATTTTCATAAAATTTTCACTGTGTGATACTTAATGCCATTTACAATTTCATACAAGTAATTTAAGATTTTCATTATCACCGGAAGTAACGTCATTTTGGCAAAAACTGTATTTATAGCCTTCAAAACAGATATTTCATTCAAATGAGTCTGATTTGTAATGTTCTTAAAATTATGATATTTGATTCCAATCAACAAATAGATTGAACCCATACAATCATACAGATACCAGAAAATGGTTTCTAACTTGTACGGTTGCAGAGAAATAGACGGTTTTCTACAAGTCACTTTTCAAGGTTTTTGGTCTATAAAAGTGGCAATTATTATTCGATTTACATAAAATTTTCACCATGTGATGCCTTATGCCATTTCTGATTTCATAAAACTAATTGAACATTTTCATTATCACCGGAAGTACTGTACACTTACATGTAACAAATGTATAAAATGAAATGATATTGCTGGATTTGGTTGATTCGGCGTCCATTTTATTTGATGTGTGCAATGCTTATGTGGAAACCTGTTTAATGGTTTCATTGGTACCGGAAGTGACATATCATTCCATGTGACAGAACTGGGATTTTGGAACATCATTACCAATTTGATGAATAAATTCAACCACGATTTTCAGTTAGCCTGGTGGCTGAAGTGTTGAAATTTGGTTGATGGACTTCCGGGTTACTTTGCTAAATTGCATTTTGGCGGCCATCTTTAAAAATGGCCGCCGTTATTTCATTGAAATTGAGCGCATCGGGGAAACCTTCATAACTCCTGAAAAGATGGATATGGAATGTGTCTCACAATGTTCACAAGAAACTGCTACTTCTGGTGCTATATGATACTTGTTGTTGAATGAATCATATATTTTCCAAATCAACAGATCATTCTGGAAAAAGCAACCTTTTGTCATTTTTTCCCCAGGTTTTCATGATTCATTTTATAAGTTTACTACTAAATCATGTTCAGAGTAATTTTAGCCAAATTATGTGTGTGGTCTTCTTTAGTTATTCAATTAGCATAAATAAATACGCCCAGTGGTCCTCCCTTTACAGCTGCGGTTGCCGCAAAATCAACAAAAGTCTTAAGTAGACTGTCAAATTAAAATGTTGAACGTCGGCGAGGCAGGGCTCAAACTTAGTGAACTTTTAGCTAGTGTGTCACAATCGAAACGATATTTGGGGATGGGTTGTTTCCTTGTCAAAATTTGTCCCTAAAGACAATTTTGAGATTATGTCACTTCTGTCACGCCATTTTCGGTTTGGTTTCTGTCCGATTTCCAAAATGGCCGCCATAATTTAACGAAAAACGAATTTCTAGTTAGGATGGGTGAGTATCATGCAAAGTAAGACTTGTGATATATCATATATAGGGTTTTCGTAGCCACTGAATTTAAAATTGAATTATTTATTGGAATTTTCGATGAAACGGAAAGGTTTGTTCCGCACAGTTATTAGCTTAGGAGGGACAAATACAATTTGTAGAACCAGATATTTGATGTTAATGAACCCATATTTTCAAGGACACCTGTTTCACACAAAATCTTATTATCTATCCAGACGAACCTTCAGTATAATAATCTATCTGCATACAAAGTTTATGAAAATACACTTTCAAGCAGCATTTAATATGGTCTACCACCTGTAGGACTCCCTTCAACTTAATAAATTGTTTATTGGAATTTTCGATTAAACGTAAACTTTCTTGTACCTGTAAAATACTCGACTAATATACCAGTTGTTAATTTGTAACATGTTTAACATCATATCTTTCCACGCGAATTAACAATAAATTGTTCATTCCATTAAACGGAAACATTTTTTATACTTGTAAAATAAATACCAATTGTTTATATGATACGTTGAAGTCTACCATGTAATACGGAAATTTGCAACACGTTTATAAGCACCATATCTTTCTACATGAACTAACAATAAATTGTTCATTGGATAAAAAGGAAACATTTTTTTTTATATAACTGTAAAATAATATTCGAATTATCGTTTTAACATCATATCTTTTGCCTCCCTTTTCAGGGATGGACACTCAAAAGGAGTATAGTAGTTTCGGGGGTCCCTAAACTAGTCAATGTTCTTGCGTAGTCATGAATTTATGTCGTTTTTGATGAATTATTAAGATATATGCATAAGCTAAAATCACCAGGATATACTCTAGAATGTACCATTTATATTACAGTCAGTTTTTTCAAAAGAAATTTCGAGCCTGGTTGTAGAGAACCATGTCGTTCATCTCACGGAGCAAAGGTAAGCCTGTCCTATCCTAGGTATATGTGTAATTTTATGTCAACTTCACAATTGTCAGTATAAATATAACATTTACTTGACAATTATCACAATTTTCATCTGGTCTTAAAACATTTTAATTGGATTTGTGTTCCTGTTGTTAAAAGCTTTCCAAATATGTATAGTTTGTTTAATAGGGAGGACCTTGTAGCGGAACTGTGTTTCTAAGCAAGTTAAAATTTTTGGCTGCAGGCCTACTAGACTATACAACAAAAGTTGCCGGGCATAGAGGCGTTAATGTAAAAACGGACCACATTACCATTTCTGAACGAATAAGAGATTTTAAATTCTTAACAACTGGATATATCATAAATAATTTTCAATACGGCTAAAAATGGTGCAAAGGCATAGTAGATGAAATTAAAATGCCTCACTATTTTGGTTAAATGTCTTGTGATCTGTGAGATCCAGAATAATCAATTCCATATGCCCCATTGTGTTGTTTATGGTGGGTGGGTGTGTGTGTGGGTGGGGGGGGGTCGCATAGGATGTGTCATTTTTAGCAGTATCATTAACATCATTTTCAGATATTATAAGCTATATAAATCAGTCATTCATGTTATGGAAATTCTGGCCGCCGTTTTGAATTTTCCCCATCTTGAATTTTTAAAACCTTTTGTTTAGATTAAACATACATTATGCAAGAGCTAAATCTGCCTATTGCAGTTCTTTCTTTAGGTCTGAAATGTTTTCTAAATTATTATTTAGACATTAATTAACTGATCCAGGCCACAATCAACTCTCGATGGCATCAGATTTCTCCGATATCAAATAGATTAGAACGGTTCAGCCATATTTTGATTTAATCTAAAAATGGAGGAGCGAGACTTAGCTTCGAACAACCAGTTCAGCCATATTTTGATTTAAGCTAAAAATGGAGGAGCGAGACTTAGCTTCGAACAACCAGTATGGTGGTTGAAATTATTGCATGTGTCTTGTCAAACCTTCAAAGGCTAATATATTCGCTCGCAATAGAGTAATTTGAATGAAATTGTCAAATTATTCATTTTACATTATCTATTTTCGAACTATTGTAGCAAGAATGGTAAGCTCTTTATCTAAATCTTACGTAATGAATCTTTAATTGTAAGCTCATTGGATAGTACATGTCATATCATACAATGAAATGACTATTATCTGACATATTGGCCATTTTAGGAAATTTTGTCGCCATTTTGAATTTTCGCCATCTTGGATTTGGGACACTCATATTTGAGATTATTTTTTATGATCAATGTTTCTGATATCTATTCAATCACTTTAGTTGACCAAACAGATAATTTGGCTTATATGGGTCTGAACACGATTTGTTAGTAAACTTACGAACAGACATGAAAAAAAATCGAAAATGTTGCTTTTTTCAGATAAATCTTTTATTTTAAAACTGATAGTATTGATTAAACAACATATATCATATACCAGTAGATGCAGAATTATATTATGAACATTTTGAGACATATTACATATCCATATGGGTGAAACTGTTGAGGAGTTATGAAGACTTCCTCGACTCGCACTATTTCAAATAAGAAAAAAAAACGGCGGCCATTTTTAAAGATGGCCGCCAAACTGACATTTGGCAAAGTGACCCGGAAGTCCATTAACCAATTTTGGACACTTTAGACCTAAGGCTAACTGAAAATCATAGTTAAACCAATTCATCAAATTGGTAATGAATATCTGCCTTTCACATGGACTATATGTTTAGGGTAATGTGGCACCGGTGAAACCTGTCACTACTGCTTCGCAGTTATTTATTTTTTTTTCCACTTGAGCATATCTCAGAAACTATTTGTCGGATCGACTTGATGTCTTCGGTTTTACTGAAAAAGTGGGTGTGACTTAGAGATTAAAGCTATTTCGAACTTTCTCTAACAATGCGAAATCTCCGAAGTTGTCTTTTTTTGAAATATTGCCGTAATATTAACAATAATTGTCGAATTTTAACATTTGATACATTTTGACATAGCCTGAGACACGGTAAATAGCTACGATTATTTAGATTTTTAATTTTCGATTAATCTTCAAAGATATTAGGGACCAAATTTTGAAAATTTAAATTTTGACAAAAAACTTTTTTATTTATGAATATTTTTTTATGGTGCTTTACCCATAATTATAGGGTCATGTGATTTGAACAAAAATATGAAAAAATTTTGTATCGATAATTGAACTTGGCCGCTATTGGCTAATTCAGTTGATGGGTTCTAGGTTAATTATTTATTGCTCGATTTGTATAAAACAAAGTTCATATGCTCAATGGTGCAAAGTCTCAACTTTTTTATTACCGATAAAGCTTTCTGTCAGCAGCGGAAATGACGTAATTTTGACCAAAACTACAATTTTGGCGGTTAGGTACGTCTTTTCGCAAGCAAATATTATTTTTTAAAAATAAGTAAAAAGTAAGAAGATGCGCCATGTAAAGGCGCAAAAAAGTCGGAAGCAGTTTTTTTAATTTCAATTTCATTTTTGTGCCATTTCGATTTAAAGGTGAAAAACGGTGTAAAATTGAACTATTTACAACCCATTCAGGCGTTTCATATTTTGAAATATTTCTTTGTGAATTTCATAAACTTGTATTATTAATTCATACGAAGAGAATCTATCTCAAAATTAGTTTGTAATATGAGCAGTTGCCGAGAACTGGTCAATTTTGCAAGTGCCACTTTTTATGCTATTTTGACTGTAAAAGAGTCAATTATTATTCGATTTTCATTCAAATGATACCATTTGATGCGTAATGTCAATTGTGACTAGGTCAAAGCAATTTAAAATTTTCAATATCACCGGAAATGATGTAATTTTGGCAAAAACTATATTTATAGCATTCAAAACAAATAATTTATTCAGATGAGTCATATTTGTTATTTGTTTAATATTTGGATAGTTGATTCCAATCAACTAATAGAATGAACCCATAGGATCATATAGATATCACAAAATGGTTTCTAACTTGTTCAGTTGCGGAGAAATAGGCGATTTTCAACAGGTCACTTCTCAAGGTTTTTGGTCCATAAAACTGTCAATTATTATTCGATTTTCATAAAATTTTCACTGTCTGATACCTAATCCATTTACGATTTCATACAAGTAATTTAAGATTTTCATTACCACCGGAAGTAACGTCATTTTGGCAAAAACTGTATTTTTAGCCTTCAAAACAGATATTTTATTCAAATGAGTCTGATTTGTAATGTTTTTAAAATTATGATATTTGATTCCAATCAGCAAATAGATTGAACGCATACGATCATACAGATACCAGAAAATGGTTTCTAACTTGAATGGTTGCAGAGAAATAGGCGGTTTTCTACAAGTCACTTTTCAAGGTTTTTGGTCTATAAAAGTGGCAATTATTGTTCGATTTACATAAAAATTTCACCATGTGATGCCTTATGCCATTTCTGATTTCATAAAACTAATTGAACATTTTCATTATCACCGGAAGTACTGTACACTTACATGTAAAAAATGTATAAAATCAATTGATATTGCTGGATTTGGTTGATTGGGCGTCCATTTTATTTGATGTGTGCAATGCTTATGTGGAAACTTGTTTAATGGTTTCATTGGTACCAGAAGTGACATATGTGTAGGGTAACGTGGCACCGGTGAAACCCGTCATTACTGCTTTGCAGTTCTAGTTATTATTATTATTATTATTTTTCCACTTGAGCATATCTCAGAAACTACTTGTCGGATCGATTCGATGTCTTCAGTTTTACTGGGAAAGTGGGTTTGACTTAAATTTTAAAGCTATTTCTAACGTTCTGCGACAATGCGAAATGTCCGAAATCACCGAAGTTGTCGTTTTTCGAAATTTTGCCGTAATATTATCAATAATTGTCGGATTGTAATATTTGATACATTTTGACATAGCCGGAGACAAGGCACATAGCTACAGTTCTTGACATTTTTTATTTTTGACGAATTTTCGGATATAGTAGGCGTCAAATTTTGAAAATATAAATTTTTACGAAAAACTTTTTTATTAATGAATATTTTTATGTGATATTTTACCTAGAGTTAAAGAGTCATCTGATTTGATCAAAAATGGCAACATTTTTTGTCACCGTATTTTTCCTTGGTCCCCATTGGCTAATTCAGTTTTCAGTCCTAGATTAATTATTTATTGTTAGATTTGTATAAAACAAAGTTCATATGCTCCGTGGTCCAAACTGTCATTTTTATTGTTACCAGTACATTTTCCTTTCGATAA
The DNA here is from genome assembly GCF_932274485.2 of Patella vulgata. Classification (NCBI taxonomy): domain Eukaryota; kingdom Metazoa; phylum Mollusca; class Gastropoda; family Patellidae; genus Patella; species Patella vulgata. Next base: position 509,407 of record NC_065886.2, read on the forward strand.
CGGATGTGACGTAAATTTAGCAAAAACTGCAATTTTGACAGTTCGGTACCACTTTTTGAAAGCAAATATTATTTTTTTCAAATCTGGTATGACTGAAAGGGTGTGCCCTGTTAAGGCGCAGAAATCATCGCGCTCAGTGAAAAAATGAGCTATTCACAACCCATTCAGGCTTTTCATATTTTAATATATTTTTTTGAAACTTTCATAAACTAGTAGCAATAATCCATACAAAGAGAATGTATGTGAAAATTAGTTTGTAATATGAGCAGTTGCCGAGAAATGGGCAATTTTGCATGAGTCACTCTTTACGCTAGTTTGCCTGTAAAAGAGTCAATTATTCGATTTTCATAAAAGTGACACCATTTGATGCGTAATGTCAGTTTTAACGAGGTCAAACCAATTAAACCGGAAATAACGTCATTTTGGCAAAAACTGTATTTTTAGCCTTCAAAACAGATATTTTATTCAAATGCGTCTAATTTATAATGTTTTTCAAATTATGATATTTGATTCCAATCAACATATAGATTGAACCCATACGATCATACAGATACCAGAAAATGGTTTCTAACTTGCACGGTTGCAGAGAAATAGGCGATTTTCTACAAGTCATTTTTCAAGGTTTTTGGTCTATAAAAATGGCAATTATTATTCAATTTACATAGAATTTTCACCATGTGATGCCTTATGCCATTTCTGATTTCATAAAACTAATTGAACATTTTCATTATCACCGGAAGTACTGTACACTTACATGTAAAAAATGTATAAAATGAATTGATATTGATATTTAAAGGGTTTTAGATCTTTTAAAACATGTTGTAAGTTGCATCAAAATCCTATAAAAACTTTAAAAGGTTTTGCAACCTAAATATAAGATTTTTCATACAATCAGGGGCCATAATCCGGGAAGCTGGGTTCATGCAAATATCAAAAGGAATGAAGATCTTGGGGTTATAAACATAAACTATTAGCGAACAGTCAGCAGTCATTTTATTGGGCAGTTCATAATTAAATAATAATAATATCGTCATTTATATAGCGCGTTAATACTGAAGAAAACAGTTTCTAAGGCGCTGTTGGTTTTTATATTCACTGATTATTTACGGTTTTGAAATAGGAATGTTTTGAGTTGAGATTTAAAATGGCCCACAGACGGTGATTGTTTTATTGATTGTGGTAGTCTATTCCATAGAAAGGGACCAGCATAAGAAAAGGCACGTTTTCCAAGTTGTAAGTTAATGGCTGGAGATTTTAGAAGATGTTTTTTCTGAGAACGGAGATTTCTGCTGGTAGTATAGGGTTCTACAAGACTTTTTATATAAGATGGAGCTTGGCCGTTTAACGCATTGAAGACGAAGTGGAGTAACTTGAACTTAATTCTTTGCTGAATTGGGAGCCAATGTAAAGATAGCAATACAGGGGAGATGTGTTGATGTTTTCTAGTTTTAGTGAGGAGACGAGCTGCTGAATTTTGAACATGTTGTAGTTTGTTAATCTGATAGTCTGGTAAGCCATATAGTAAACCATTGTGGTAATCTAGTTTAGTTGAGATGAATGCGTGAATGAGTTTTTCTTTATTTTCACAATTGAGATAGCTTTGGATCTTTCCAATTCGATGTACAGTGCACTCTGTCACATCCGAACTCTGATCACTCTGGCACTCTGTCACATCCGACACCATTTTCATGTCCCGATTGATTTCCTTATTACTTCAGCTAAAAAATCTCTGGGTAATTCGACCTCAATCAGCCGTCCCGTCATACGGTTTCCATTGAATCGACACCGTATAATCCGGCCTTCAATCGGTGGGTGTGAAGCAAACACTTACCGATCAATTATCCGTGAGATTAAAACTGGATGGGTGTCAAGCCACAAAAGATTAACAAGCAATCACCAATCAATTATCTGTGAGATTAAAACTCGCTACCGTTGGTCGTTGTTGATTACTTTGATAATTTTAATCTCTTGTACGACAGTTGTGACAAATACTCAAGAATATCCACGAATTTTTACCCCGAATTCACAGTCGTTAAAATATTCCTAGCACCTGTTGGAAACATTCGTTGCGCATGCGGATTGAACCTGAATAACCTATAAGTTTGGTAACCCTACGGATCTCTTCGAACCGTGTGACGACGACCTGGGGATGCTCGATTCACAGTCCGGAACGTCCCGAATTGACAGAATTGCAATCGAGTGACGCAGAATTCAGTCCCGACGACGGAGGGTTAGTGAGTAGAATTGTGATGTAATTTTCACCCAATTGTCACTATTTTTCGGGATTGAGAGAATTCAATTCCGGAACGTACAATCGAGTACGCCCATTATCAACGAACACGTGATATCAAAGACAAGAGTGGGATCAATTGAAGACGGTGAAGAAGATAAATTAACGACACACTTGACTTAGTCACTATTTTTGGGATTGAGAGAATTCAATTCCGGAACTTTCAATCGAGTTCGCCCATTATCAATGAACACGTGATAGCAAAGACAAGAGTTCGATCAACTGAAGACGGTGAAGAAGATAAATTAACGACAGACTTGACCTATTTAAAATGCCTACGCATGTTAAATGAAATAAAAATTAATGTAATACAATTTTGAATGTACAGAAATCATTTTTAAAGGGAATAACATTCTGGTGATTCGAAGTTCTATGTTCGAAGCTACATTGTAATAATACTTCCGGTTTTCGAAGAACACTGTATATGATAGAAGGCAGTGGAGCAAATACTTTGTATGTGATCTTTAAATGATAGGTTTGAGTCTAATATAGCACCAATATTTCGAGCTTTATGGGTTCCTGAAATTATTTCTTTATCAAAATTAACTATCGTTTGATCAATTTTCCGGAGTTGTTGCTTGGTTCCAATTACTAGCAGTTCTGTTTTATTTGGATTTAATTTCAAGAAATGTTCTGTCATCCACGCAAGAATTTCTATGAGACAAAGTTCTATATTTTGTATCGTAGAATGTTGAGAGTTCAGTCCAATTTTTATTTCAAACTCAACAGCTTTTTAAAACTGGATAACAATTGTGACCTCCACAAGGTCCATAAGATAAAAACATGGTTTTCCGTACAATCGGGGGACATAATAAACAACATAATTAGCGGTCCAAAGTTTGCTAATGTCGCAAGGAACTTTAAGTATCATCATAATCTGATAAAAATTGTGACCTCTAGAGTGTCCACGAGCTAAGGCGTCATAATCCATGAAGTTACGGTCCGATACATGCCAACCTATATTTCAAGTTTCATCAAAATCGGAAAAAAATTAAGACCTGTAGAGTGTGCACAAACAAAATGTGAACTGACGCCCTGACACACAGATGGACAGAGGTGACAACATACGTCCACATCAAAATGTGATTCCAAATATATATAAAGAGAGAGGAATCCAAAACCATTGTACTTCAAATGTATCATTTGTATAGTTGTATTCTCTGAAGAAGTAAGTTTTTATACTTACGAAACGTAAGCGTATAAAAAATAGGTAATCAAGACTTTATTTATTATCCTAACAATGATAGCAATGACAACCGAGACTACACGGATTACTCATGTGTGTGTGCAAACAAGGCAAAACAATTTTCGATCTTAATCTTACCATTTGTCCCAGAACAAACCCACGGCAAGTGACCTAAACAGTGCAATTTGTTACATTTAAATGGTTTGGAACATTCCTATTTCCTTCAATTGTGACAAAGAAATATAAGATAAGAAGAACCCTGAGCATTCCCAGTCGAATTTCATTCATTCTCGCTTTTTGAAGCTTAATATATACTTTTTACGCTTATTACGTTGTGCCTTTTCAGATTTTAAAACATTTTATATAATATAATCACAAATCAGTCGTAAGTTAATTGACGCAATCTTTGGGATCTTTTCTTGCGATTTTTCAGAGGGTTAGGGTTAGAGTTAGTTTGTGATATTTTTATTTCCGTATTATATGTTATCCTTACACATCGTACAGTGAAATAAATTTAGCGACCTGCTTACAAATATAAACTTTATCAACTTACAATGTACTATAACCATCAGTTGTTTAGATTGAGAACCATGTATCTCTGTATTTGTAGCCTGACAGGTGTAATTACCAGCTTGTTGTCTGTTGTTCAGTGAGAGAAGTGCAGTAGATGATATTGTAGTTGAACCGTTATACCACCTGATATTACACGGTGATGGATTACAGTCACCTGAACAGGTTACAGTTTTACTTTCATTTTCTATCACCGTTATACTAGAACTAGTTGGTGTAAATCTGATATTCTCTGGTCCATCTGTTAAAAGTTAAATTATTGTAATTATAAAGATGATCCATGTTTTGCTAATAGGGAAGATTGTAATGACTATTACGTAAATAAATATATCTGAAATCTGTTATCTATATAAGGCCATGTTAATTTAATTCTGTGTTTCAGGTTTTAGGTTCTCCAGAATTCAATGAGGGAGGGAGGTCAACACAACACACCTCCCAATTTTTAACATAAAACACATTTTTTCAACACAACACAAACTCAGAATATAGCTGAATATACCCAATAGAGCCATCTCCAGGATTGTTTTACTGATTTCCAGGAAGATTTTCTATTATTACTAGATAATCCATCAGGTGTGGATGTCATATTCTATGTTGTACTATAACTGCATTTTAAGGCCGCCCTGGAGGCACTCAAACTGGTCTATTGATATTATCATTGCAGTTCAGTGGCACTGCCATCCACATCTAATGGAATGTTAATTTATCAATAATAACATAACTACTCTAATGTATAAATTTATATCATATACTCTTAATAAACTTGTACGATGGAAGTTGTAGGTAAGTTGAAATAAGTCGCCCTGTACCGGAAATACTAGTAAATAAAATAAAAATTGTCCAGTCCATGTGTCAGGACAAACAAGTCTATGTACACATGTAACCAAGGACAATGTGGCAGCGAAAGTTCGCGTGCTGACACATGGAGTAATGTAATAATGTTTTAAACTTATGACCGTGATTTGTTTTCAAATCTTTCTGTATACAAATTACGATATTATTTTATTTTTTAAAACAAATATTTATGCGTGTAAATTAAAATGTGCGTATGTCGCCTAAAATAGACAGGCATGTGCTCGATAGTGAAGAATGTACTGTGTGGATAGGTACGCGCGCGGAGCTGTCGAAATCAAAACACAACACAAACTACCGTGTAGAAAATCAACACATCCATGGATTTGATGATGTGAAAGCTACGCGCGCGGTTGACCCGAAACGCAGAATTAATTTAACACGGCCTAATGGATTACAATCATGTAGGTTATAACTAATACTTACAATAAACTGTTATCTGTAGTGAGTAGGGTAATACTTACCATAAACTGTTATCTATAATGAGTGGAGTAATACTTACAATTAACTGTTATCTGTAATACTTTAGTCTGCTTGCTGTTGGTGATATTGTTGTGTTGAGCCTGACAGGTGTAATTACCAGCTTGTTGTCTCTTGATATTGTTCAGTGAGAGAAGTTCAGTAGATGATATTATAGCTGAACCTTTGTACCAGATGATATTACACAGTGGATTACAGTCAGCTGAACAGGTTACAGTTCTACTTTCATTTTCTATCACTGTTATACTAGACTTGGTTGGTGTAAATCTGATATTCTCTGGTCCATCTGTTAAAGGGTAAATTATTGGAAAATTAGGAGCAGTCCATTTGCTGATTACACTATTTTGCTTGAATACACTATTTTGCCTATAACGTTTTTTAGGACTTCGAATTCTGTCTTATGGTTTGGATTGTTCGTACTTGGTTTTATTTTATTTTATTAACTGATAGTATCAACATAATATTATCGAGCCTACCACCATGATACTATCATATATAATAAATCCACTTACAATAAACAGGAATAATTACAGGTGGACTGGTGCCAGTATTTAAATTATCTCTACAGGTCCAGGTTCCAGCATCAGTTGATGTAACATTAGTTATATTAAGATACAGTTGTTTGTTGTTACCATTCATACAACCACATGTATATCTGTTATCAGATGATGATTGACACATAGATAATAATACTCTACAGATTCTGTCATTACCAATGTTAAACAACACAGCTTGAGGTATATTATCAACAGATATCCCACATGTAAATCTATAATCCCCTCCTCTAATACCATATGGTGCTGATCCTGATAAACTGTATGTTTGACCTGTAACAGAAGTAAGAGACATGTAAATCTATAATCCCCTCCTCTAATAACATATGGTGATGATCCTGATAAATTGTATGTTTGACCTGCAATACAAGAAAGAGGTGACATGCTTCATTTTCCCTAGTAAATTTGATAAAATATTACCACCAGACAGGGAATATGATAAGCGGTATCGCATCGCAGTTTGCTAAATAAAAATGACATAAGTGCGAATCAGATATTAGTTTGACTAGCAAAGATTTGTCAAATTTAAGGGAATCTGCGTATCAAGTTTCTTGTCCCAAATCAAGCGTGAAAAATGTTTAACAAACATGATTAACCGTTACACTGCGTACATACATTCTAGTCCCTTTGATGTCGGTCAAAGATTAGTCAATAAACTAATTGCAAGCTAATCGTTTAACAGTCATTCAGTTCTCGATCTAATTAAGTAATTAGTACAGACGTTAAATTTGATAATCCTGTAAATATACAAGCTTGATAATTATTCACAAAAGAATTATTTTTATCTCTAATCATTTTCCTTCATAAGAATTGACCAAGTGTTCCCATCTGCCATCTCATTTGCAATCACACAATATTTTAATCATTTTCCATTCATTGAACAGCAAAATATATCCATCCAATGCGCACACTGTCATTAGCTATACACACTAGTGTAAAGATACATTCAATGTGGGCGTATAAAAAGCATCGAAATCTTTGAGATATCAACCCATACTTAAAGTTTCATCAAATTCAGTATAAATCTATGACCTGTGGAATGCCCACAAACAAAAGTAACGGGGGCGGCGACAAAATACGTCCACATGAAAATGTGACCGTATGAAAAGAGTGGTGTCTTTATTGATCACTTATTAACAAACTATACATGAATTTGTAGTGTATTAATTGGGCTATGAGATGTAATATTTCGTTTTGCATCAATTCCCAGGGGTTGTGAAGAATCAAAAGGTCACATGATCGATTGATTGCCTTTAACATTGTCCTTTCTTACATTTTCATAGCATCAAATGGAAAAGTGCTTCTTGAATTCTGAAAGAAAATATCTCTGGGCAGTTTTTGAAACAATAATAAATCGTTAATCCCAGTGTGAGCGCTAGCCACTCGCCACTTCGCCAATGGGGATTTTCCATCATCTGTGGCAATAATTATTGTTAAAAAGTCGCCACTTTGGCAAAAAGGCCCATGTGGTCCTGTTGGTTCCTTGTTTCTACCTCGTGCGCTTGCCTTTTTAACACAAACAAATAACCAAGAAACCCATTAAAAATTGCTAAAATAATGTTAGACAAAAGAATATATAGACGGGCGACATTGTACTGTGACCATTAGTAATCATTTTTTTCATTGACAGAAATTATCATATTGTTCATGTATTGTCCAATCATGTCTTGTGTACTGAATTACACACAATTTACAAAATGCCTAGAGATGTTGCATTCTTCGATACTTTTGCTTCAGCAACTAATCTATCATTCATAATTATCCACGTCACACATTATCCATATGTACACAATTCCCTTAAATTGTTTTGGTATTTATTTAGATCCATATGAATATCGTGATATTAAACAGTTCTATTTCTTCAACGTCGGTATGACTAGAAATTCTCCTGAATTCCGAATCTACTTTTAGTCCTTGCATTTTAACTCAGTTTCGCACCATTCCGGGCAGTTGCTGCAATAGAAATTCTGACCACGTTTTATGGTCGGTCTACACGTATATTATCACCAAAAAAAAAGTCCCAGTCCGAAATCCGTGCCCAAATTTTGTAATCCTCTGTGAAACAGATTGCGTCCCTCGGTGTCGGGGCATGCACCAAAAAGGAATAAATATGCAAAGTTCCAGGATGATCTATTCAGAATTGTAGCCTGTACACAATCAACACCAAAACTGGGCATTTAAAAACCAATTAGCAATTTTCCAATCTTACCGTTATCTATTCCCGGTATGTTACACAAAATTACATGATGAATATTACCCGGAGCAAAATATGAGATATAAAATGGATGAAGTTTTAGCTATAAGCATGACATAATTTGAAAAATATCAAAAATGTTGTACAACTTGACCCCCATTAGTAAAAAACTTAATACTTCAAATGAACATTATGGTACACACCTCTGGTGAAGTCACGTAAGGGTAAAAAAAAAAAAAAAGTCCACAGCATATCGTTTGCATTTTCATTGAACACATACCCAAGGCTGTTCAGAAGTGAAAAAATGAAAATCTTCTATAGACTAAATTCGAAAATATGCCAAATAAAAGAAAAAAAAATATTTAAAGTTTACTTCTTCCGCGATATTCTGACATTCATTCTTGAAAGTACTTGACAACTGAAGCAATATAGTAAAATGCATACAATTCAATATGCGCAAATATCGAAAGGAACCGAGATCCTAGTGTTATAAACTTACATTTCAAGTTTCAACAAAATCCAATAAAGATAGGTTGCCAGGCAACAAAACATACGCCCACAGCAGCTATATCATTCGGGCAGTCAACAAGAGTTGTCGCATATTTTTACTTTTTTCGGTAATGAAACATTTATAATACATTAAAATCTGATAATAAGTAACAACTCATTAAGTAATTATCAGAATACCATTAAAATTTGTTTGGTTTTAATAAAGTTCTGCCCCATGCTAACGTTTAGTATACGAAACTTTTAACATCATGGATTTAGCTGTTCAAGTCATAAAGATTCATTGAAAATCAATATACTTGTTTGACTCAAGACATTAAACATTTTGTATAAATTAAAAGTCAATCGGATATTAACAAGATTTTTCAAAGTGATCAAGAGCCATAACTCTGGCAAAAAATATCGGAAATCGCTGAAAATCAATAGGATTCTTCGTCTCGTGACCTTAAACACAGTGTATCAATTTAAAGTCAATCGGATATTAACTTTAGCCTCTAGAGCATCCACAAGATTTTTCAAAGTGATCAAGGACCATAACTCTGGAAGTAATTACCGGAAATTGCTGAAAATCAATAGGATTCTTCGTCTCATGACCTTAAACACTGTGTATCAATTTAAAGTCAATCGGATATTAACTTTAGCCTCTAGAATGTCCACAAGATTTTTCAAAGTGATCAAGGGCTATAACTCTTGCAGTAATTATCGGTAATCGCTGAAAATCAATAGGCTTTTTCGTCTCATGACCTTAAACACTGTGTATCTTGTGGACGCCGGACGGACGGGGGCGACAACAATATACGATCATATTTCAATGTGGGCGTATAAAAATTGTGACCTCTACAGGGTCCACAACCTTGATATATCATATTTTTACGATATTTGAGAACCAATGGCGGCCATTTTGTCTGTCAATTTTGGGCCGTTTTTCACGAAATTAGAACTCTGCCGTCCTTAGGGTGTAACAGTAATAAAATAATATGTTTTTTTAAGTCGGATAAAAATTATGACCTCTATAGGGTCCACAAGCTAAAAACGCGATATTTCGTACAATCATGTGCCATAATTCAGGAAGTTACGGTAGGAATATCGAATGGAACCGAGATCTTTGTGTTATAAACTTACATTTCAACATTCAACAAAATTGGATTAAAATTGTGACCTCTCTAGGGTCAACAACCTTGATATACCATATTTTTATGCTATTTGACAATGAAGGGCGGCCATTTTGTCTGTCAGTTTTGGGCTGATTTTCACGAAATTTGATTTTAGCAGTCCTTAGGTTTTAATGGTGATATAATAATAAGTTTTTTTAAATCGGATAAAAATCAGGGGGCGTAATTCAGGAAGTTAAAATTCAATATGCACAAATATCGAAAGGAAACAAGATTTTTGGGTTATAAACTTACATTTCATGTTTCAACAAAATCGGATAAAAATTGTGACCTCTGTAGGGTCCACAACCTTGATATACCATATTTTTACACTATTTGAGAACGAACGGCGTCCATTTTGTCTGTCGATTTTAGGATGATTTTCACGAAATTCGAATTCAGTCGTCCTTAGGGTGTAACGGTGATAAAATAACACGTTTTTTTAAATCGGATAAAAATTATGACCTCTATAGGGTCCACAAGCTAAAAACGCGATTTTTTGGACAATAAGGGGCCATAATTCAGGAAGTTACTTCCCGAGGGCGCAAATATCGAAAGGAACCAAGATCTTTGGGTTATAAACATGCATGTCAAGTTTCATCAAAATCGGATCAAAATTGTGACCTTTATAGGGTCCACAAGCTAAAAACGTGATTTTTCGTACATGCCAATATCGGAAGCAGCCGAGATCTTTTGGGGATAAACCTATATTTCAAATTTCGTCAAAATCGGATAAGAATTGTGACCTGTAGAGAGTCCACAAACAATTCCAGTTATTGTGTCATACATCACCGGAAAGTAGGTTTTTATGGCTCTTTAAATCTACTTGTTATTTTCTGGCACATTCATGATTACATACTTTAGAAGATATATAGGCATTTTTTTTTTGAGCAAAGAAATGGGTTCTAAAAATAGACTACTTTCAATTCCTTTTATTTATCGAAGGCTCGGATTAGCCCATACCGTGCATGTGATATCACTGAAGTCATGGTCATCCAGCGAATTTGTAAGTGACGGCCAGCTTGATTTGGCTTTAGTGAAGGGTGAGTATTCATAGTGAAGGATGAGAAAGTGACGGCTGACTTGATCTCGGCCGCTCCATGTGTGAGGACTTCAGAAGTGCCTGGATAACACATGACTGTGCAGCGCGTGCGCAGTGACATTTCCGTGTTACTTTCAGTTTGTTTATTCTAGTCTGGTGACAATGAGTCTTAGCCGTTCATGGGTCTGTGTTGATTATGTTTGATTGTTTTTTTGTTATTCGACATTTATGTGCTAAATATGGATATCATAGAGTATAGACATAACCACAACTTAACACCATTTGTATATGCCGTGGAATTATAGGATGGGTTGTTGTTTTTATATTTTCGTGTGATCAAATAGATAGGCTACTATTACTAAGTAAATGGCTTGACTTTTCACCTGCAAATGATACATTGCATTAGCAATGCAAAAGCTTTTTTAAATTTTTGAATCTGACTGAAACTGAATATTTACTAGTTTTTCAACACCTCTCCCATTTAAGAAACCCCACCAAAAATTCAAAATCGATTAAGAAATAAAAAAGTTATTGCACTTTTATGACCCAAAATTGATCGATGTCAGTATACAATTTTTTTAAATTTGCAAAAAAAGTGACCGAAGACAATTTCTCAGCAACCACTGAAGATAAAGGCATCAAATTTTCAGGAAACATCCTTCCAACCATTAACTTTTAAATTGGAATTGATAAATTTTTAATTAAGTAATTTTAATTACTTAAGGCGTTTCGATTTTAAGCCAAATTACCACTTTACCGAGAGCTGTCTATTAACTTACGGGGGAGTAGTAATGCAATTTAATGCTGTTTACTTTTCATGTCTTGTAATTAGTGTCATCTAATTGCCCAGTGTCATCTAGAAACTTAAGGCGTTTGTTTTTGTGTGAAATATTTAATTTCTGTCTCCCAATTGTAGAAACTATGTTCAGATTTAGAATCTGAGTATAGTGTCTAAAATTCTTGAATGAATTGCATATTTGTTGAATATCGTCCATTCTTTGGTATTGCCGACGTCCGTTGGGAAATGTCGATTTACAATGAATTGACAATTTTCCCGGCGTAGATAAAACTCACATTTTATTTATTAGAAAATAACAAAACAATGGACGTATATCTTGTTACTTATAATCTTGCTTTCTGGGTTATTTACCCGCTTCCGCAATTAATAACAAATGTATTTGTGACTTTACAAATTAATGTGTGCAGTTCTCGTTTCGGCCACAAATGAAACGTCATTTTCGCCAGACGTCTAGACGTCTTTGGGGGACTATTTATTTTTGTATCCCCACCCCTTGGGAATGTTGAAGAAATACGAAAGGAGGGGAATTGCTAACAATTGTAGGTACAGTTTCCCCCCATTGAAACGGGCACAAATGAAACGTCATTTTCGCAAGACGTCTAGACGTCTTTGGGGGACTATTTTCGTCAACATTTATTTTTGTATCCCCACCCCTTGGGAATGTTGAAGAAATACGGAAGGAGGGGAATTGTTAACAATTGTAGGTACAGTTCCCCCCATTGAAACGGGCAAGGACCGCATACCGTATCTAGTTTATAATTAGTCTTGTCACAATAAAATCGAGTATTTCTAATCAAAAAACAAAAGCAAAACAATCAGGGTCATTATAATATCTAATATCCAAATACATGGAAAGTTCCTCTACAAACAATATACACATATATTGCACATATAACACTTATCAGTTTACACACTAATATTCAGATACCTCACATCCAAGTTTAAAACCTAATCCGCGTATTGTTTACAAACACCAAATATAAAAACATATTTACACAAAAGTTCAAAATATAATCGGCGATACCAGATTATATTCTTTGAATGACTGTCTGCTATTGTTTTATAAATGACAAATTCCAGCCATGTAACCATATCGCTCACAGACGTGTAATTACACCACCATCGCATGGAATAAACAACAGTCATAAATGTCTGCCGTTAGATTCTTTGAATGGCCACTACCTATTGTTTAATTAATCCCCTAATCCCGACACATGGTTTTGTAGTGAAGTATATTCGTATTGTTACTTAATTGCCATTATGATTTTAGTTTTTTTAGAATACTTCACCGATGTTTTTGTAATAAAGTATACTCGTATTGTTTGTTAATTGGCGTTATGATTTTAATGTTTAGACAACAGTTAATTTACTTGAGATGAAATCTGAATATAAATTATTAGATGGATAAATAAAAGGTATTTTACAATTACATATTGACAGCTTAATCACTCGCCAAAATACAGTTGGATTGATATTATTTCGGCATCATAATTAACTTTAAAACTAATCGTTGATTTAATTTCTGCACACAAAATGAAACTAAATACAAGAATTCCGTATAAGAATCAATTTAGAATACCAAAATGTGGTCAAAACTGTGTAATAAATTATAAAATAAATGATAAATGAATGGAACCTGTTGTAAGGTGGACACTGCATGCTTTCTTTTAACGTTGGGTTAATTGAGGTGCCAGGTAGTCTGAACAACTGAAGATAACATGTGTCGAAAAAGTGACTACGTGCAGTTTATTTTTTGATGTTAAATCACAGGACAATTCTGTTATGGTGAAACCAACCTGCAGGAAATGGACTATATTACAAGTTGAAAGTTTTGCATTGAGGATCGCTCGATTGGTGGCATTTTATTTTTAGTGGGTAAAAAGAGGCAATTCTACCAGTTATCCTAGGTGTTTTGAAGTTACTAGTTTCGTTCGGCTTGAACTCTTCAGACTGGTTAGTCTCAGAAGTGAGGTTTTATTTATACTATTCCAGGACCCCGGTAACCCCGCCAAAATACGCCAAACCCCGGTAAAAGAACCCCGGCAACCTCGCCAAACACTAACCCCGTAAATCATTTTACCGGGGTTCGTGTTTGGCGGGGTTGCTGGGTTCTTTTACCGGGGTTTGGCGTATTTTGGCGGGGTTACCGGGGTTTGGTATTCTGGCGGGGTGGCCGAAGTTATTTTACAGGGTTTGGTATTGTGGCGGGGTTCACGAGTTTGCCAGGTGTCAGGGTTTGGTGTTATAGCTACGTTCATGATTATGTAGATACTAGAGTCGGTATTTTTTAACTAAAGTCAGGAACAGCTAAAATATGATACAGAGTCGACGTGTCTATCCTTGACCAAGGTTTTTTGGTGAAGGTGGGGAACTAGTTTCATTCGTATTGAACTCTTCAGACTGTTAGCATAAATCAGGGTAAACAAGCCCTGATAGGGTCGGGGGCTGGAAAATGAAAGAAAAGGAGAAAGTCGAAGATGGATTGTTATTAGTTTAATAGACTGTGAATAAACGAAGAATTTTCTAAATCTGTGAGGCTTAGTTGGCACGCGAGAGTAATATCTTCTTCAAGTTGTTGTTGCAGGGAAGGTTCCGTGGTGACTTGGAAGAAAAGGTCCGATGCTTGGTCTCTGTTACGCCAGATGTCGCTGCGGCTGGAGCGGACAGTATCCCAGGTTTCTGCATTGAGTTCACTGGGGGAGATGTTGAAATCCCAATTTGTGAAGGAGGGGAAGGGTGCCCCTCTGGGTGTGGGGTGGCTGGAGCTCTGGTCAAAGCTGGTAATGGCCACTGGTGTCGGGGAAGCCGCACGGACAGTTTCCGTGGAATGACTGGTAGATGGGTTGGCGGTCTCCAGTTCCCCTGTGGTGGTGGTAATTATCTGTTGGAGCTGATCCTGGCGCGGACGAGGTGCTGAAGCACCGTTGCAGTTTTGTTTTTTAAGGTATTCTTTTCTCCTGTATGATTTGTTACAGGCAGCACAGGTAAATCTGGGTGCCACGTGGCTCTCCTTCATGTGTCTAAGTAGATGGCACTTCTTAGAGAAGACTTTCCTACATAAGTGACAGGTGCCCATTTTGAGAGAAGAGTTGCTATGACGTCGGGTATCCTATTGTGACGTAAAGCGTGTGACTTAACGTGGAACAGTATAAAATAAGATGGCACGGTGGCACTAAAAAAGGGAGTTGGGAGGCTAAAGAAGATCCAAAGTTGGGACACCCAGTGGGTGGAGTTATAAATAAAGAAAGGAAGAAGGGGGAGGGGGTGCCCAAGTCCAGATTTTGTCGTTGATCCCGTTTGGTTGAACAGTTTTAGTGAAATTTTTGTGAAATTGGTGCCGAGAATTGGCGTGTTCGGAAAATAAGCTAAAGCGTATGTTGGACACTATTCATGATAAAATATTTATAAAATGGGAATTATATGAACTGGGGAAGAAAAGTGTACCGGGACTATAGAGGTAAGTCGTTTAGTGGCTGTGTAGTGACGTTATGTATTAATGAAATTGTTATTGAATAAAGTGATTTATTTTGTTTGTTATTTATGAATGCGACTGCTCTAGATTGGCGAGTCTGCCACTTGGCGTAAAGAAAATTATACTTATATCGAACACTCATATTATACTGACTATGAATATTTCTGCGTCCCTAACATTACACAATGTCGTGTGGACGACTTATTCTACATCCCGAAAGTCGCATGGACGAGTCAACCAATGCAGCGTGGATGGCTTAACCAGATTTTTCGTGTGGACGACTTGACTAGCATATATCTGACAATTGAAAAAAAAATATATTGACTGTCAATATGAGAAAAAGTATAGAATGAATAAAAACAAGGGAATGTATGAACAATTGTCAATTCATTGTAAATCGACTTTTCCCAACGGACGTCGGCAATACCGAAGAATGGACGATATTCAACAAATATGCAATTCATTTGAGAATTTTAGACACTATACTCAGATTCTAAATCTGAACATAGTTTCTAAAATTGGGAGACAGAAATTAAATATTTCACACAAAAACAAACACCTTAAGTTTTCTAGATGACACTGGGCAAACTAATTACAAGACATGAAAAGTAAACGACATTGCATTACTACTCACCCGTAAGTTACTAGACGGCTCTTGGTAAAGTGGTAATTTGGCTTAAAATCTAAACACCTTAAATAATTAAACACTCTGTTCATTTCTTGACAACGTCCGGGAAAATAAACGCCTTGTCTAAAAACTAAACCCCTTTCAAATCTAAATGGTAGTGTTTATTTCTAAAAAACATCCCAAGAAACTGGACGGTTGTAAAGCAGACGATCGTTGTCAAAAGTAAACGGTGTTTCTTAATCTACACGGTAGCACAAACTGGGCGGTTTTTGGTGAATCTTGACGGCATTTAACACATTCTTGACGGCAATCTATTAGCTGGATACGTGTATTAAATTCTAGATGATAAGCTTAGTTTCTTTCCTTTTTTCGTAAAATCTGGACGATACCCGGTCCCTAGTGTAAACCAAATGACAATATCATTAGAATGATTTTTGTTGATATTTTCACAAGTTTTGAATGATTTGTTTTCTTCAGAATTGTCTAGAAAAAGCTATGTAGAGGCAGTAAGAGTGGGAAAATCTATCGATATTTCATGCTGAGTAGGTGATTCACCCACCACTATTCCTACACCACTACAAAGCGTAGGAAAACTGTGCACACACGTGTTGTCTCAATGCATTCAAGAGATGTCACAGAAAAAAGGGTTGCAAGGTTGAGATCACAGTGAATTGATGGATTGAAGGTAAAAATAACAGTAATTTCTTTACTACAACCCTTATGCTCTATTATGCTTACTGTAGATGAAGGGGTTGTGTAGCTCCTGTTACAAACCCAGAATGGTTTTGTTTAAAGTGCAAATGACGTATAACGGTGATGACATAATTATGTTGTACATCGCATGCGCGAAGTCAATAAGGCACAAGTAACTTCCGGCCATATGTCACCATGGCAGAAGCGTACGACATCCTGGAATTTCAAGAACTTGACGGTGTAATTGATGTAAGTTATTTCATAATTTTAATGAGTTTTATTTAAATTAGTTATATAATATACCATCGGGAGTATAAACCATTTATTTTCGGACATTAAATTATCCGAACACACTTTTGTGTCTGCATCATTTTCTACTACATATTATAAAATTATTATTAATAAATTATGATGACATTCACATTTTATTTAGGACTTATTATTTTTATTTATTGTTTTGTGTATATTGTTGTTAGCCTTTGGCATGTCCGTGCCAGTTTTAGCTGGTTTTCCAGTGCCCTTTTCTTTTTTATAACAAGGGGTTTTACATAGGCTAAGCCTGTTCCCCAATCCCATTTAGACATCCTGAATAAAAATATTGTTTATAAAAAAAAAATGTTTATTCTTTACAGTACTACAGCTTTTCTTTGCTAAAGATTTGTTTGAGACATCTCAACCTGTCGTTCCAGTAGCACCCGTAAGTTTTCTACATATACAACATGCATACATAGTCACATAGTGTTTGTAGCAAATGGGCTTGAAACTCATTATAGTCTCGACCATGTCTATATATTTTTGTTTCTTCTCAAACAATCAAATTGCTTTGGAAATGAAATAAAATGGGGTTTAACGTTCTACTGTTCTGCTCCTATGATGGGCTACTGAAGAGGGGCATACGCCATAAGGTGTGCTATGAGGGAAATTTTGCCCGGGCAGAGGCACTATCACCTACTCTTATATCGAATCCCATCTGCCAAGGGATCTTTTACGTGCATTCCAATGTATACACGGGGCCTCCATCCTGCATCACTGACAAGTGGGAACCACGCCGGAAAATCTGGATGAACTTTCTCGGCCAATGCAGGGATCGAACACCTGACCTCCAGGCTAGCGAGCCAGCGTCTTACCCACTTAGCAACGTGATCCCAAATTGCTATGGAACAGTTTCTTTTATTTTGTATAATATTTGCTTTAAAGAACTGTATTAATTTGGTATCAAGCTCGTAATTAGATAAAATTGTGAGGAAAATTATAACCTCCAACCCTGTCTTTGGTTGTGTACAGATTTACACTGGTAATTTTAATTCATAGCTATTGGTTTTGTTTGGTTTTTATTTAAGTTTTTTCCATTGTTATTTATTTTCTTTTTAAGGTGCAAACTAATCCAGTTAAAATCAATGGGAAAGTTCAAGTAGTGGTTATATGAAAAATGATCTGATGTTCACATGATCTCAAAGGTTTGCCGAACCTCAATCGAGTTTAACCCCAACATGGAATATTATACATCAGAACTGTTCATCAGTACATGCATCTGCCTGTGCATTTTCTAGTATAAGTTTATCATTTATAACTTTGAATAGTTAAATTACTATTCAAGATAACTAATTTAAAAAACAAGAACAACAATATGTGGTTGGAATGATCCAAGGCTCTGTTCAAAGATATTTTATCCACATGACAGTGATGCTTGTCAAATAAAACTTGTGACTTTAACAGATAATGACCATTGATAAACACTAAAGGCAAATAGAAATGCACAAAAAAATCCATAAGCTTATGATAAATTAACTTATCCAGGCCCTAATCAACTCTCGATGGCATCGGATTTCTCCGATATTAAATAGATTAGAACAAGTTAGCCATATTTAAGCTTGATTTAAGCTAAAAATGGAGGAGTGAGACTTTACTTCGAACAACCAGTACGGTAGTTGAAATTATTGCACACGTCTTGTCAAACCTTCAAAGGCTAATATAATGTATATTTAAGAATAATTTAATACATTTATAAAGCTCACACATTACAAGTAGTGCGTGCACCTGTATAAATTTTGTATAAATTTTGTTATCATTCTTAATATTTTATACTGAGGTTTAACGTCCTACTTATAACTTTTCTGCTCAATTTTGATTTAAAGATTTGCTTTAATCTTGCAATTCTGGATGTAACAACATCATATTACGATGATAACATGTGAGAATGTTTTGAAGATTGCGTAAACGCACCCCTAACAATTCTCAATCAAAAAAATTAAACCCAACAAAATCAGTATGTTGATTTTTCTGGTACACACGTGGGTTAATAATGCAGCTTTTAACACTGAGAAGTAGTAAAGGTGAGATTTGTACGTTTCCAGTATAGTTTTCTCGTTTTTTAGTAAATTTCTATGAATGTCGGTAAAATTCTAATTATCGCAACAAATCTAATACGAAGAGGCTAAAATCTGTAGGTGCGGTGTGTTAATTAACAGGGGTGAGAAATTGACTGAAAGGTGATTTAATTATCGCCAGGGGTGATAATCTCGGCGACAGTGCTTTTTCTGTACTGGTGTGTTAATTAACAAACGGGTTAAAAACGATTGACACGGTGTGTATTCTTTGTTTGGTGAGTTTTCTCTAAAGCGTGTTATAACTGCAGCAAAGGTGATTTATCAAGGACCAGCAGGCTTTATCTGACGCGTAGGTGTTAAATCTAATTTACTGTGCGATCGGTCTTTGTTAATTGTCGGTCTTTATACGTGGATTTATACGTGGGATAGGTACGTATATCCTTTGTTATACGTATTTCATTTCTTGATGAATACTGTGTGTTTTGTACTTCGTACCATAGTCGGACTGCAGTTATTTATATATTTGATCGTTTTTGTGGGTTTAATTTGTTTACAAATTATCGTGCGTACCACTGTGCGTATCTTAAAATTGATCACACGTAGTACCGTCATTTCCCGATATCATAACCAACCCCAATTTGATTATCCGATATATTCTAATCGCCATTGTTATCAGATTAACGAATCTTGTTTCGAAAGCAAGTTTATAAATGTAAAATTGCACAATTAATGAAAATCTATAAGTTTTCGTCACTGCTATATTTACTACGCGTTGGCGTATTAATATATAAATGTATAGTTTCTTGCCTGGGTCATAGATAGGACTACGGAGAAAAAGTAATTTCCTCACTATATATAACAAATGATAACTCACATATCAAATAACACTGATGAAAATAGAGACATGCGCCCGCTTCCACCCACGGTGATATTGCCAATTGCCGAACATTATTCAGATTCGATCGAACTGAAGTAGTAGTACAGCAATTGATAATATCGATATGACAAAAATTTCTGACTTTGTTAATAATCATATCCCAGGTATAAAAATAACAGAAGTTAATAAGTCCCTAAAAGCTCTAGATATCACAAAAACCGTTGGACTAGACTCTGTTAATGCCCTATTTCTTCAAAAAGGTGCACACATAATATCTGAAAGCCTAACCTATATTTATAATATTTGTATTGATCAGAATGTTTTCCCTACTGTTTTAAAAACTGGTAAAGTTTTACCTTTATACAAAAATGGACCCAAAAATGATCCAAACAACTACCGACCAATTTCCATATTACCAAGTTTATCAAAAGTATTAGAAAAACATGTCTAATCACATCTTACTGAATATCTTAATAAATATAATTTGTTGTATTCTAACCAGTCCGCGTTCAGATCTAATAGCTCCTGTTTGACTGAAAATATGTATGACTCCCTAAATAATAATCTTCTATGTGGGGCCATTTTCTTTGATTTTAGGAAAGCATTTGACCTTGTTAATCATAAGCTGTTACTACAAAAATTGCAATTATATCAATTGTCCAAGACATCTATAATGTTTCTCAATTCATACCTGCTTGATAGACAACAAAGGACCTTTGTAAATGGTGATTTGTCTTCTTGTAAACCAATAGTTCATGGCGTACCACAAGGTTCAGTTTTTGGTCCTTTGATTTTTAATATTTTTATAAATGATTTACCTCTGTATTTAAATTCTAAATGTGATCTTTTTGCTGACGATACAACCATTTATACTAGTGCAAAAACTGTTTCTGACCTTCAGAACAATCTTCAAATTGATACAGATACGGTGATGAATTGGTGTAGACATAATAGCATGATAGTTAATGAGGTCAAAACAAAATCCATGTTAATTACAACTAGACAGAAGCGTAAACATTTATCGTCTGAACTTAGTATTAAAATCAATGACTCAGTCATCGAAACTGTTTCCAGGTTCAAACTTTTGGGAATTATTTTAGACCACCATTTACGGTGGACTGACCATGTACATTATGTGATCAAAATTGTGAATCAGAAGATTTTCCAACTTCGCAAAATCAAGCAGCTACTACCACTTCAATATTCGTTCTCTATTCTACAAAGCCTATATACAAACCTATCTAGATTATTGTTCACCAGTTTGGGATCAGGGTGACTCTACTGCTTTGAGCACACTAAGTCGTCAACAAAACAAAGCCTTTAAATTGATTCTAGGTTTAGAACATACAAAAGATTTGGCTCCAGGCCTTGCCCAAATCAAACTCTAAAATATTAAACAGCGTCACTTACTGAACAAATATGCATTTATTTACAAAATTATTAATCAACAATGCCCTTCATATTTAACCAACATCCTCTGCTACTACGATACTCCATACTCTAATATCAATAACAAAATTGTCATTCTTCGGCCTAATCTATCTGTTGTTAAAAACAGTATTAGATTTACTGGTGCCCATTTATGGAATTCTTTACCTGACTGTTTAAAATATTGTAAATCATATTATTCATTTCGAAGGCAATTATTTAAATTTGTAACCATGTAGAGACCTAGTATAGTCTTCTATATAGTAGTACTTATATACATTGGGAGCGCTCGGAAGAAATGTATTATGGTCATTTCCATTAATTAATTTGTCTATTTACATGTACCATAAGCATAATATTAGATGATAATTATATGATTCGTGTGTGAAAACATTATTATATTGTGATTGTAATTAATATTTTCAATTGTGTTTTTGTTAATATTCTTCTGTCAATATTGCTCTTCTGTTTTCAAATTTCATTGGTCACGTCTTTAACTTCTGTTATAAATAGGGTGACCCACCATAAATAAATATCTCCATATATCTCGACAATTACGCCACAATATTTATATATATGCCAAGCCTCAAATCAGTTTCACACAATTATAGTCACTAAAAAAATGATCATGTTGTACTTAATAAGCTATGACCATTAATCATGTATAAATAATAGACTGAAAACTGGTTCCAAGAGTCATCCATAACATCCAGACACTTTTGAGTAAAAGATAGGTTACGTGCCCTTGTTTTGAAATTAGTCTCGCTTAACCAGTCTATCGACCATTCTACGTCTGATTGACAGGTCGGGATAATCAAGACTACTTTTTTACAAAACATAACAGGAAGCTAGAACAAGAAATTGAATTTAGAAATAAGCACGTTAGGTAGATCAACAATCGTTTTAAGAAGCTTGTTAAAGTAAAATGAAACGGATATTGCAAGTCAACTAAACAAGACAAAGTTTAAGCAAAAATTAGGTGAACTGTATGGAGATGACACAGAGAAATTACGTAGGATTCGGGAAAATTTATATAAATATTCCTGTACAACAAAGAAAGAAACGACTACTGGGAGACTCGTAAGACGTGAGTGCCAGTAGAAAACTAAAGGAGGACATATTTATTTTATTTCACTTTATAGACGGAGGCTGTAGTGAAATCGACATTAAGAGGATGATTAGTAATCGCCAATATAATGTGCCCAGTGGAGCGGTAACTGCAAAATTTTGTGGTAGTAATAGTTGCTTGAACAGCCCTTCTACTAATTCTAAATCGATAGTGACACCGAATACTGCTGATGACTTGAGTAGTGTTATGACTCATTTTTTGTCACTGAAACGATTCATATATGACGAAGTACAAACGATAACCAATAAAATCGAGAAGTTGCACGAAGAAAGAAAGTGTGAGTTAACTGATATCAAATCAATACTGAAAATTATTAAACATGAAAACAATCGGCTGAAAATGGAAAACATTGACCTCAGGAAACAAAACGAAGAATCCTGTACATTAATAGAAGATATGAAAATAAAAGATAAAGAAACTCATGAAGAAATAATCATACTTACACAGGAAAAGGAGATATTAAAGACTGAAATGAAAACCCTTAGGGAAAAAATGGAGGATGTACGAAAAGAAAACACGAGCAGTATAGAGAATGAAGGAGTACATAGTAACAATATAGTGCATGAAAAAACTACAGAGATGGAAACTAGTGAAAGACTGGACGGAGATACAAACCAAGAGAATAGGGAAAGGATGAATGCTAAAGTAAATGCAGATATAATTGAGATAGTGGATGGCGAAAATTCAAGTGCTTACAAAGATGGGTTGATAGGAGTGCCAAAAGTCGCGAAAGTGGTATTGTCAAGGGTATATGCAGACCGCTCCGAGGATGAAACCATGGATAACATACGGAACTATGCTAAGAAACGGAAAGTAGAGATAAGTTATATAAAAGTGCTAAAATATAGAGAAAACTTTGGATCCTGGCCTACATATACACTTCAGTTGATTTTGTACGATGTGGATCTCGAAAGTGTGTTAAACTTCTGGCTGGATCAAATTTTATGCAGAAAATGGATAACCAGGAGCGGATCGGGACAGCAATACTCGAGGTAACTTTTAATGACATATTTAAATGGCGACGGAATATCTCCGTATTCTACAGTGGAATATGAGAGGGGTCATGTATGGTACTCCGTTTCTACTGGATTGTCTTGAAGCACAGGATATCGTTTTTATAAATGAACACTGGTTACTGCCAGAACAATTATCTAGGTATGATAATTGTTCTGGCAGTAACCAGTGTTCATTTATAAATGAACCGTGCAAACTAGGTAGCTTCAGGTAGACCGAGGGGCATGCAGTTTGCATCCTTCAGGAGATACAAAGCATCTAAAGACGAATTCCGGAAAGAGATAGACTTAGCTAAAGAATGCTACGAAAATGAACAGTACGATCTCTTAGAACGCGCATAGGTACATTTTTTAACGCGTCAAAATCTGCGAGAAGGGGTAATAGCAGCATTTCAGAAATAAAACATGGCGATAAAATCCTACACGAATCATCTGAAATATGTGCCGCATGGAAAGAACATTTTGAAAAGTTAGCTAATCCTACAGAAAGTGAACAGTTTAACGAAGATTTTCATGGAACAATTGAAGACAGGTTCAAAACTCTCTGTGAAACCACATATACCTTCAGGGATAAAGACGAAACAATACCTATAACAGAGACTGAAGTGGTAAAAGCTATCAAACGGATGAAGAACAGTAAGGCGTTCGGTCATGACTCGATTACTGCTTAACATATGAAATATGGAGGGGCATCTGTGTCAAAATATCTGTGTGGAATCTTTAACGCCATTCTGCAACTTGAAGAGTATCCACATGCATTCAAACGACTGACAGTGGTACCATTAATTAAAGGAGGAAAGCGAGATAAAATGGATAAAAATAACTATAGAGACATTTCTGTTGCTTCGCAGTTACAGAAAGTGTTCGAAAAAATACTATTTGACAGACTCTATCCTATTCTCAAACAAAATGGATTCCCACATGAGATACAACAAGGATTTAGGCCAAAATGTAGCAGTCTCACTGCTGCATTTACAATGAAGGAGACTATAAGCTATTATATCGAAAATAACTTGTGCATTTATGCAGCATATCTGGACAACGAGAAAGCCTTTAATGGAGTCTGGATTACCGGATTACTATATAAGCTGTTTAATATTGGTGTAAGAGGTAGATATTGGAGGATTATCAAAAGCTCATATCAAGATATAATAAGTAGCGTATTCTTCAATGGTGTCTACTCTGCGTCATATCAAATCAAACAAGGTGTTGGCCAAGGACGAACTCTAAGCTCATGGATGTTCCTTGCGATGATTAATGATCTAATACTTGATGATACGTCTTTGATTTCGCCGACGCTAAGTGGTCTCAGAGCAATGCTAGATGTTGTGGGTGAATACGCATCGAAATGGAGGCTAAAATACAACGCGAGTAAAAGCTGTTTTATGATATTTGGTGGAAAGAAGCAGCGAGATGAAAATAAAAACTTTAATGTATCTCTTAATGGAACAGCGCTAGAAAGAGTGTTCAATGTGAAATACGCTGGGATAGATATTGACTGTAACCTTTGCATTAAGAATGCTGTCTCATCGAGGTGTAAAAAGGGCTTAACTGTTGTAAACTCTCTCGCCCCTGTTGGGTTTACTAGCAGTGGTATGAGTCCATCTCACGTGATTAGGATATGGGAGAAAGGTGTCATACCTATAATACTATACGGTAGTGAACTGTGGTCTGAAATCACGAAACAATCAATCTGTGAACTAGAGGTAACTCAGAGATATGCAGCTCGCAGAATCCATGGACTTGATCGACGCAGTTCTAAAGAAGCAACTACAGTATTACTTGGACTGTTACGAATGTCAACGCGAGTAGAAAAATCAAAATTAACACTATTAAATAAACTTTTGTATGAAACAGAAGAATTTATATGGAAAAAAGTTTTTGACTTTCGTATTTGTCAATTTATGGTCGGCAACAACAAACAAAAGGGATTTGTTGCTGATATATTTCCTGTCCTCGACAAATACCAACTTGTACATGTCACTAGCAACTACCTGGACAGAATGGAAGTGGTAAGCAAACCTGTATGGAAGAAACTAATCGACAAGACGCTTCTGGATGCGGAAAATACGTGGTGGACAAAAATAACCTCGGAGGGAGACCTGACAAGAATTGGTAACATTCATCAAGACGTAACATTGTGTGATTTATGGAAAATATGCAACCATAATAGACAATATAGGCATTGTATTAATATCATAATTAGGCTGGCCATCTTAAAAACTGATGAAAACGTGATATGTAAATTGTGTAATAAAATGTGTGATGATATGACAAAGCATTTTATGCTGAACTGTGTTAAGCTATATAAAGAAAGGGATAGACTATATGAGAACATTTTAAATGAAATAGATATCAATTTATTTAATGATCTGTGGAACAGTGATGAAGATATTTTAATAGAAACCCTACTAGGATCCCGAACAGACCTTATGCGCCCTGATCAGATGTCAGCTGCGGAATGGACAAGATTTATGTGTCTAGTTAGTGAAGGTTTAAGCGAAATGTGGACCCTCATGACGAACTGTTTAACTGAAGTGTAAATAGACTGATGTTCAATATTTTAACAATCTTTTTCACTCTACTTTATATTTTTTTCTTTACTCTTATGTAATCTCATTATTGAGGAAATAAAGATAATCAATCAATCAATCATTTCTAATTATAATCACCAAACTGACACCAGAGCACGAACTATACGCTTCGCTGATCACCAACTTGTAACAACGTTGACCTAGATGTTATATAACTGCTGCCAGACTTTATTAGGGGCAATAAATGGACACACAATTCCATTGTAACTGTATAATGTGTATTATAAACCAAAGGTAAATTTATATATTTCAGAACAGAACAATAGTATTCCAAATACATTCACTGTCTTGTTATATGATGACTTTGGTTTAATAAAATTTAAAATTCGTCATGACTCTGTAAGTTAATAACGATGTGTTGTGTATCCTATTTAAAAACTGTAATTTGTCAGCGACACAAATGCCTCAATGGATTATGTACATAAGCTATAGATATTTTAATTACATCAAAGGTGTATTAGAAATTACTGGAACTCAATATAGAATAATAAATAACCAGAAATATTGAAAATGAAACTATATAGGTTTAAAACTATGACTTTAAAATATAGTGACTATGTCGAAATGGGTAACTGCAGCAATAAATTATTATTGCCTAATTATATAAATATACTCCTATAAAGGTAGTGGCCTAATTCTTTCACGCAATTTT
This sequence comes from Patella vulgata, assembly GCF_932274485.2. Classification (NCBI taxonomy): domain Eukaryota; kingdom Metazoa; phylum Mollusca; class Gastropoda; family Patellidae; genus Patella; species Patella vulgata. The sequence continues at coordinate 535,845 of NC_065886.2, forward strand.
ACATGTCGATGTGAATAGAATACATAACAAATATAGTGAAATTTACTGAAATATACATGACAAACCATCTCTTTATGCAAAAACTTTGGTGTGCATCATTATTTTTTTTTATGAGTTATCACATTGTTAATGCCCCACGCCCACTTTATGTTTATAATATTTTCTCTGATTGTAACAGCTTTAAGTGATTTCTCGGTATCATTTAAAATAACAAGTCTTTGCTGCGCAAAAGGAGATAAAACAGTTATAAATGGGATTTAGACAAAAGGGAAACATATTTACGCAGATACTTGAAGACTTTCTGTTTCAAATCTACGTTGTATTATTCATCTGTTTTATGTGATTTATTTTTGGTATATACGGACACATATTTAATATTCCATATTGTTCATACTGTATTAACTGGCCTTTAACAAATACATGTTGATCATGCTATAACCCTATTCTAAACCCGTATCCATGATTTGTTTTACGTCAAGTTTTTAGATTTCGAAGCGCACACAATTAAGCAGAATTGGCAGTAAAAAAAAATAAAAAATTACTACGGCTTATTATGAAAATCGTTTCAAATAAAGCGACCGAAATAAAAAAAAAGACACCAAAGTGATTTCCGAAGGCGATTGCATGCTTTTAGAATAGAACAAGCTAGGCGACACATGGAGCTGTGCCTAGTCCGTGCTTTCGATTTATACATGCAACGGATGCAGGACCGAGAGTTAGATTTCTTTACGTTTGACTAATTGTCCAAGAAGGGTCATCTAAGCTGTTGAAAGAAGGGAACCAAACATACCCTAATGCGAATATATCGGGAAGACGTCATGAAAATCGGCGAAAAGCTGTTTTGTATGAAAATATGATTACAATAATTATAATGGCTGCTTCGAAAACAGATTGGTTAATCTGATAACAATGGCAATTAGAATATATCGGATAATTAAATTGGGGTTGGTTATGATATCGGGAAATGACGGTACTACGTGTGATCAATTTTAAGATACAAGCATTTATATAGTGGTACGAACGATAATTTGTAAACAAATTAAACCCATAAAAAAGATCAAATATATAAATAACTGCAGTCCGACTATGGTACGAAGTACAAAACACACAGTATTCATCAAGAAATGAAATACGTATAACAAAGGATATACGTACCTATCCCACGTATAAATCCATGTATAAAGACCTACACTTAACAAAGACCGATCTGCGTAAAACACACGGTCGAACAAAAAAATCGCACGGTAAATTAGATTTAACACCTACGCGTCAGATAAAGCCTGCTGGTCCTTGATAAATCACCTTTGCTGCAGTTATAACACGCTTTCGAGAAAACTCACCAAACAAAGAATACACACCGTGTCAGTCGTTTTTAACCCGTTCGTTAAATAACACACCAGTACAGAAAACGCCCTGTCGCCGAGATTTTCACCCCTAGCGATAATTATATCACCTTTCAGTCAATTTCTTACCCCTGTTAATTAACACACCGTACCTACAGATTTTAGCCTCTTTGTATTAGATTTGTTGCGATAATTAGAATTTTACCGACATTGGTAGAAATTTACTAAAAACCGAGAAAACTATACTGTAAATGTACAAATCTCACCTTTACTACTTCTCAGTGTTAAAAGCTAGGTTTTGTGCAACTGTGGAAGGTGCAAAGTTATGCCACGTCATCTCAGAGGTGCTATTCCATTGCGTTTCGGTATATTTTGTTCACAATTATCAACCTGGCCCCAAGTTCACAAAGCATTCCCAGACTTAAGAATTTACTCAACTTCCAATCACTGTTTTTGAGAAATATCTTTGATCCAGAAACACAAAACTTTGCACATAGTTTCTTATTGATATATTTACATTAAAACAACAATAGTTAGTAAAGTGCTATATTTTAGTTAAAATAAGACAAACAATTTTGAGTAAAACCTTAACTTAAGACTGAGAATGCTTTGTGAACTTGGGGCCTTGTTTTCTTTTTTATTACTTATTAACTACACTACAGTAATAACAAGAAATAAAAAATCTGTAGAACAGTGCTGATTAAATTCTAGATTTAATCCTAGATTCAATCACATTTATATTTTTATACTTCCAATATCGATATTAATTCCAATAGAGCCAGGAAATGTTTAGTTTAATTATACACTTTCTATTTGTTGTATGAAATTATCTGTATAATCTGTGTTTTTGTTTCTTTCATTGTGTGAAATACCTGCAGAAAAGTGCAGTAAATAAAATACCTGACATCACTGATCACAGTTTAACTCTATAACTTCTCATTTGGCCTCAAATCTATGTGGAGTGGAGTCAGTTGGAAGAAATAAATCAAAATGGATTGAAATCTATATTTTAATCAAATTCGTACCACATGATTGCTGGTTTATATGGCAACTATATATTATGGCTAAGCTATTTTTGAATTGTAAATTACATTTACAAGTATGTAAATATTGATTCTTTGAATTATATATTGTCAATCAAAATAATATGCAATGTGCTATGTAGCCATATATGTGAAATAAACTATTATTATTGCTATTTACTTTCTCTGTAAATCTCTGTTAATCTGTCGACAACTTAAACAAATTTCTTTTTGAGTGTCCTCAACAAAACTATTACATACAGAAGCAAGTACACAGCTTTCATAATTTATATGTTGACTTATTTGTGTTCATGAAAAGATCAACGTGTCTGAAATATCTTACAGTTGTAGGCTGACATTGAGAATAAGACTGTAACTGTTTTGATGTTATGCCCCTAGATATCTTCATATTCTCAATAGTTCTTATAAGTAAATCAATAGGAGATGAAACTTTAATTTAAACAGGAAACAAAAATTATTATATTGTACTTCACAATTCAAGTCCTTGTCAATGGTTAAATGGCATTGCGTACTATAACCGGTCTTCCACGTGGCACCTCTCATAATATACTCTATACGGAAACTGGAATCTACCAGCTTCAATTAAGACGCTATCAACATAAAATGATACTTTTCTACAAAATTTTTAAATGGACTAGTTCCTAAATATCTAACCGATATAGTTCCACCTCTTGTATCCGCTGACCATCCCTACCGTCTTCGAAACTCAAACCAAATTAAGCAAATAAACTGTAGAACATTACTTTACCAGAATTCTTTCTTTCCATCTTTTATTAAGCAGTGGAATGATCTAAGTCTTCCAACAAAAAATTCCAAAACTATTTCTGAATTCAAAACTAAATTAAAATCAAGCTTGCACTTATTCAAAACTAATGCCCACTACTATATAGGCGAAGGGCATCTACAGATAATACACTGTAAACTTCGAAATTCAAAGAGCGATTTAAACCTTCACAAGTGTCTGATGCATATATCGGAAAATCCCTCTTGTTTATGTGGCCAAGGTGTCGAAGACTGCGAACATTATTTCTTACACTGTCCACTATACAACTCTCAGCGAAAAATAACAATAAATAAATTAGATATAGAACATAAAAATATACAAACAATACTTTCTGGAAACACAGCTATTTCTTTGGAGGACAATTCCTTCATCGTTGAAATCGTACATGGCTTTATCAAACTAACTAAATGCTTTAAAACTGCCTAGATCATTTCCGCCCCCCCCCCCTCTCCGAAAGCAGGTGACCTCATAAAACTTGGCGAATAAATTTTGGGCCTTGGCATCGACATTGTCTTATTGAATATCTACCGTTATAATCTACTTGTATGTGTATTGTACTTTCTTTCCAAGGGATCTTTACCTTCACCTTCTGCACCCTGTAAAACTTGTAAATCAAACATATCCAGTCGTCTATCTTCTCAATGATCATTGTTTATGGAAGCGATTTTACATAAGCAGCAATGCTTGTTATTGTATCCATATATAGTATGTTAGATATATCTGTGATTCACTAATGAAATAAAATATTGTTTAAACTAAATGGTATGTTACACTTTTATCTTCAGTTTTAAACAGATAGATATAATCACTTGAAGACTGACATAGCCACAAAGCAGGCATTTGACATACAAATGAATTCTGCAATATCTGATAGGTTACTTCGTTTATATCTAAACATTGTATTTCCTCGGTTTTCCTTGGATTCTGAATAAAATAGACAAATTCATAAAATTCAATTAAAACAAGAAGAATTGGATTCTCATACATGTATTCATAATTTTATCGGTTTCTGAATAAAATTGAAAAATTTACAAAAGTAAATATAAAGAAGAATCGGATATTCATACAAGTATTTATAAATACAATTATGGGAGATTACAGAAAGAGCTAGCAGTTCTCATTATAATAGTTAAAAACTAGATAATGTAAAGGGATTTTGCTGAAAATTTCAGTCAAATTGATCCACCCTGAATCGAGTATTTAGTGATTGAATTTTGGACCTAGCCTCGATCATCATTACTACGGTCGGTACGATAAAAAAAAACAGTCTCGATTATCCATTTTTTGATTAAATCAGAAGTAGCAGACTGGGCTCTAATCCAGTATATATCACAGGCTAGCGATGCCATCGAGCGTTGATTATGGTCTGGATAAGTTAATTAATGTCTAATTAATAATTTAGATAACATTCCAGGCCTAAAGGAAGACCAGCAATTGACAGATTTAGCTCTTGCATAATGTATGTTTAATATTGATGAATTAAATGTTCATATACTGATCTTTTATAAGGAAACATTGAATGTTCATATTCATATACTATTCAAAAAAAGTAGGGGATATTTGATTTTGGGGGCATAATACTAAAATATGCAAATGACTACGAAAAAAGTCACTATAGAACCTAACAGAAGAAACATTTCCAGTTACATGTGACGCCCAAACGCACCAATAGCTACCGCATGGAATGCAGGTGATGCTTGGGATCATCATGGGGGTCCAACCCAAGATTTGCACGACTCTGACTTTGAATGTTACAGTCATTGTGGCATTGAATTCCAGGGTGGAAACATCAGTTTAATTGTTTTAGTGACCAGAAAACAAATTTTGATATGCGTCGGCTTACCCAAAATGAAAGGTTACGTGCCCTTGGCAGGCTACAGATCGGCACAACACAGGCGGTTGTGGCGCGGACGATGAATGTTTCTCAGTCTGTCATAAGCAGGCTATGGTCCAGATACCGTGATACACAATCTGTACAGGACAGACCACGCTCAGGTCGACCAAGGGCGACAACTCAAGCCCAGGATCGATTTATCCGTACCTTGGCCTTGAGAAATCGTGTCATCACAGCAAATCAGATCAGCGCTCGTCTTCAAACAGACACTGGTGTGAGAGTGAGTGGCCAGACGATTCGGAATCGACTGCATAGGGGTCACCTTCGCAAGACGTCGTTGGTGTAGGGATCGTCAACACTGGGATAATCGACGCTGGAGCAATGTGATGTTTTCAGATGAGTCAAGGTTCACTGTTGATTTTTTGGACAGACGTAGGAGGGTGTGGCGTCGTCGAAACGAGCGCTTCCAAGACGTTAACGTCATCAGACATGATCGATTTGGGGGTGGTTCTGTTATGGTGTGGGGAGGCATCACTGTTGCTGGAAGAACGGCTTTACATGTTGTTGCAGGACGTGTTACAGGCCAGTACTACCGGGACAACATCTTGGCAGTCCATGTTGTGCCGTTCGCACGACGTCATGGCTGCCGTTTCATCTTCCAGGATGACAACGCAAGATGTCACAGGGCCAGGATCGTTACAGGTTACCTCCAACAACAGAACATCACCACATTACCTTGGCCAGCACTGAGTCCCGACCTCTCCCCCATCGAGCATGTCTGGGACATGCTTGGACAGAGGTTACGTCAACGTCAACAACGTCCTGCCAATGTCCAAGAACTTGCTGCTGCGTTGCAACAGGAATGGGACAATCTGGACCAAAATGACCTTAGACGTCTCATTAGGAGTATGCCACGTCGGATCAATGCTTGTTTGGCAAACAGAGGAGGATTTACCCGTTACTGACTTGGTTGTGATGCTGTGGTAACTTTGCTGTTTGACCCCGGCTATCATTTTACCCTTATAATGGTCAGTCTGTGCCTTACTTAGTCTAACGATCATTTGGAATAAATCGATGAATGTGAACTTCATTTCATTTTGTCATTTGTTTCTTCGTCAGTTTCATTAGGTGACTTTAATAACACTTAAAAATCAAATATCCCCTACTTTTTTTGAATAGTATAATTAAGTTAACAGAAATTTAAGTTACCGGTGACTTCCTTGGATCCAATTTCTTTGTTGTTACGCTTTTCTGTTGAAGAATTAAGGTTGATAGACTCCCTAACCCTTCTTTTAATCTTCTATATCTGGACCCAGAATTTTTGTAAACATCTGAAATATTCATAAAATCAAAATAAAAAGGTTCCTACAAACAAAACAAAAGGTTCAGATATAATTATTTTTTTTCCATGCTTGTTGATTATTCATACCGAGAACAAGATTATTTCGAATTTAAAAGTATAAGGATTTGACAGGTCAAGGTTAGTCATAAATAAATATACAATTTTAATTTTTATGGAGCTGCTCAGTTAAAACTTTGACCTTTAAAAAAAAATAATAATTAGTAATTCATTAAATTAAAGTAAAAGAAGATTGTTAAGAGAGAATCGTCATGCTGTCACACTCATCGGGTGTAGTATTCGTCAATTTCATAACAAATTGCAAGTAGACTATAGCACACTAATGTAAACAAACCTATATGCATACAACTTTGATGGGGAAAGGGTAAAATCTAACGGGCAAACATGAAAATACAGACACTCAGCTAGTATGGGTTTAACTTAACTTCATTGTAGGTTGTCAGGGTGGACTGCCAACTAGAATCTACATAATTAATTTCTTTTGAGTTTTCACTTACTTTTTTCTACGAAACAATCCGGCTCAACGTGTCTTGAACATATTGTCAAGGTCTTGTCATTTATCGGGTCTGATCTGGTAAACTGTATGATACGTAATGATTCTCTCTCCACTCTATGTTGTTTTTGGGTAAACGATAGAATGATCAACCCCAATTTCTTTTATTGCTGGCGGAACATCCGAACAAAACACAATTCGCGCCAGGCATTTTGTTAGTCATATAATGAACATTTTGTATGGCATGCAAAAATGTATCAAGATAGGTTGCCAGGCAACGAAACATACGCCCACAGCAGCTAAATCGTCCGGGCAGTCAACAATGAAACATTTATAATACACTCAAATCTGAATAAGAGCAACAACTCAGAAAACCATTAGAATTTGTTTGGTTTTTATAAAGTTCTGCCCCATGCTAACGTTTTGTATACAAAACTTTTAATATCATGGATTTAGCTGTTCCAAGTCATAAAAATTCATTGAAAATCAATATACTTGTTCCTCTCAAGATCTTAAACTCTGTGTATCAATCTGAAGTCAATCGGATGATAACTTTAGCCTTTAGAGCGTCACAAGATTTTGCAAAGTGATCAAGGGCAATAACTTTGGCAGAAATTATCGGAAATCGTTGAAAATCAATAGGATTCTCCATCTCATGATCCTAAACAAGATCAATCGGATATTAACTTTGGCCTCTAGAGCGTCCACAAGATTTTTTTAATCAAGGACCATAACTCTGGCAATAATTATAGGAAATCGCTGTAAATCAATGGGCTTCATCATCGCATGACCTTAAACATTGTGTATAAATTTAAAGTCAATCGGATATTAACTTTGGCCTCTACAGCGTCCACAAGATTTTTTGAATCAAGGACCATAAATCTGGCAGTAATTGTAGGAAATCGCTGTAAATCAATAGGCTTCTTTGTCTCATGACCTTAAAAACTGTGTATAAATTTAAAGTCAATCGGATATTAACTTTGGCCTCTAGAGCGTCCACAAGATTTTTCAAAGTGATCAAGGGCCATAACTGTGGCAGTAATTATCGGAAATTGCTAAAAAATCAATAGGCTTCTTCGTCTCATGACCTTAAACACTGTTTGTGAATTTAAAGTCAATCGAATATTAATTTTAGCCTCTAGAGCGTCCACAGGAATTTTTGAAGTGATCAAGGGCCATAACTCTGGCAGTGATTACCGGAAATCGCTGAAAAACTAAAGGCTTCTTCGTCTCATGATTTTCAATACTGTGTATAAATTTAAAGTCAATCGGATATTAACTTTGACCTCTATAGCGTCCACAAGATTTTTGAAGTGATCAAGGGCCATAACTCTGGCAGTAATTACCGGAAATCGCTGAAAAAATATAGGCTTCTTCGTCTAATGACCTTAAACAACCTGTATAAATTTAAAGTCAATCGGATATTAACTTTGGCCTCTAGAGCGTCCACAAGATTTTTCAAAGTGATCAAGGGCCATAACTCTGACAGTGATTACCGGAAATCGCTGAAAAACTATAGGCTTCTTCGTCTCATGACCTTCAATACTGTGTATAAATTTAAAGTCAATCGGATATAAACTTTGGCCTCTAGAGCGTCCACAAAATTTTTGAAGTGATCAAGGGCCATAACTCTGGCAGTAATTACCGGAAATCGCTGAAAAAATATAGGCTTCTTCGTCTTAAACAACCTGTATAAATTTAAAGTCAATCGGATATTAACTTTGGCCTCTAGAGCGTCCACAAGATTTTTCAAAGTGATCAAGGGCCATAACTCTGACAGTAATTATCGGAAATTGCTAAAAATCAATAGGCTTCTTCGTCTCATTACCTTAAACACTGTGTATGAATTTAAAGTCAATCGAATATTAACTTTGGCCTCTAGAGCGTCCACAAGATTTTTTCAAGTGATCAAGGGCCATAACTCTGGCAGTAATTATAGGAAATTGCTAAAAATCAATAGGTTTCTTCGTCTCATGACCTTAAACACTGTGTATGAATTTAAAGTCAATCGGATATTACCTTTGGCCTCTAGAGCGTCCACAAGATTTTTTGAAGTGATCAAGGGTCATAACTCTGGTAGTAATTATCGGAAATTGCTGAAAATCAATAGGCTTCTTTGCCTCATGACCTTAAACACTGTGTATAAATTTAAGATTAATCGGATATTAACTTTGGCTTCTAGAGCGTCCACAAGATTTTTTTAAGTGATCAAGGGCCATAACTCTGGCAGTAATTATCGGAAATCGCTTCTTCGTCTCATGACCTTAAACACTGTGTATAAATTTAAAGTCAATCGGATATTAACTTTAGCCTCTAGAGCGTCCACGGACGGACTGACGGGGGCGACGACAATATATGACCACATTTCAATGTTGGCGTATAAAAACAAATTCTTTTCAATTCTTTGGCTGTCATGTGAGCTTATTTATTATATAATTACAAAAAAAAAAATATTTCATTACATCATCAGCTGGATGATAAAAAAAAAGAATGGAATTGCTGCTTGAAATTTGCGACGGTTTGACTATTGCAGCTAGAGACACACCAGTCACGTCTCCACAACCAGGGCTCGACACTGCCGTCGGCCTCGGCGTCCATGGCCTCCGAATTTTAGAATTTGGCCGCAGATTCATGGCCGACTTTTAACTATCCACGGCCATGTATGGTCGCCGATTAGTGCTGGGTATCGCGAGTTATTTTTACTATCGGTAATCGCCATTGAAATGTCAATTGATAGTATCAACACAACCTTATTATTGTTCTTTTTTTTAAATAATGTAGCCTTAGTTCTGAATGACGAAATACCGTTGATATGCCTATGTAGGTGCAGAAACCAAAATAAAATGAGCATGAGTCGATTCAAAACATTGCGTATGTGAGCGCAATAAATACCAACATGGCGGACAATTCGTTGTCGATTCGCATGCAAAAACTGAAGAAAATTTACTAGCCTAAAGAGCTTGATATCACGAATTCGTAAATTGTTTATTATTATTAAAATAATGTAGCCTTGATTCCGAAAGAAGAAATACAAACGTTTTTGTCATTCATCAGTGCTATGTCATTTATAATGAGCAGACGAATTCTGAAAGGGAAAAAACTCTGAAATATTTACACATCCGGGTATCTCCAATTTAGCGAATTCCATGATATGGCGATTATTGTTTCAAACTAAAGTAATGTTTAAATGAGGGCAAATTTATTTTAACATTTTTTTAAAAATGCTACATTGAGATTGAGACTTTGAAGTAAATATAAAGTGACCGATGTAGGGTATTGTATTGTTATATATACGAAGGATTAAGTCACAGAAAACATTGAGTCGACTCCTACGCACGCACGAAAAATAGACGAAGAGAACAATACTCGATAGTGCTTTTTGGCATATCTTAACGATTTATATCGATATTTCATCCAGCTCTACCGCTGATATAGTAATACTTTCAACTCTCAATATGGCTACATGCCGATTTTAAAAATATTTTTGAGTAGAATAAAATATCATACTAAAAACAGTAGGCTATGATAGTACGATATGAATTTTACCCCCCCCCCCCTCTTAACTGTAAGGATGCATTATTTTTGTAAACGGAATAAAAATATTGAACGTGATGTGATAGTCAGGCCTGTAACAACATTTTGACTGAGAAAGATCTAGTGATCTACAATAAACAGATTCACATATGACATATTGAAACCTTCTGAATAAGCTGATAACATCATATTTCATGACTTAAAAATTGTCCTTGGATTTTCAATTTTTGGCCTTGGATCAAGGTTGCACTTTGGCCTATCGTAGGCCAAAGTTGGCCTTCGATCGAAAAAATGAATTTCGAGCCCTGTCCACAACCACCGACAAAAAATCTATGTTATAGACTTTCGCCTCAAAATTGCTTATCTCTAAGACCGGTAAGTAGATGTCATGTATAAAATCTAAAACTTCACGCAGTGTTAACTTTTATAGATGGAATATCGGTGATTTCACTATTTCTTTATGGTAACTTGTGATTTGATGACAACCAAATAATTATCACATCAACAACTGGTTTACTCAGAGACTCTTAATATTTACATTCAGGACAAACTGTTTACAAAATACAAAAAAAAATATTTGACACAACTAATAGTTATATAAAACCTTAATACATTTTTACATATTTTAACATTTTATTTTCAGGAAAATTGATCAGTATTGTTTAGATGAGGCAGTTTAGATAGCATTACAAACAAGAGATGACATTTATTAGGGTGCCATATGACGACGAACAGAAAAGGTTTCGCCATGCTGTATACCGTCAGTTTTAGAGGCAAGGTCGACTTGGAAGAAATAATCAGACAAGTAATATCAAACTATATAGTCTGCAAAAGACCTACCCAAATTATCAAACAAAACATTCTTTTATAATAGTTAAAGATACATTATGGAAGATTAGTTTAAGAGCTGGCAGTTCTTACTGTAATAGTTAAAACTAGATGATATGGAATATGCTGAGAATTTCAGCTAAATTGCTTCACTACAAGCTGAGAAAACCTTATTATGAAAATGACTGTAGCCTCAATTGTCATTGTTACTGCTGTCATGATAATAAAGTCTTTATTATCCATTGTTGCGTTTAATCAACAGATAATGAACGGCAGATCAGATTCAAATCCAATGAAAATCGGACACCATAGATGACATCAAGAGTTGATTATAATAAATGTCTAATTAATACATGTAGTTTATATAACATTTCAGACCTAAAGAAAGACCTGCAATAGACACATTTACTTCTTGTATAATGCATGTTTAAATAAACATTGATGCTATTAAACATATTTCTGTTTTATATTGTGTATTTAATTTTGGTTAGAATATATTATATTCTGTAACATTCTTAAAATTTTTTGGTCTGTCTCTTCACAATATCTCGTTGGATCAGCTGGGTCTGGGTATGACTGCCCCAGATTAAAGGTACTGCTGACAATATTCCGATCTTTTTGAGTATTTTTTTTTATATCTGAAAAATAAATAGATTAAAGGAAATGGGCATATGTCATGCAGTATTATATGTGGAAAATTGTTCGAACTGCGAAATTACAATTGTCAGGAGAACTGTATCATGCTGCTAATGGTATACACATCATCACCCACCCCCCTTTTATTGCTGACCTTAGAAAACCAGGATTGATAATGTAGAAAAACTTTCTTGGACCCCAAGGTTCGTGAGCCAGCTCCAAAATCACAGTTTGAATGTACCGAGATGAGACACAATAATTTAACGTTTTCTCATATTTTATAAACACATTTGATCCATGGTTAAAATTGACCAATTAGTTTCTTACATGACTGTCATACGGGTCATTTATTAGATATTGTTGAATGTTATTACATAAGTAAGGGGAAAACTAACCTAATGTTTGTGTCAGCTCCTTTTAGTGGTTCTCGATTTGTATGCAAATTAAAATCAACTGCTACCAACAAACATTTTGCATGGTAAACCAGTGGACTGCAAAATAATGTCAAATAAATTATTATTGTTGATGTGAAACATCTTTCTTTCAATTTAAAAGTGTACTTTTTAAAGAAGGAATGTGAAAAAAGAGGGTTTAATGTCCACTCAACACAAACTAGGTCTAACTAGGACTTAAAATACATGGTTCAATTTTATTTCAATAATTCTCTTACGCATAGGTTTTTAGTGCAATCACACAACTGGACTCAATGACAGACATTCTAATTCAATGCAAGAGTAGGGCATGGTGCTGCTGCCCAGGCAAAATTTCCCTCATAGCACACAGTATGGCATATGCCTGACTTCATCAGTAGGATGTTAAACCCCCATTTCAGTCCTGATCCATAACCATTCGGCCACCCAGCCAAACTAGAAAATCATAAAAAATCATTGTAACTACTAGGCCTAGTTTGAACTACAATTGCAGGTCTGTATTGGTTGTAATTACCTGGAACTTACTGGCATGGAATGACTCAATATATTTCCTGTGTGCCTGTAAAATAAATAAGTCTTTGTATTTGATGTTTATTTTTTCCTATGTTAACATCATGTACTGGTAGGCCTATAGTTCAGTACATATGCATAGAAATAAATGGGATGGCAACTCACACAGAAAAATAAATTGAAAATAATCTTGGCCCTTTTATTTTTTTTATATCGAACAGAGCCAACAAAAACTAACTAGTAACTGAATGAAACTATAGATGTAATGTTACTAAAAAAGAAAATATACTGAGCGCCATGGAAAACGCATCACTTTTTTTCCCAAATATTTTATACTAGGTGGTTTTGTATGTATAATATTATGCAATACTATGAACTATTGTTTCACACAATGCTCCCAAACGCAAAAAATATCGGCCCGTGTGCACAAAAATATATTGCACGAGATGCACATGAAAAACCCAATATTCACGTGCAGCATTGTGTGTGAGCCCTTTAAAAGCATGTTTTCAACTTAATGTGCAGTACTTTAACTGTGAAACGTCCATCTGTCGTAATTTGTTGTTGGACGTGTGAAGGAATTGAGCTAGAGATGCCGAGACTTACTGAAAATCAATGGAATGAAGCCATGGGAATGTCCAGGTCTGACATGTCTACACGTGCTATTGTCAGACACTTCAATTGTCATCAGTCCACTATTGTAAGGTTGGTGGAACTTGTTCGATTAACTGGATCAACACGTGACCGTCAACGTCCTGGTCCACAACGAGTTACAACCCAGGCTCAAGACCGCTACATCTGCTTGACAGATTCCGCCCAGCGACTCGAACAGGTGGAGCAGTCGTCAGAAGACAAGGATCAAAAAGTGCCAACACCGTAAGACGTCGTCTAAGAGAAGTAGGACTCTGTGCACGACGACCTTATGTTGGAGCTATCCTCAGGGATCATCACCGTCAGCGGCATTTGATATGGGCTCAAGGACACCAGACATGGAGAAGAGTAGACTGGCAAAGTGTGCTCTTCAGTGATGAGAGTCGCTTTCATCTTTATCACGCTGATGGCCGTCAACGTGTGTGGAGACGTCTTGGGGAACGTCTTGCAGACTGCTGCGTCTTCGAAACGAATCGATGGGGTGGGGGAAGTGTAATGGTGTGGGGAGGCTTCACATTTCCTCACCGGACCACCCTACACATTTGCTGGGGTCGCGTTAATGCTGTAGCCTACCGTGATGATGGCCCGTGGAGGACACACGCGCTACTGACATCTGTGTCATACTTTTGGTTTTGACCCCTCTGACTTTGTACCCTTGATTACAGATTAAACATCCATAAGTGTACAAATGTGTTGTTATTTATGTGTTCCCATTTGAATATTGTTCACAATAAGAAGCAAAATAATAAAGATATGTTTACAGGATCATTTTGTTATACGAAAAACTAAGTGATGCGTTTTCCATGGCGCTCAGTATAAATAAATTGTTAAAAATGAAATCTGTGAGTACATACGTCTCTAATAAAAATTGATGATTCCAAAAGATAATACTACTAATTTACACTATTTACAAATGATTCCTCCAATAAAATATCATACCAGTTTAAAAGTTTTTATTAGTTCAGATTGGCAACGTCTTCGTGAAGTTGGCTTTGTTGAAATCATTCCAATTTCCATCTCGCTACTTCTCAGCATAAATACACACATTCGTCTTTTTCTATGCTGTGTAACCTCGCATGTACTATTTCTTCTTTTTTGTGCAATATCTGTGACTGTTCGTTCTCTTTGACGTTTTGGAGGGTTATCCATGATGAATTGAACAAGACACCAAACTCCCAACTTTCAGTTTGACCCGATTGAATCACATTTTAGGCTGATGTTCCGGTAAACTATAGCGATTGGCTGTGTAAAAATAAACATCCAATCAGTTTTCCTTTCTCAAATTATAGCTTACCGCCAACAGGGTGAAATGAAATGAAATGTGGTTTTATGGCATATCAGCTCCAACCGGGCTACATTGCGCCAAACATATGGTGAATATTACGAGACAGGCTAAATCATATCACAAAAAAACATTATATGCATAAATAAAAACAATATCACAGTCAATAAAATTAAAAATAAAATACAACTTTTATGCATATAAATATTAAATACAAATACTTTACCATTCGATTAAGTTAACAATCAGTATAGAATAGTCACAATTATCAAGTGGCCAACGAAAAGACGTCATAAAAATGCTAGTGTTCGGATAAGCGACTTTGACGTTCACGTCCAAACGCCTAAATATTTTGAACTGAACTTTTCAGACAAGGTAAATATACTATTCCTCTATATTTTGGCATTTAAATGTCATACGTACACGGAATGTTATATCTTAGGCTCTATGAAATTCGTGAATCGCCCTTTAACTACATGTTTTTAAAACATTTTGGAATAGAAAACAAACGAAGAAATTTTTAATTCTATAATGGTTGTAAAGTATATGAAACTCTCATGCAAACAAAAGGGCCTCGCGTGCATGTTTCATTACTAAATTGATAAATTGGTGCTGCTATTTTCAACAGATTAACAGGTTAATTAACATACGTTTTTTCACTGTTTCGCGAAAGGCTTCCGCATTTTTAATCAAATGTTGAAATTCCTGGAAAAAAGGCGCGTATTTGGGATAATAGATTTGTGTTTGTGCACGTTCGTTAATTTCTGTGCAATTTCTGGATTATATGACCATCAAAGCACCAACGTGTATCACAGAATGGTTTGTTGGATAAATTTTGAAGTAGTTAATTATAAAATGGATGTACTGATGATAAGGCGTAATTTCAAAAGCAGCCATGGTGAGTATAGGCTAGTTGTTTAAATTCTAGTATATTGGGCTGGGTGTATTGGTATATTAACTTCCGTCATGCAAAGTATGTGACCTGGCTATGTTTAGTTTTTAAAAACTAAGGTAAAACGGTTCTGTGTATATATATTACGGATCCACTAAAAATAAATCAAAACATATTTTAAGAGTAAATTATCAGTGTTATAATCTTGTGTATTCATAAGTAATTACTAAATGCCTGCCACTAGTGACAGCCGATGCACATTAATCCCAAAATTTATATATGCTTTGTTTTTGACAGGATAATTTTGAAACAGCTGAATGCTCTACCAGCACACTGCATGGCACATGCCTATCTTTATTTAATATTATTTTGATTGTGTCATTTCAGGTCATATATTTTTAATATCATCGAAGAAAAGGACAACACTAGAAGAAAAAGAAAATTTAGAAGACGGAATACAGAAATTTGAGGGATAATTAATAATATAGTAATATTGTAATTGTTTGGAGTTTTTTTTTCAGAATGCATGTTATTAAAGACTTTGAAATAGTAATGAGATTTTAGTAAAATTTCAGTGAGAGATTCAGTCAAAATATTATTGAGATTTCACTGTGCTCCTCCCTGCCTAACTGTCAGACAACACATTTTTATATACCTTCGAACACATGTTCATACATACAATTGTTTCTTTTATCTCGTCACGGCATGCTTACTGACCAGTGCATATTCCTTTGAAGTAAAGCGGAACGTGTGTACAGATCATATGTAGCTTGTAACGGACATATTGAATTAATTACATGTTTAATTACAACACAGACAATCGTGACTTACACTACGCTGCTGGAGTTTGGGACTAGAATCGCCGAACACGGCGGAAAAACTCCCTGTTCCGCGACGGAATCTTGGAGAATCGCTAGCGAAATGCCAGTTAGCCAAATCACCGCAAAACACCCTATTTCAGTGTTTCGCAGTGGAACATGGTGAATCGCTTGAGTGCCGATATTATCCCGATTTAAGCATGTTAAAAAAAAGTAATTTATTTCAGTTGAATACAAAGTATGTTAACCGTTGGCGAGGAAGCTAGGGTCGGATTCTTTTTCTAAGGCACTGTATACATGCATAACGTGGGGCCAAAATGTATGCAAACTATGAACAACTTACAATTTTCTAAACGTATCATTTCATCTTCGTCTATAACTTAGATGTAATCCATCAATTATTGGCTGCTATCAAATCCAAATTTAAATTATATACGATGAGCTTTTTCACATTACTTCATTACTCGCAGCTTCAGTTAATCTAAATCAACAATCCATAAAGCACAGTTCCATAAATCACTCCACGGTGCACTTAACGGTAAGTCACATGGTCAGAAACGTGGGAAAAGATTGGGGCTATATTCTTACGCTGTCTTATTGGTTGAATGCATGTAAATGTACAGTATTATATGTGTAACCGAGCAGTAGGATCGAAAGGATTGCCAACTCAAACTACAGGTTGTAGACGTTTATTATGCAAGCAAATCACAAAGAACAATGCAGCAGTGCTGTCGGCTTGTCTCGTAATCTCTGATTCTCCCTCGTTTCTCTGTCGTCAGTCGCACGCTTGTCACATGACTTCTCCATACGGGTTCAGACCACTAGTGAGTGACAGGGTGTACAAGCATGTACAACAACAAACCCATTCGGCCACACTCTCCCCAACTTTGAGAGAAATGCGTCCTCGCATATATGTGATAAATGAAAAGATAATGAAACCAATAGCACTGCTCGCATATACAACAAACATAAATGATCATGACAAAATAATATAACACATTTAGAAGAGAAAAATAAAAAAAAATAATGTCTTAATCATTTGGCTCCTGTCGCAACAATGTACCAATTTCACGCAGCGTTGTCGCAACTAAACTATTTCCCAGCTTCAACAAAGTATCAGCATAGTTAATCGAAGGCGCAGTGTGCTGAGCAGAAACTGTTTGAATATTCACCGAAGATTTAGGGATTTTGTGAATATTATCATGCTGTCCTTTGTTTGTCCGACTGGATCATCGAATACCATCAAGCAAATTATTGTCACATACAGTAGAACCGGTAGTGTCGATCTCTAAATCATCTACGTCATCATGTGGACTTGCTAATGAAGCAATGCTATCATCAGCTCCATATAAGATAGTCGATTTTTCTGTATCAATATTCTGTGGGAGATCTGCAATGTTGCTGCCTGTATCTAGAGCTATGCTGTCATCAGCTCTATACGATGTTGTCACATCACCAGACCCCTTAGATAAATCAACTGATCCGTTGCTATCACCAGAATCACAATTACCTGTGGTAATCGGGCATGGTCTCAACTCAGAGCGGTGGAGTGTTTTAGTGACCTCGGGATCATCAACGAGTTGTACCACGTAGACGTGATTATCGTCAGATATCCGTTGGTTTACACGATATACCAAGGGTGACCAATGGTCATTAATCTTGGATCGACCAACTATACCACGTGCACGAGCATACACAAGTTGACCGACGTTAAGAGATGCGTCCTCCGCTTTCCTGTCTCGCTCATTTCGTTGAACAGCAGACTTGGTTAGGTTCTTGTACGCCGTTTCATAAGCACTTGTTAACCGCTTTTGATGTTCAATTACCCAATTTTCAGATGAATCGGACTCTGATCCTAATAGCACATCAATAGGGAGTACTGGATTCCTCCCAAATAATAGAAAATAGGGTGTGAACCCAGAAGATGAATGCGTCGAAGTATTATATGCAAATGTTAGCTCTTGTAAGTGATGTGGCCAACGTTTCTTGATATCATCTGGAAGACTCCTCAGTAGATTGTGTAGTGTACGATTGAACCTCTCGGTTTGACCGTTGCCCTGTGGATGGTAGGGGGTCGTTCGACTTTTCTTAATTCCGTACATGGCACACAGATTCTCAATAACCTTTGACTCAAAGTTATGACCTTGGTCAGAATGTATCCTCCGCGGTACACCATAACGAACGACCCACTCTTTGACCAATAATTTCGCAGTTGTGGAGGCTTTCTGGTCTTTAGTGGCAACCGCCACGGTAAATTTCGAGAAAACATCTGTAATAACAAGTACATTCTCCATTCCGTTAGAAGCTCGTTCCAACAACGTAAAATCAATTGCAATGATTTCCAACGGAGCCCTAGCTAACAAATTTTTCATGGAAGGGTGTGGTTTAGGTAAACACGGCTTGGATACTACACATCTAATGCATGTCTTACATTTAGAATCCACATCATGCCACATTCCAGGCCAATAACAGCGGGACCTTACCAGATCGAATGTTCTTTCGATTCCCTGATGACCGGCCTTGTCATGAAGATTCTCCAAAACTTTGTCCTTGAGGGAACTGGGTAGAACAAGCTGATGGACTTCACCACTGACACTATCAGAAATCCGACGATACAGCACATTATTCTTTGTAAAGAGTTTGTCCCTCTGCCGAAAGAGAGTCATTACAGGTTTATTCAATTGCTTACGTTCCCTACGTGATGGATACTTGTTGACATCCCAAAATGATCGGAAGGTATTGATTGTTGGATCAGATCGTTGTAGCGAAATTAGTTGAGTCGGCGTATACGAAGGAAGCATCGCTATGGATTCTGAATATACTGGATCGGGTTTTACCGTAGACAAATCTTCATTAATTATAGACTGAAGACCTCGAGGCAAAAAACTCGACTTTGTAACTTCTTGAATCTTTGGTTTCACATCCACAAACACGTCATCCTGTAATCTCCGCGATAATGCATCCGCATTTTTATTACTGCTACCGCTTTTAAATTTCAGTTCGAAGTCGAAGACAGCCAAATCGGACATCCACCTTTGTTCCACGGCGCTCAATTTAGCTTTAAGTGAATGGCAGAGGGGATTATTATCAGAATATACCACACACTTCTGCCCTAACAAATAATCCCGAAATTTCTCGCACAATGCCCACTTTAAGCCTAACAATTCCAACTTACGGGAACTATAATTATCCATGTTCCTTTCCGCTCCACAGAGGGCTCGACTCGCGTAGGAAATCACACGCAATTCACCATCCTGATATTGGGAAAGAACCGCACCCAATCCATCAAAACTGGAATCAACCTCGACAACGAAAGGCTTACTGAAATCGGCATAGCCTAGAATTGGAGCTGTCGTTAATTTTGTAATTATAGAATGGAAAGCGTTATCCGAATGGTCGGACCATCCTTTGCTGATATCCTGACTTTTAGGCTCATTAAACTGTAACGGAGCGATTATCTTAGCATAATCTTTAACGTAAATGAAATGAAATGAAATGGAGTTTAACGTCCTACTGTTCTGCTCCTAACCTGGGCTAATGAACCACAAAAACCCAAAAATGTCCGTAGCTGCTTAACAGTCTGTGGTTTCGGCCAATGTAACACGGATGAAATTTTGTCAGGGTCGGTAGATACACCCTGGGAAGACACGACATGACCTAAAAATTTGACTTTAACTTGACAAAATGAGCATTTAGAGGGTTTTAATTTTAGACCATGGTGCGCTAATGTGGTAAAAACAGAATCTAAACGGTGTAAATGTTCGGTAAACGACGTAGCAAACACAATAATATCATCCAAATAAACAAGAAGAATTCTAAACACATCTTCACGAAAACAACCCTGCATTAAACGCTGAAATGTAGCTGGTCCATTGCATACACCAAACGGCATGCGTTTGTATTCAAAAAGGCCAAGTGGCGTCGTAAATGCAGTTTTTATTTGATCTTCGTTACTCATAGCTATCTGGTTATAGCCAGAGGCTAAGTCCAGAGAACTAAAAACATTCGCACCGTACATAGAATCAAGGCTTTCCTCAATCCTAGGTAATGGGTACGAATCTTTGACAGTTTTCAGATTTAAATTCCTATAGTCCACACACATACGCAACTCACCTGACTTCTTCCTAACCAAAACAATAGGAGAGGAGTACGGACTATAACTTGGAACTACAATGTTTGCTTCAATGAATCTGTTAATATGTTGTCTAACCTCCTCTAGTATTGCTGGTGGAATACGCCTAAAGGGTTGTTTCACAGGAATTTCATCAGTCAGATGTATATGGTGCTTGACAGTTGATGTATACCCTATGTCTAAATCACTCGTACTAAATACTTCACTGTGCTGACGCAGCAATAATTCCAACTGAACACATGTGGTAGTGTGTCATGCTCCCCAACTTTCGTCGGATGTTTGGAACGAGATATTGTCTCCTCAACAAAAATTTCGTCATTTTGCACAACAAATCTCAATTTGTCGGAATCGACATCAGCTTTGGAAAGTTTAGCCAATCGCGTTTTAGGAGCAAGCCAAATGTCTGCCTCCGAAATATTTGCTACCTGCACATGAAACAGGCCGTTCGATTTAACACCAAATGTATTACATAGTAAAATGTCGTTGGGTAAATGAGTTCTATTACACAATTCTTCTATGCAAACCGTGTCCGACTGGAAAAATTATCATTTCCCGTGACTGGAAGTACAGAAACGCTTGCTGCGGGTAACTTAACAGGTGTAGAACTGGCTAGTCTAGCAAATCCAGAAACCGGTTTTTCTGATACACTAGTGTTCCGCAAGGACATTATCTGTTGTACACAATGTTGGGAAGTACTACAATCCAAATCTGCCAGCAAAGACCAGCAATGGCGCAAAATGTTCATTCCCAATAATCCTGGGTACTCTTTCTTGTGATTCTTTGTCGAGGGATCGATGGGGTCGCGCACGACTAGAACACTCTGTTTGGCTATAAGCTTTCCAGCCACATTTACGTCCGCCAGAAAAATACCCACATACGGAATAATCAAACCATTTGCTGCTCTCAGCGTAATGAAATCGACATCACTTAACTGGACATCGTCCTGCTCAAATACATCTCTAAAACATGACTCTGTCAATGTAGACACTTGCGAACCAGTGTCCACAATAAACTTAAGTGGCTTTCCACCTAAATCCAACGTTATAGACGGGCAATTACCAACAGTATTTCAGTAACTTGCTTCTTGAGTAGAGCCATTATTGGACTTAGTGAAACCCTCCTCTTGGCTCGCAGAAAAGGGTTCTGCTAGTTTCCCGACTTTGCTTTAGTGGGACAATTCCTGCAAAAATGTCCGGGTTGGTGACACTTAAAGCATACGCGTTCTTGTGTGGTTTTGGATGCCTGTTGCTTAACCAACTCCTCCAAATGAGCTAACTGTTGCTGCTGTGCCTTTACCATGGTTTTTTAAGGTCTCAACCATCGATTGACTGAATGAGCTTGCCGGTGGCAATGACTCAATTTGCTGGTTATGCGCCAATAAGGAAGGACAGGAATCCTCTTCAGACCACTCCAGGCCAAACGTTCTTATATCAAGAAAGGATAAATCACTGTTATCCCTCACCTGTCTCTTCAACTCCTTGCAGATATTAGCATCGTACACACCATCTATGAAATGATCACGTAGTGTTATATCCTAGTCTGCCCTCGATCCACCTTTCCGGATTATCCGATCCATAAATTTTCTCAAGGCATAAGAAAAACTCCGTAAGGACTCGTTCTGCCGTTGACGTCGCTCAAAAAATTGCTTTTGTAATTGAGACAAAGATAGCATTTCGCCAAACGCCTCTTTCAATACACTGAAGATAGTATGCACATCTCCTTGTGCATTTCTGATCCTAACTTCTTCTCTAGCATCACCTTCAAGATAGCGATAAGCGTATTTAGCCTGCTCACTTGGACTAAGCTGTAACGTGGACAGACAACTACTGACATCCTCAATCCACTCGTGGATTTTTGGGTCTTCTGCCGTACACGCGCGACCTTTATATTTCTTGGGTTCGCGATCATTACCCACGACAATTACAGATCTGTTATTCAATAAGGATGAGGTGTTGGGTATCGGACTTCTGAACTGCGGTTGTGTTGTATTATCAGCATTAGTTTCAACTGGATTGCTGGTGACTGGTGATGGTATGAATGCTGGACGTGGTGGTGGTTGATTGGTGGTGCGTGGTGTTGAAACTCTCCTAGACATCAACGACAATTCGTTTTCCAGGTTTGCAATTTGGCGTTTATACTCTTCCGCCAAAACATTCGTGGGCTTGCCTCCCTCAGCCATGCCTGCTATCAAACCTGCAGTGTCACAAAATTGCACACCTAAAACTGGAATATCAACTAATAGTGCTATCACTAAAAGTACCAAACTATACATGTGCATTAAATGTTAGTTTATTTAATCTATTAGTATTAGATTTTAATTTCAATACCCCTATTTTTCACCAGGTTTAAATTTCTATTTTTAGATTAATTTTGGAGTAGCAAGAAACAATGATGTCAAAAAACAAATGATGTAACCAGCATTTAGCCAATATTTTATCAGAATGTACACCATCAAGCATTAGATTAAAATTCCAGGAATATCGCAATCTCCTTCCTTTACCCTTGTGACCTCTCAACAAGTTGTTGGAAAACCCCAAAGTTGGTTGATTTAATGAATTATTCAACAAATTAATCTCCCCATTTATTGTCTTGATATAACCACTGAGGATGAAATCGTCTTCTGCAAAGATTCCGGGGTTTGAATGTCCTTTCGATTGATTATATCTACTAATAGAAACTGGGGGTATCTCCAAAAACTTTACTGAACAGCCTGGTTTACTATTCACAATAGAAATTAATCGTCTGTACTGTCTTAACACGAGTGCAACTGGGTCTCTTAGTTTATTACCGGCGTGAATATATCGCCCCTCCTTCACTGACAAATCGCAAGTGGCTAACCATACATATACACTCACCGAGCCAAAATCACGTACATAAGTTGGAAAGTTTGCCTCAAATAACTCAATAGCTCTTTCTGTGGTAAAACCAGAATGACACTCGAACCTCATTTCAACAGAATTAAGACGGTACTGATTTCTTAAATACAGGCCTTTACTGTCAGACAATAAAATCGGGACGGCCAATCGTCTGCCACTAATTTCAGGTAATGGTTTTGTAATAAATTTATCCAGCTTCGAAAAGCTCATAACAGTATATATACGCGTCACAGTACTACAATATTTATATAAATAGTTAATACTTCAATTGAAAACTACATCAAAAATTACAGTTTACAAAAAGAAAACACAAAACAATCGTTAATCAAACACGTGACATGGACTTCACAATCCGCCGCCATCTTCTTTTCTGGAAAATACTCGAATTTGATAATATTAAAACCGGAAAATTCTTACCATAAACTTGTTGGCAATCCTATCGGCGACGCCAATTGTAACCGAGCAGTAGGATAGAAAGGATTGCCAACTCAAACTACAGGTTGTAGACGTTTATTATGCAAGCAAATCACAAAGAACAATGCAGCAGTGCTGTCGGCTTGTCTCGTAATCTCTCTGATTCTCCCTCGTCTCTCTGTCGTCAGTCGCACGCTTGTCACGTGACTTCTCCATACGGGTTCAGACCACTAGTGAGTGACAGGGTGTACAAGCATGTACAACAACAAACCCATTCGGCCACATATGTATACATAATTTGCAAAATAACAAATACATGACGCTGTCACTTCTATGACCTTCACAGTGTACCCCCTCTCAACCATATCGTTTTAATGCGTCATAATACATTATTATCATATACCGGTGACAGTCAAGATTTGCTAAATACTTTTCGCCGAATAACACAGCGTAAGAATATAGTCCCAATCTTTTCCCGCGTTTCTGACCATGTGACTTACCGTTAAGCGCACTGCGGAGTGATTTATGGCACTGTGCTGTATGGATGGTTGATTTAGATTAACTGAAGTTATGTGAAAAAGCTCATCGTATATAATTTAAAGTTTGGATTTGATAGCAGCCAATAATTGTTGGACTATAGACGAAGATGAAATGACACTTTTAAAAAATTGTAAGTTGTTCATAGTTTGCATACATTTTGGCCCCACGTAATGCATGTACAGTGCGCTAGAAAAAAATTCTAACCGATAAAGAATGTCGGTAAACATTTTCCTGGGATAACCTAACTCCTTTTGTTGTTAATCAAACCGGCCTGTGCATTATACATGTACACGTTTTCACGGCAGCATTACCATATTACAACTCCTTCAATTTATTATAGACAATATTAGTTCGATCCTAGCTTAAGGTAGGCTCGCCAACTCCTGGCAGGAAGCATGGCAAAATACGATGGGAGGAACTGTAAGAAATGAAATGAAATGAAATGTTGTTTAATGGCACGTCAGCTTCAACCGGGCTATATTGCGCCAAACATATGGTGAATCTATCGAGACAAATTAAAACAATATCACATAATTGAATTTATATATGTAAATAAAAACAAATATCACCGAAAATATATTAATTAAAAATAAATATAACAAATCTTTTACATATATAAATATTTAAAATGATATACATGATTAAATATATACAATTAAAATTGAAAATAAAAGTTTGTCTCTTTCAAAAATGTTATCATATAGCTCCGGTTGAGCAAATAGCTGACGTAATGACTGGCAACGGTAGTATTTAGATCTAATATACTTGAGATGTTTGCACTCAATCAAGATGTGTTTTACTGTCAAATGAACATGTCAGTGAACACATTGCGGTTGAGGCTCTCGCTTCAAAATAAAAATATGAGTTAAAAAGGTATGACCAATGCGAGAGCGACACAAAACAACTTCATCCCTCCTGTTGGTTCTATAGGAGTTGGGCCAATCTCCTAGGAGAGGCTTAATGTGATGAAGTTTATTTGTGCCTGCAAGATCCCAAGACCGTTGCCAGCGGTCATAAATAAAATAATTTATACATGATTTAATATCTTTATATGGTATTAAAAAGGGTGATTGGGGAAGATCTAAAGCAGCTTTGGCAGCAAAATCTGCTTGATCATTCCACCTTATATCAACGTGACTGGGGAGCCAGCAAAAGACAACGTCTTTATTGCTCAACTCGTAAGATAGTAGCAGACGCTAAACATCTGCTACTAATGGGTGTTCAAGCTGTTTATTGTTAATTGCTTGGAGCGAGGACAGAGAATCAGTAAAGATGATATGCTTTAAAGATGAAGAGGATTGTATGAACTCCAAGGCTTGAAGAATTGCCTGGAGCTCAGCTGTAAATATTGAAGCAGCAGGTGGAAGACACACAGAAATGGTCTCAGATGGCGTCACGGTAGCCGAAGCTACCCGGTCGCCATCCTTAGAACCATCTGTGTAAATAGGAGCATAATCACCATACTTAGACCTTAACTCTCTAAAGAGAGATTGGAACACCATAGAGCTAGTATCTCTCTTTTTATGTTGAGTTAGATCGAAATCGATCTTTGGGGGAGATATAGCCCACGGTGGAGTCCTAAAGACAGGGGTATTCGCAATACTGTCAAGGCTGAATCAGCCTCAGACAAAAGGGGTTGTATGCGAATACCGAATGATGTAATAACATCCACCTCTGAGGTCTTTCGACCGGAGAGGGACCATTATTATCAATCAAGATAGGAAAGTGGTCACTACCACACAGATCTTCATTAACCCTCCATGAAAAATCCTGAAAAAGGACCGGAGAGCAAATGGTGAGATCGAGGGAAGAAAAAGAAGCTGTGGCAGGATGTAGATAGGTAGGCGAGTCATCA
Organism: Patella vulgata; assembly: GCF_932274485.2. Lineage (NCBI taxonomy): Eukaryota > Metazoa > Mollusca > Gastropoda > Patellidae > Patella > Patella vulgata. The sequence continues at coordinate 562,101 of NC_065886.2, forward strand.
TTTAATAAACAAAAATTATTAATGTTAATGAAGTCCGCTATTTGTTTACCTCTGTTGTTATCATCTGGACTACCCCAGAGTGAATGATGACCATTGGAATCTCCCGTAATAATAAACGGGAGAGGAAGTTGTGCAACAAGGTCATCAAGATCTCTGGGATTAAGATGTAAACTTGGTGGAAGATATACAGAGCAGAGTGTTATAGGAATATGCAAAGTCACTCTAACTGCAACTGTCTTGTCTGTAAAGGCGAGTTGAGGGTGACTTGACTCTGAAGGATATCTCCATCAAGAATAATAGAAACCATGAGCTCTACCATCACCAACTGAGTGATGATGATAACCAACAAAATGTCTAAAAGACAAAGTGTCAGAATTTCGTAAAAATGTTTCCTGTAAACAAATAGCTAAAGGATTGTGCTTTTAAATTAATAATTGGACTTCATTAAAATTTGGTTTTAAACCACGACAATTCCATTGAATAATGGAATTTACCATTGTCAGGGAATTTTATTTTTTGACGACTTACCATGTGGATCCGTATGGACATCCACGACGGTAATACCGTCCATCAGATCATCCCCATACTGTATCTATTATAGAGAGAGACAGGGTCTTTTGAACCATTCTTCCCTCCCTCTCGAAACTTTGCTAATTTTTCTTTCTTTGACGAAGAATTACCTTTAGACTGCGATCCTGACCCAGCAGAACTGGAATCAAGGATGGCAGCTTCAAGGGGAGGCGAGGGAGATGACCCCTTGCCGTTCTTAGAGGAAGTGTTAGGAATGATCCCAACAGTTTCAGATTGAGGCAAGGAGGATGAACCCTCGCCAGTCAAAGAAATAGTTTCGATAGAGCTCTCTTTTGTTTGAGAGGCGCTCGATACCCCTTTAACATGATCTGATGATATGAAAGACATTTTCCCTTTATTTGGCCAGGTTATATCTGTCTGAACTGAGATGCTTTTGGTAGATACTTTCACTGCGCTTGCAAAAGATTTCCCTTGAGATGGAATGGGAAAGAGCGCAGTTAAGTCTACTTGCTTTCGAGCATCATAATATGATATTTTACGCTCAGACATTACCTGTTGAATTATTTTTTCCTTTTGCCATATTGGACATTCGCGAGAGTAAGCAAAGTGCCTACCCTTGCAATTTATACAACACAAATCTGCCTGGCAGGTAGCGCTCTCATGGCCATCATGACCACAGCGAGTGCAGGTGTCCTTACCTCTACAGACGGTTTTGCTATGTCCAAATTTCTGACATTTGTAACATTGTAATGGGTTACTCATGTAAGAATCAACAGGTATGTTAAGATAACCTGCCTTGAGAGTCTTTGGAATGTCGGGACGATTAAAAGTGAGGATATAGGTGCTTGTGGGAATCACCTTTTCTCCTCGGCGTACACTAATTCTTTTAACATGTTAGACACCTTGAGCAGAAAGGTATTCCACCATTTCTTCCTCACTGCTGCCTTGAAGATCCCGACAGCCAATTACACCTCTACTTGAGTTTAAAGACCTATGTGGAGATACCTTGATAGGAATGTCCGCTAAGGATGTTGATTTAAGCAGCATGGTAGCATGCTGTTCCTTAGCGCATTCTATCAATGCCAGCTATGCCCTTAGCTATTAAAAATGGTGATACCTTCGATAGGTCTGCAGTAGAGGGATTCTCAATTAAGAGAAACCTCGGCTATGTCTTTGATATTTTTAAAGTGTTTGTAAATAAATCAGAAACGTCCTCTGAATTAGGACGCTTCTGTTTCTTTTTATTAATTGGTGTGGGGGGGATTGGGGAATCCATTAAATATATTTTTTAAAATTCACCCCTCGTCGTCCCTGCCTACCAGGGGGAGGTCTAGCACGGATAACCAGCGCATGGCCTCAGGGCTCGACGAGGGGAATACTCAAGCCATTAAGTATAAATACTTAACCAACCCGATTGACCCAAGTCGCCGCTCTATAGGAAGTACTCCGGACACAAAGGTAAACTTGCTGAGCGAAAAAAACAAAGCAATGAAATTGGAAAAACGTACATTCTACAGAGCTAAAAACGACCAAAGCCGATTGATCAGAGTGAGCCACTCTGATCTCCCGTCTAGGTGAACCATGGGCCAAAGTAATGTGTTGCAGAGAAAGGACTCGCAAGTCAAATCCCCACTCAATTACCAGGATTCCACTCTCCACCGACACTGGTCGCAACGCACAGCAAACACGTTGCTCCATTACAGGGATTCTTTTAGTTGCCTCTTACGACACGCAGGAACTACGAAGGGTATATTCTTATCACCCCCTACACCCCAGGGGAGGGAACTGTAAGAACAGTGCATACAGACACTGTAACCCAGGTATCATTTAATCTTGTGTATCTAGCACTAATTTCTTTTACATTCATTTAATATCTAATCTTTGTTCAAAAATTTGTAAGGATAGGTTGCCAGCAATGCCAGACAACGAAACATACGCCCACAGCAGCTATATTGTCCGGGCAGTCAACAAGAGTTGTCGCATATTTTTACTTTTTTCGGTAATGAAACATTTATAATAAATTTAAATCTGATTAAGAGTAACAACTCATTAAGTAATTATCAGAAAACCATTAGAATTTGTTTGGTTTTTATAAAGTTCTGCCCCATGCTAACGTTTAGTATACGAAACTTTTAACATCATGGATTTAGCTGTTCAAGTCATAAAGAATCATTGAAAATCAATATACTTGTTCGTCTCAAGACCTTAAACACTGTGTATAAATTTAAAGTCAATCGGATTTTAACTTTAGCCTCTAGAGTGTTCACAAGATTTTTCAAAGTGATCAAGGGCAATAACTCTGGCAAAAATTATCGGAAATCGCTGAAAATCAATAGAATTCTTCGTCTCATGACCTTAAACACAGTGTATCAATTTAAAGTCAATCAGATATTAACTTTAGCCTCTAGAGCATCCACAAGATTTTTCAAAGTGATCAACGGCTTTAACTCTGGCAGTAATTATCTGAAATCGGTGAAAATCAATAGGCTTCTTTGTCTCATGACCTTAAACACTGTGTATAAATTTAAAGTCAATCGGATATTAACTTTAACCTCTAGAGTGTTCACAAGATTTTTTGAAGTGATCAAGGGCCATAACTCTGGCAATAATTATCGAAAATCACTGAAAATGAATAGGCTTCTTTGTCTCATGACCTTAAACACTGTGTATAAATTTAAAGTCAATTGGATATAAAGTTTAGGCTATAGAGCGTCCACAAGCAATTGTGGACGCCGGCCGGTCAGACAACAATATACGACCACATTTCAATGTGGGAGTATAAAATCGTTTAAAATCACCAAAAATCATCTAATTTGTTGGGTTGTTTATTTTTTAACAATGATTGAGAAATTAAACACTTGTAAATTGGACACTCATTATCAAAACTGAATGGTCAGCTTTAAACTTGACAGAAGTACAAATTAAACGACTTATGGTGATTTTAAACAGTTTTTACGAATTTTTAAACAAAGATTAGATATTATCTGAATGTGAAAATTATTAGTGCTATATACACAAGATTACATGATACCCAGGTTACAGTTAGAGTTAGAAGGTTAATATTATACATATTATCAAGAAGCCTGGCGGGAGGTCACCAAGTTATAAGCACCTAAATGACCGTTCAAAAAGTACTTTGTTACATCAGTTCTACACACTATACATCTTGCCATGTATAGAGTTGAAATTTGGTGGGATTAATGAATACATTGATGTCTTCAAAATGGCATATTAAAAAGTTTTGTTACGGCTTTCGGAAACCTCCGGAAATTACTGATGCCTTCCGATTTTAAAAATAAACCAAAATGACACATGGTAGTGTTAGCTTCACATATAACCTTTCATTTTCAAAGACCTTGTTCGATAACATTTTCAACCGTTTGGCCCCCATATTGGATTTTACAAAACAACCCCTTCAGCTGCGATTTTGTTCTGATTTTTGAAAACTGTTTGATGTTTTGAAAAGTGGCAACAATTCTTAGGAAGCCGATTTTTAAATTTCGATTTTCTTTACTTCTTGTTTCACTTTGAATTTTCTACGACTTTTGAACGTCTATCTGGTGACCTTGACCTTTATATATATGATGACTCTGATGTCAACTAATAGTTATTAACAAAAAGTTCGGTCTTGAAGTATAACTTCCGGTTTTATTTATAGTTAAAAATGACAGGTTTTTCTCAATTTAATAGATATTGGATTACTAGATACTCAAGAATTCATGGTGTAGCTTAATTGTTGATGCGACAAGGCGTGTCTTGACGTGACCTGGGTACCAAAACATGTCAGTACTCCTTCAGAGTTCTAGTGTATTTTTGGATATTGTTTAGTTTTCTATCAGCAAAATTAAAGCCTGGCGCACACTATGCCACAACTTAAGCTACGAGTCTAGCGACAAATATCGCCGCAATTTAAGTGGAGTGAGCACACTACACGACGACTTTGTCTATCACGAAAGAAACAACCTGTCACACAAATTCATATTTTTCGTCATTGCATCGAATACTTCAATTAATATTGTTTTGTACATAATGATCAAGCGGCGGCGTAATCTTCTTAGTACAATGCCCTTCGAGTGCAGTGTGTTTATAGTATTCTAAATAACTAGCTCAAATTGGGCGACTCTTACATGCATAAAAAACTATGTAAAAAAGGCTATGTAAGGATGAGTCCAGAAATATTCCAGAGAATCCTAAATATAATCAATCCTTAATCACACGATCAATAAGCCCAGGAAAGTGGTTGACGGTCACTCTTCTGTTTTCTCGCTACAGGTACTTGAAAAAAAAAGCCCATTCTGATTACCATCTATGAATCCTAAGACTATATTATTATTGAGTAGATTGCTATATAGACGGAATAATCCACCCGGCCTACCATATGTATTTGACAGCTTTGCCAGAATTCCAAAACTTAATTTCAGTTAGTCAGTTAGGGCTAAATTAGATTACCCAAGCCACTTATATATACTGTACATGTAACAGAAAAAAAAATCTGAGAAATCTTGTGTGTGGTTATGTCACATGAGAAGAATAACCAAAAATGATTGGTTTAATAGGTGAATTTATATTCTTCGTTGTCGCTTAACTTGTCGCCGAAATGAGCACATTAGACGATTTCTTGCCGATGAAGCGACGACTTTGGCGATCATATCAAACAAGTCTGATATTGGCGACCATCGCCGTGATGGTTGCTGGTGACAAAATATGGCTTACAATCAAGTATGCACACTCGGCGAGTTTTTGATTTTTCATCGTCAGCGACCGAAATCGCCTATGTGTGAGCCAGTGTGTGGAGTAGGGTGAGCCAGGCTAAAGCGCCCAATAATACCGATGCCAAATTTCCATTTTGAGTTTACAAATAGTCTGTTGTTATTTTTAGTTACCTTGACGTACAATATCACAATCATTGATAGAAATTTCAAGTTTATTTGTAAGAGGAGCTTACAACATGCATACTAGTCATACATTTAAGAACATTTTGAAACAAACGTCTACATGTATATTTGACTCGTTCTTACGTTTCCGACCCATGTATTAATATTGTTAGAATTTTTGCTCTTATAATTAATGATGGCATTATATTGTATTAATTAATATCTCTGGCAAGTTAGTAGATTCACATATTTGTACTTAAATCAAGTTAGCGAATGGGTGACAGATGGTTACATAAAAAAAGTCATAATATGGTAAACATTCAATTCTAGGTTGATAACAGATATCTCATGGGAAGTTTCTCCAGTATGTTTCCATTACCATATAAGGGTACGTTTTGACTGTCATTTGGCTCAATTAACTAATCTCTCTAATTATTTACATCATATTTGACCCAATTAGCTTATTGAAGGTCCAAAACCCAAGCTACAAAACTATTATATTTGGGAGCAATCGCCAAACAACAGACAGATTCTGGAAGGGAAAAGATGTAGCAGTTTCTATCAGCCGACTCGACCAGCGAGTACCGTTTGTAAGCAGCTATATGATATATAAAATGTAAAAACAAAACGTTGCATTGTTATTCCTGGTAAGACAAATGTCTTAAGAAAACAGTAAGAAGTAAATACACAACGTGAAGCAGAAGCAAAGACAACTAGAGATAAATTCTAGACGATCACAAGGTTACTAAGATATGTAGTAAGAAAAGATGCATGTGTTGTACGTAGGATGTGGCGACCGGTTAGGGTCACCCGCTCTCCACGTCTGAAATAAGACCTGTGGTACTATACCCATGGTGGCACAGTATAATTTGAAATAATAATGCCCAATGTACATGCCGTGTGAATCTATTGTAGGCCGAAACGGAATTCAACTATCAATTCTTTTTGGAAATAATTGTCGTAAATATACCGACTAAATATTAAATTTGCCGCAATAGAAAGGGGAATATAAAACTGGTGCGTTCAGAAAATATATGGATGAAGTGAGTAGGGCAGGGGCTGTGCTTTGCTTATAAACAGAGAACTCCATCCTTCAATGATGTGGAAAATGCACTAACAACAAAAAAGGCAGAGGTAAATTATTGCAACCATATATGCAATATACATGGGAATACCTCACAATAATAAGAGAGGGATCTAGTAGGGGTTTGGAGCTGGCTACTTGTGTGTTCTAAATGATCTCCCTTCTTAAAGTTCATAAGGTTTCTTATTGAGTCAAGTTTCGATTCCCCGCTCCTGCATGAGACGGAGAAAGTGGGTTTTTTCCAGGTTCTCCTGCGTTCCCCCACTGCTACATATCCCTATGTGCCGGCTAGTTGTTGAATTAAACTTGAACCATGGTTTAGTTTCGAAATGACTTAGGCATGCAGTTGTATATGGACTATCTTTCAGAAGTGACGATGACATGTTGTGGAAACAGACCATCTTTTTGAAGTGTCAGTGAAGTGGATTGTTTAAAACATTTCACAAGCATTGTTCTTTAAGTGGCATTTAGTAACTGGGCAGATAAATAAACTATAAACATACTTATGGAAAACAGCTACTGATTTATTTAGGCGACGTTTCGAAGAGTATTCTCTCAACGTTTTCAAGCTAATACAATATAACAAAATTTGAAGCTACATGTATAGACAAAATTACAATAACAAGGTTGAAACCATACATGACAACAACAAGATCAAAGGCCTATGACACAATGGGGTTATGATATACAAAAACAAGATAAAAGGGACTAATTAACTTTCCAAAAGCCACTGAGTATTGGTGATGTGTACATAATCTAAGTTTTGGTGATAGGGATTATTGGTGTTTACACAATAATATATACACCTACTTTTAAAAAAAAAAAGAAAAAAAAAAGGCACAACTGATTGAGGATAGGGTCTAATGTATTGATAAAGCCAGATAATAATTGCAGTGATAATAACAGAGTGATTCCAAAGGTTTGCGCTGGTATAGGCATCTGATTGAACTGCACATCATATTAATTAAATGGACTAAAAACTAGTGACGAGAAAACAAAATAAAAATGAAAAAGTAATATCACAAGTGATTAGTAATTAGGAATAAAGTATTGCATATTTATGATTTGATTATTTGATAATTTGATCGTACGCGTTTGACAAAAATATCCCCATGTGGCGGTTAAGATCTGGTGTGCTTCTTCTCATATGTATCGCCTCAAATAGTTTGCGTGTCTTTTCTACGGGGAGATTAACTGCCAGGGTTTTGTATGACTCTATTCGATGTCCTTGGTTAGATTGGTGATGTTGGGCTACAGCTGAGTTAGTAGTTGAGGATTTAGACTTATGATGACTGATTCGTTTGTCCAGGGGCTGTCTAGTTTCTCCTATGTATTTACTATTACACGAACAGGCAATTTCATAAACACAGTCTTTTGGAGGGGGTGGTTTGTTCGGAGAAAGCTTACCATTTGCCTTTAGGATGTCTTGTAGGGTTCATCCTTTAGAGAATGTGACTTGGATCCCTGTTGGGCTGAGGAGTCTCCTAAGGTGATAAGATAACTTGAAATGGTATGGTGATTCTTACTGGTGGTTTGTCAGGTTTTGGTTTAGTGGTTTCTGTGGCACTGTTAGTGGTAGTCTTGATGGTTTTCTGCACTAAACTTCTTCAATGTGCCCAAGTTCAGTTTTGAGGGAATCTTTGCTGTAGTTGTTGATGGCACGCCGCGCTAGTGCTAGGGCTGTGTCGATACAGTTCATTTTCGATACAATACGTATTGACGATACGGCAAACTGATACGCGATACGTATCGCGATATGGTGACATCACTAATTATGCCCCAAATAATCTCAAACTACATTCTGTTTCAAGACATTTGAGATGAGTAAGCAAGCATCGGGGTTCTTAATCTATTTTGAAACAAACGGCCAGAATAATGTTGTGTCAATTGTGATCCCGTAGGAAATGGGTTAATTATAAGTGTCTATTCCGTTTGATATAACTAGACTAAATTAATTCTTGGTAATTTATGGAGAATGCAGTATGTATGTGATTACCACAAAAATAACGACAGAGGTACACCTTAATTTGAAAATTTTCCATATTTAATTCACGTACCAACTTGAAGTTCACGTCGGTAATATTCCAGAATAAATTACCGTCTTCGTTTATTCGATGAAACGTTCGCGTTTCATAAGTCGATGATCTAAAATATTAGTATTTTTCTACTATTGCCAGTATTAGAAAATGCTGTACATGTAGCCAAAATAGGCTAATACGGCACCATGGCATTTCTTCAAAACACAATTTGTAGTTGTCTGGCTATCATGCAACAAGTCACGTAACTTGCAAAAGTTTTTATTCATTCGCCAATGATAGACACATGGTACAATTGTCACATGACAACCATACTTGAAATTGCTTAAAAAAAACATTCCGCGCGATGATGATATAGCCTAATGATAGACACACGGTACAATTGTCACGTGACAACCATACTTGAAATTGCTTAAAAAAACATTCTGCGCGATGATGATATAGCCTATGTCACGTGTCATTGAAATCAGCATTGGAGATGCCATCAGGAAAATATATTATTAAATGATTGTTTCTCGGTGTATTCGATGTTCTATCAGGGGATTATATTCAATGAAGATTTAAATTTACCTAACAATTGGTCAATGAATCCATCAATGTATGATCCAGTTATTATTATAATATCTACCGGTACCTGGAATTCATACGCAGCGTGGAAGATTGGCAAACCATGCCGAGATCGTCTTCTTTCGTCACGTAGGTTCCAATCCACGGTCTTTCTTAACTGAATAATTTTTTCAACGATACGGCCATATTACGTATCGATATAAATATCGGTGGAATGTATCGATACATATCGGTGGAATGTATCGATACATATCGGTGGAATGTATCGATACATATCGGTGTATCGATACATATCGGTGTATCGATATATCGACACAGCCCTAGCTAGTGCGGCTATGGTAGCTGTCTTTACACTTCACAAATATCGAAGGTAACCAAGATCTTTGGGTTATAAACTTGCATACAAGGGGTGGCCATTTGTTTTCAAATGTAAACTAATAATATTTTTAATAATGACTGAATTTATAAAAATCATTAGAAATACGTCTTAGCACGGTACCAGGCACGGCACGGTTAAATTTTCTTAGTGTAAATGCTATCCTTTCTGAGCACGGTTTCAGTACAGATTACTGCGACTGTGGGAAACGAACCATGACCTTTTTCCTCCACAAACTTTGACAGTCCTGTCATCAGTTCTGTCAAAATGGCTGCTCAAACTAAATCAACCATCTTAATTGTTTACATCCAGGTAATTTGCTTAGGGACTGAAATTAACCTTTCTGTGAAGAATTACACATTTGGCGTGCTTGACACGGTTCCGAGTCCGCTTACTTTAGAGTAATGTAAACGGGTCAATTTTTTGAAATTTATCACAGCCTGGTAGTGAGCCCAGAACGGCATGCTTATCGCGGCTTAGTGTAAACATGGCTCAAGTTTGCACTTTACAGTTTGTGGTTTGAAAATTAGACCAAGCAACAAAAAATTGTTTTCAGTGATTGGGTACAAACACATATTTCATTATTAAGACACTTACCATCAACATCAACCATAATAATACAGAAAGCTACAAACTTAGACAAATATTCTGTAAACTGTTTCTGAAAAAAAGAGGAAATATACACAAACTGTGGAAATATGCCGAAACAGCAGCATGTCTCTTTAAAGGACCAAATCGAACAACAGTCATTGTTTTTTGAGGCACGCTATCACTCGTGAGCGCCTGTCGCGCACCCAAATGTTGACCAGGGGACGGTTTTCTCCTTCTCCTTCAAATTACAAATCCCTCTCCTTATTTGTAAAACATGGACCCATGTAATTTTTTTTTCAAAAGTATGAAAATAATCTCAAAGACCGAACATTTCAAACAATATTTGAACCAGTTTTTTGTTAATTAAAAGTTACTCACATTCCGATCTCTGCCATTTTGGTGTTTACGATTGGCGTATAACAACACAAAAAAACATGCCTTTATTTTATTTAAATTAATTTGAGTGGTAATCCTGCCGTTTTCATCACGATTAAATTATTATAGACAAGTAGTAATTGTGATTACTGTGTTTTGAGGTTTTAAGTATTTAAACATGCTTAAACTGCTTGATTATTTAGATGAATAAAACTTCAAAATGATGTCAATCAGTGTCACTTGGTTAATGTTAATAGTTATGTCCCTTCGAAACAAAAAACTAATGTGTTTAGTGCTGATATCAAGTAAAATTAGGCCTATTATAGAAATGTTGATTTATTTGAATAAATTTATTGCCACAATATTCTGCTGTTATCTACATGTATTATGACATTAATATCGTAGGATTCACTTTAATTGACTCGTTAGCCATTGTTCAAATTTGTTGGGAAGGCGTGAGGGGTGTGTGTGTAAGGTGATTACAAGAGACAGCGTTTGCATTATTTATACGGATCGTATCAAAGCCTGTCTATAGGGATTTATGAAGTACATTCTCTATTGCCCGTGACAGAAAATAAGACTAAATCGTTTTAAAATTAGCGTTAAAAACCGCCCGGGAAATACTATCCTCCTGACATAGTTCGTTTGGCCATGGACTCTATATTAGATTTGGGATATAAATGAACCGTGAAATTGTTAGCCAGGGGAAGTAACCAGCAAAGGCAGTCTTTGTAGTCACTGGAAAATGGAGACAAACATAACGGAAAACAGGTCAAGCATAATACACCGTGCAGGATTCATTTATTTGTTCTGTTACGTGTATATTGTTTTATTTTGAATTATAAAAAAACACAGAAAAACATATTGAAAAGGTGTTATTTATTCTAGTGGACGAACTTGTGAACTCCTCGGAGTCAACGGACACATAAAGCTAATTATTAGTATTTTTCGCCGATGCATTGATAATACAAAAGACGGGTTGCCAGGCAACAAAACATATGCCCACAGCAGCTAAATCGTCCGAGCAGTCGCCAAGGGTTGTCACATATTTATTCTTTTGTAGGTAATTAGGGGAATTTAATAGACAATAATTTCATACATATGACAATATAATTTTTGTCGTTTCAGGGTTCACAAGGTTCTAAAAACTAAAACAAGGGCTATAACTCTGAAAGTAATCTACAGAAATTGTTCAAATTCGACAGGATTTTTCGTCTTACTAATTCAAATAATGCATATAAATTTTATACAGATCGGATGATAACTTTTGTCATTCGAACGTTCACAAAGTTCAACAAAGTAAATCAAGGGCCATAACTCAAAACGTAATTGACGGAAATTGCTGATATTCAATAGGATTCTTCATTTCACTAATTTAAATGACGCATATGAATTTCATACACATTAGGTGATAACTTTTGTGGTTCAAGCAAGATTCAACAAAGCTGAAACTCAATAGGATTGTTATTTTTACTAATTTAAATGATACATATAAATTTCATACAGATCGGATAATAACTTTTGTCGTTAGAGCATTTACAAGGTACAACAAAGTGAAACAAGGGCCATAACTCACGGCGTAATTAACGGAAGTTGCTGAAATTCAATAGGATTCTTCGTTTCACTAATTTAAATGATGCATATCAATTTCAAACAGATCGGATGATAACTGTTGTCAGTAGAGCGTTCACAAGATTCAACAAAGTGAAACAAGGGAAATAACTCAAGATGTAATTAACGGAAATTGCTGAAATTCAATAGGCTTCTTTGTTTTACTAATTTAAATGATGCATATAAATTTCATACAGATCAGTTGATAACTTTTGTCGTTGGAGCGTTCAAATGGTGCAACAAAGAGAAACAAGGGCCATAACTCCAGAAGAAATTAACGGAAATTGCTGAAATTCAATAGGCTTCTTTATTTCATTAATCTAAATGATGCAGATCAATTTCAAACAGATCGGTTGATAACTGTTGTCATTAGAGTGTTAACAAGATTCAACAAAGTGAAACAAGGGCCATACCTCTAGATATAATTAATGGAAATTGCTGAAATTCAATAGGCTTCTTCATTTCACTAATTTAAATGATGCATATAAATTTCATACAGATCAGTCGATAACTTTTGTCGTTAGAGTGTTCACAAGGTGCAAGAAAGTGAAACAAGGGTCATAACTCTAAGATAATAAACGGAAATTGCTGAAATTCAATAGGCTTCTTCGTCCCACTAATGCAAACAACATATGTCAATTTCAAAACAATCAGATGATAAATGTAGTCTGTAGAGTGTTCACAAGAAATTGTGGACGATGGACGGACGTACTGGGGGCGACGGCAATATTGGACCACATTTCCATGTGGGCGTATAAAAAGGATCGAGAATCGATACATCGGCATTGATACTTGATATCTGATGATTGGCAGACACGAGAAATTTTCAGCCAATTACGGCAATTGATAAATCTGTTATATACTCTTCAAAAAAAGTAGGGGATATTCAGAAACACAACAAAACTGCGGAAATACACTGCTGTTTTTATTAGAGGTAACCAGTGTATGTTAATAAGAGGCCAATTGCCTACACATGAACATAAACAGTTCATATGGGCGGCTTATCTGACGGCCCCATTTCACTAGCAAAGACATACACAAAGTGAAAATGGACATTTTTGATTTTTGTCTTAATAATGAGTAATTGCTCCACCAATCCTCAGACATTCAGCAATTCGTCATGGCATGCTCCCTATTCAACCGCCCAATCACGATTTGGGGCAATCTGACCCACTCCTCTTGCCACTGTAACCCACATAGCATTTAATCTTGTGTATCTAACACTAATTTCTTTCACATTTGTTTAATATCCAATTTTTGTTTAAAAATTCGTAAAAACTGTTTAAAATCACCCAATATCATCTAATTTGTACTTCTGTCCAGTTTAAAGCTGACCATTCAATTTTGATAACGAGTGTCCAATTTACAAGTATTTAATTTCTCAATCGCTGTTAAAAAATAAACAACATAATTGATTAATGATGTATAATGATTAATTTTTGAACAGTGGTCAGGAAATTAAATACTTGTAAATTGGACACTCATTATCAAAATTAATCAGTTGGAACTGTAAGTTCTTCATCTGTGAACATACTCTCAAAGCATGTCAAGTGTCTATGACTATTTATCATATCACAACCTGCAGCGGTATTTGCATTTCAATATCCCCTTTTTTGAAAAGAAAAATTTAGACCGCATGGCGACCTGACACCAAGAAGAACGTTATTTGAGCCTTCAATAGGTACCGACATTGTTTATGATGGCAGATTATGCAACATCATATATATAGAAATGTTTCTCTGGAGAATGCCAGGCCAGACGACAGCAGCACTTCATCTGGCACTTTTGGTGCCGCTACAGCTAACAACACAGTACGATTGTCAACTTTTGAAAGATGAAACACTGGTGGGCAAATAGGTGTCAAATTTGATAAAACTGGACATTTATTTGGTGTGAAGTGATTTGCCAAATCAAGGAAGGTTATATAAGAGCTATTGAGATCTACCAATCGACAACTCCATCAGACCACTATAAAATACTAGTATATAAAATCACCCGGTCTGCTAAATAAGCGACCGTGATATCCATAAAATCCACTGGTCTGCCAGACAGGCGACCATTTCTAATCTGCAGTAAAACACACCCCACTTCATCTAATCAACCCTCTTATATAGGCCAACAGCACATGCACCCCAAGATTATACAAGAGTTTGGGCGATCCATATAGGTAGTCGAGTTTAGGCAACCCATCAATGTGGCTGAGTTTGGGAGAGCCAAACCACTCTGAACGTTGAAAACCTGTCAAGTTACGAAATCACTACACACCTCCCAGTTTTATTAGGCCCCCCTTTTTACAGTGGGCTGAATCAAAGTTCTGCCCAGACTAAAAATACACACATTATAAACAGGACAATCCAACCAATCAGAAACATGAATAATACTTAGAAGACACCACCCTCACTATAACTCTACTGAGCAGGAATAATATCAATGATTTCACTGTAATTCTGCAGGGGTGGTCCACCTGGAGAGCTGATACCCCCTTGTCATCTCCACATTCGACCCCAGGAACCACCAATTAGCTTTGTAACCACTGCTAAACTTAGTAAATCTCAAATTTTCAACATAACATCTCAGTGATCACACACACACACACACACACACCTCAAATACATGCATCTTCTAATAATCAACAATAAAAACTATCTGCATTCAATTCAAAATGAACTATTCATATTCTATAATAGACCGCATAAACTATTCTTGTTTGAGATTCAACGTTTAATTATCTCTGTCTTGCTAGGTCCCCTTCTTCCTTTCTCCGCAGTATCTAAAATGGAATTCCCCAGGAAAGCGTTGCAGACTATACTTGGTACTCTTCCCCGATTAAACACTAACGATAATCTTTCAACCACTGCCAACAACTATTAACAACTCTTAAATTGTTGTTAACTTCTGCTACCACCAATGATTCTTTCTTCACAGCCAACGACGGTGACATCGACAAACCCACCGATGATGATTCTTCATGTACAGTCAACGACGATGAGATCGTTAAACCCACAACCACCGATGATTTGGACACCAGGCGCTAATTCTTTCTACTACATCGAGTCTCTTTCGACACAGCCAACAACTCTGACATTGCTACCACTAACGATTCTTCCTTCACAGCCAACGACGGTGACATCAATAAACCCATTGATGATTCGGACACCAGACGCTATCAACCTTTACATATCCTCTAAAATGTTTTATCAAATAACCAACATCTCCTCACTGGGCAAAACTACGCCCATAATCTTATTCCCTATTTTAGACCTAGACAAGACAGGTTCGAAACAAGAAATGTTCGGTCTAATAGAACACCGCCTGACAAGTAGACACTCTCTCATTGCATACAATCTAAAGTACCGTCTAACGACAATATTATCGGACTGAATGCCATTTGACTGGAACAATTGGATATCATTTGACTGACTACCAACTAACCGTTTGACTCCTCAGCATAAAGATTGTACCCTATTTAATGAAACAGCATCACCCCAGGACGGGGCTATTATTTTCAATTATAAAATAGAAACAATCTAAGTCCCTACCTATTTGATTAATCTAATACAATCAGTTGTTTAAAAAGATTATTCCGAGTGTAGTAGGACAGGTTTCGGACACTGGATGCAGCGGCAGCCAATGCCATGAAACAAACAAACAAGACACAATTTGACACCCTCTATTATAAACCAAACAACAATGGACTCTGGAAATGTGACGTGTGCCCTTAATGTCTCAAATGATTGATTTGCCCAAAATGCTAAACAGAAATCATGAAACCTATACGCCCAAGTCTATTTCTTAAACTACGGAATGAATTAACCCACTGTGGTGAATCGATTCATCGATCCTGTACAGCACATTAGCCCACAATTAAAAACGAAATCACCAAATTCTTCCTCACGAATCAAGTGAAAAGGCCACAATGCCTATATCCCAGTGTCCGACAGTAGAACGCAATGTCTAAACTACTAGAACACCATTAAAAACAAAATCACCGAATTCTTCTTCACGAATCAAGTGACCAAATCCCAATATTATTTAGTACGTGGATCGATTCAGCGGTCCCCACAGCGAAGCGAGAAGTAGATACAAATTATACTATATATTTTTTTCCCCCAAATCAGAACCATTATCTAAGAGTAAGAAATGCGCTCAAACAATCTAGCCCAAATATAAAAGAAATGAAAATCAACACAATCTGGTTGATATGAGGCGATTATCGACTCTGACAACCGGTCTGTGTTTTACATATGATAAGGTTACCTTACCTCAGGAGTTACTAACTGAAACTCCCCCGATGAATGATACGCGCCCAGTTTTATAGTCGAAGCATGCACGTGTGCGATAGTTGATTGGCTCGCCAACGCCAAGCAAGTAGACAAATCGATGAGTTTGGGCGACTGGTTTGAAATTCTTTATGCACATCGGGCGACACTGCCACACGAGCAAAACTCTGACCTCCAATCTCCTCCCATTTAGAATGAGTCACAAGATGAAATACCAGTAAATAAACGAAGTCTCATCGCGCAGAGCCATACCTTCGATGACAACAAAATATAGCATAAGGCACCCACCGAACAAACGACCAGAAATAAAACCACATCTTGTCCCCTTTCAAAGTGAACCGTTATGATTGGTCAATTGAACCTAAACCCCACTCATAAAAAACATCGGAAACCATGAGAAGAAAAGGCTAACTTGGTGGCACTTTCTAGACTACGATTATCCTACGAGTGGGGGTTATATTTTTAAATAAAAACTGAGAACGATGCAAAAGGGTAAAAAAAAATATAGTTTGACTTTGCCATACGACTGCCACCTATAACTAAGACTAGTGTTCTGACGGGAGTTGAACGACAATGTGCAAAACACTTTGGTTTAAACATATTGTATTACCACAATGTAAATGGATCGGACAAAAGTTACATACACTTACAAAAACATCCTTTCCTTCATATATGCAATTATTCAAGATAACAAGGTGCAAAAATAAAGAGGAGAATTAAGACGGTGCCGAGGAATAAATCTCAAGAATGGCGAAGATAAGAAAACTATCTGAGAATTATTCCAGTGAGTGCAAAGATCTTGAAATTTTAACCCCATTTGCAACTATCTTACAGGCGAAAATTTCGAAAGGTTGCAAGAGCAGTTGGTGCGAGGTTATTTCAAGCTTAAATGTGTATTTTCAAATAGTAACTTAGGTTAAGGACCACTCTTATGCCACTGACGAATGTTCATTGACACCTCACTAAAATATATGGTATTGGAAGTACACATTTAAAATGTTGACCCAAATCTGGTTTTAAACAAATTTTACTGTTTATTTCGAACACTATCTTTCTATACTTGACGTGAAAGTTTCGCTTTAAAACTTAAAAATATACAAAATTCCCAATAATAAAATTAGAACCATCCTTATATTATTTCCCAGCTACACCCTGTATTGTATTAGTTGAAGAGTGGCTTACGTCAAGTAATACAAAAAAGGTACAACCAGGTACTTACAGCCTCAAATAACCACATTACCTGCTCACGTGACACAAATACTTATGGAGCCCAAAATTATAATCCCTAATCATAAATAACCTATCCTTCCCCCGCTTTTAAAATTTTAAGCTTGCAGCGCCAATGAAGTGATTTGCCAAATCAAGGAAGGTTATATAAGAGCTATTGAGATCTACCAATCGACAACTCCATCAGACCACTATAAAATACTAGTATATAAAATCACCCGGTCTGCTAAATAAGCGACCGTGATATCCATAAAATCCATTGGTCTGCCAGACAGGCGAGCATTTCTAATCTGCAGTAAAACACACCCCACTTCATCTAATCAACCCTCTTATATAGGCCAACAGCACGTGCACCCCAAGATTATACAAGAGTTTGGGCGATCCATATAGGTAGTCGAGTTTAGGCAACCCATCAATGTGGCTGAGTTTGGAAGAGCCAAACCACTCTGAACGTTGAAAACCTGTCAAGTTACGAAATCACTACAGGTGTGTGCTAAACATGCTGACAAAATTGTTCTGAAGTTTGAGGACTGGCAAAAGAAGAGATACAAAAATATATTACTGGAACAAGTTTTGTAACAAAACATAATGTAATGAGACACTTGAATGGATGTGCACATAAATCAGCCTTAGAATATGAGAGACTAGAGATGATGTTTTTACTATTGATGATAAGGGACGCAGAGGTGATCCACCTCCTAATTCTCCAAGCCCACTCACTTTCAGGTCACTTTTCAAGGTTTTTGTTCTATAAAAGTGGCAATTATTATTCGATTTTCATTAATACTAGTGGTGTATGATATTGTTGTGTACAAGGAAATTTATATAATTGCATTTGTTTATTTTTATTTTTTCTTTCTTTAAATAAATGTACATATCTTATACTCTCTTATAAGGGGGGTTGGGTAGCCGAATGGGTAGCATGTGTGCGCTGTATCATAAGGTCTGTCATTGAGTCCACTGGCATGGTTTAGGGTCGCCCCTTCCACCTCATGGGTTTTCTCCGAGTCCTCCGGTTTCCTCCCACAGCTAAAGACCACTACAGGCAAGTGAATTATTGGAATAAAATTGAACCATGTGTTAGTCCCGATTTTACCTAGTTTGTGTCAAGTGGAAAATAAACCCCCGTTCTCTCTCTCTATACTCTTATAAGTCTATTGTTTTCTTTTTTTAAAAAAGATAGGTTGCCAGGCAACGAAACATACGCCCACAGCAGCTAAATCGTCCGGGCAGTCAACAAGAGTTGTCACATATTTTTACTTTATTTGGTAATGAAACATTGATAATACATTAAAATCTGATTAAGAGTAACAACTCATTAAGTAATTATCAGAAAATCATTAGAATTTGTTTGGTTTTTATAAAGTTCTGCCCCATGCTAACGTTTAATAGACGAAACTTTTGACATCATGGATTTAGCTGTTCAAGTCATAAAAATTCATTGAAAATCAATATACTTGTTCGTCTCTGTGTATCAATCTGAAGTCAATCGGATGATAACTTTAGCCTCTAGAGCGTCACAAGATTTTTCAAAGTGATCAAGGCCCATAACTTCGGCAGTAATTATCGAAAATCGTTGAAAATACATATGATTCTTCGACTGATCAATCGGATATTAACTTTAGCCTATAGAGTATTTACAAGATTTTTTGAAGTGATCAAGGGCCATAACTCTGGCAGTAATTATCGAAAATTGCTGAAAATGATTAGACTTCTTCGTCTCATGACCTTTAACACTGTGTATAAATTTCAAGTCAATCGGATGTTAACTATAGCCTCTAGAGCGTCCACAAGAATTATCAAAGTGATCAAGGGCCATAACTCTAGCAGTAATTATCGGAAATCGCTGAAAATCAATAGGCTTCTTTGTCTCATGAGCTTAAACCCTGTGTATAAATTGAAAGTCAATCGGATATTAACTTTGACCTCTAGAGCGTCCACAAGATTTTTTGAAGTGATCAAGGGCCATAACTCTGGAAGTAATTATCGGAAATCGCTGAAAATAAATAGGATTCTTTGTCTCATGACCTTAAACACTGTGTATAAATTTAAAGTTAATCGGATATTAACTTTAGCCTCTAGAGGTCCACGAACGGAGGGACGGGGACGACGACAATATACGACCACATTTCAATGTGGGTGTATAAAAATCACACAAGATAGGTTGCCAGGCAACTAAACATACGCCCACAGCAGCTAAACCGTCCGAGCGGTCGACAAGAGCTGCCGTATATTTGTTCTTTTGTAGGTAATTAAGGGGCATTTAATTTCATACAGATGACATTATAATTTTTGTCGTTTGAGGGTTCACAAGGTTCTAAAAACTAAAACAAGGGCTGTAACTCTGGAAGTAATTTACAGAAATTTGTTGAAATTCGACAGACTTTTTCGTTTTACTAATTCAAATAATACATATCAATTTCATACAGATCCAAGGATTCTTTGTCTCATGACCTTAAACACTGTGTATAAATTTAAAGTTAGTCGGATATTAACTTTAACCTCTAGAGGTCCACGAACGGACGGACGGACGGACGGACGGACGGGGACGACGACAATATACGACCACATTTCAATGTGGGTGTATAAAAATAACATAAGATAGGTTGCCAGGCAACTAAACATATGCCCACAGCAGCTAAACCGTCTGAGTGGTCGACAAGAGCTGTCGTATATTTCTTCTTTTGTAGGTAATTAAGGGGCATTTAATAGACAATTTCATACAGATGACATTATAATTTTTGTTGTTTGAGGGTTCACAAGGTTCTAAAAACTAAAACAAGGGCTGTAACTCTGGAAGTAATCTTCAGAAATTGTTGAAATTCGACAGACTTTTTCGTTTTACTAGTTCAAATAATACATACATGATTACATGTATCAATTTCATACAGATCCGATGATAACTTTTGTCGTTCGAACGTTCACAAGGTTCAACAAAGTAAAACAAGGGCCATAACTCTAGAAGTAATTGACAGAAATTGCTGACATTCAATAGACTTCTTCATTCCACTAATTTAAATGATGCATATGAATTTCATATAGATTGGGTGATAACTTTTGTCGTTCAAGCGTTCACAAGATTCAACAATGTGAAACAAGGGCCATAACTCTAGATGTAATTAACAGAAATTTGCTGAAACTCAATAGGCTTGTTCGTTTTACCAATTCAAACGATACATATATAAATTTCATACAGATCGGATAATAACTTTTGTTGTTAGAGCATTCACAAGGTACAACAAAGTGAAAAAAGGGCCATTACTCACCGTGTAATTAACGTAAATTGTTGAAATTCAATAGACATCTTCGTTGCACTAATTTAAATGATGCATATCAATTTCAAACAGATCGGACGATAACTCTTGTCATTAGCGTGTTTAAAAGATTCAACAAAGTGAAACAAGGGCCATAACTCTAGATGTAATTAACGGAAATTGCTGAAATTCAATAAACTTCTTTGTTTTACTAATTTAAATGATGCATATAAATTTCATACAGATCGGTTGATAACTTTTGTTGTTAGAGCGTTCACAAGAAGCAACAAAGTGAAACAAGGGCCATAACTCTAGATGTAATTAACGGAAATTGCTGAAATTCAATAGGCTTCTTTGTTTTACTAATTTAAATGAGGCATATAAATTTCATACAGATCGGTTGATAACTTTTGTTGTTAGAGCATTCACAAGAAGCAACAAAGTCAAACAAGGGCCATAACTCCAGATGTAATTAACTGAAATTGCTGAAATTCAATAAGTTTCTTTGTTTTACTAATCTAAATGATGCATATAAAATTCATACAGATCGGATAATAACTTTTCACAAGGTACAACAAAGTGAAACAAGGGCCATAACTCACGGCGTAATAAACGGAAATTGCTCAAATTCAATAGGCTTCTTCATTTCACTAATTTAAATGATGCATATCAATTTCAAACAGATCGGATGATAACTGTTGTCATTACAGCTTTCACAAGATTCAACAAAGTGAAACAAGGGCCATAACTCTGGATGAAATTAACTGAAATTGCTGAAATTCAATAGGCTTCTTTGTTTTACTAATTTAAATGATGCATATAAATTTCATACAGATCGGTTGATAACTTTTGTCGTTAGAGCGTTCACAAGGTGCAACAAAGTGAAACAAGGGCCATAACTCGAGACGAAATTAATGGAAGTTATTGAAATTAAATAGGCTTCTTCATCTCACTAATGCAAACAAGATATATCAATTTCAAAACAATCAGATGATAAATGTAGTCTGTAGAGTGTTCACAAGAAATTGTGGACGACGCACCGACAGACGGACGGACGGGGGCGACGGCAATATACGACCACATTTCCATGTGGGCGTATAAAAATAGTATAATTGATGAAGGTGAATTATTATTAATTGTATCATTCAGATTATATGGTATTATTATTTTTGTTTTTTCTTAACATTATATATAATTATAAGACCGAACCAGTATTTCAATCATGCCAAAATCGTTTTCATCTGTATTAAATATATATTTCTCTTGGATATTGTTTCACTGAAATAGTTTTGAAAAAATACTTGTTTCCAGAAAATAACAGATTCATTCAATCATTGGTGCTACATACATGCCAACCTGAGGAGATTGAAAATCAGAATGCCTATTGAGGGTTGAGCGAAGACCGCAGGTCCAAGTTCGATCGGTGCCTTTGCACCGTGAGCGCTGGAAGCTTGAGAAATTATAAGCACCTATTTAAAGCAGTACCTTGTATTATTGGATAAAAACAGGTGGTGATTTAGGTCCATGCATCTGAGTTTTTTTTACCTATATACATGTATATACGAAAGATTTTTCGTAAGAGGCTTTTAGGTTTGAGCAGCTCAAGTGTTTTTTAGTTTCAAAATGTTTTTTAATGTCCGTAATACCACCGTAAGCAACACATAAATCACTCCTACAGACTAAACAAAATGCGAATTCGTCGCCTCTACGCAAGGACGTAATGGTTCCTGGAAATTCTTTGCCGTAAGTTTCCAGGTATTTTTTTCTGACATTTGTTTTGGAAGCCATTTTGTTTGTCTTGACGACCGACACGGGAAACATTTTTTATCAAGTCGGAAGGAAATATGGCTAAGGAAGAAGCAACAACGTTACTGGCAACTAACGGGAAACCCGCCATGTACTGTACGAGTGTATGCGAGAATGGCTCCGCGTAGCAAATAATATCCGCGAAGTATGCAAATTAGGCACGGCCTATGACGAAATCACCACATGACATTTTAATCTCGATTAGTCCAGACATATTAGCTTATTCCATTTTATATTAATAATAATCGAGAAAACTGGAGACATGTTTTCGGCTATTTCCGTCGTTTTACCGCATTTTATGCAAATTAGACACGGCAAATGACGGAAATAACCACATGACATTTTGATCTTGATTAGTCCAGACATAATAGCTTATTCCATTTTATATTGATAATAATAAGGAAAACATGACACATGTTCTCGACTATTTTCGTTGTTTTACCGACTCATACTACGATAAACAGTATTGCCATCAGATTCACAACAAACAGTGAGAATGCTGAGACAGTCGTCAATGTAAAAATAAAACGAGAGGGATTTTATCAATCAAAAAGGTCAGGAATGAAATATAATAAATTTCTTCCAATAAATTTAAAAAAACGGAATTATAAAGAGTAAAATCGGATTTCAGAATTAGACTCAGAAAATCGGAATTATTCCGACAAAATCGGAATAGTTGGCATGTATGGTGCTATTTCCCTATTATTGGCCAAATTTATGCCACAGATCAGGGGTTAGTCGTCTTCACTGTGTCAATGCAACATTTAACAGCTGGTATTATCCAGCAATCCCGGCATATTTGCAGAGAAATTCTCTCTGACAAATGTAAACAAGCCAACGTGTTGCTCCTCGTAAAAGGTATTCCCTGGTCTATTTATGGCTATTGACCCGTGACCCTATGACGATCTTTGCTTTTATGGTTTCTGATTGGCTTAGAATTTGATTTTTTCACTCGACAAATATAGTTCGAGACGTAATTCGAGTGCAAGACATATTGTGCAATGCATCGGAAAAGAAATGTATGCAACAGTGAGGGCCTACTGGTTTACTAATGTAACAAAGCTTCAGATTTTCACCCGGAATTTGCTGGGCTGAGATGAAACGATTTTCGGGGCTAAATCACAGCCTACTGTGTATAAATTAAAAGTCAATCGAATATTAATTTTGACCGCTAGAGCGTCCACAAGATATTTTGAAGTGATCAAGGGCCATAACTGTAATTATCGAAAATCGTTGAAAATCAATAGGCTTCTTCGTCTCATGACCTTAAAGGGACTATCCCGATTTGAATAAAAGTCCGAGTACCTATGCGATTTAAACACCCAAATATAGAGAAGTGGTGAATTTACCTTGTTTCAAAATTTCAGCTCAAAATATTGAGTCGTTTGGACATGAAAGTCAAAAATGCTTATCCGGACACGTAATCCTTTTAAGATTTTGGGTCAATTTTTTCGTTGGGCGACCTGATAATCGGTTCCTGTTTCTTTAGAGGTCTATACAGTGAATGACCCGTGTGCTGTACTTCATAACGAAGGGTAAATGTCACGTCCACATTATTTTTATAAAATAAAAGTCTGGTTTTATCCAGACACCGTATAATACAGTTTGGACACCGGTCTCCATTTCCAGATGACGACTGGCGGGTTTAAGTTGTTTGAAAATGTATGACAAATATTGAGTTAGTTGCTCGGCTCTTAGGTAGAGGATTTTAAGTGATTGTAACACAAAATTAAGCAGTTATATTCTCCAAAATATTATCGGGATTGGCCCTTTAAACACTGTGTATAAATTTAAAGTCTATTGGATATTAACTTTAGCCTCTAGAGCGTCCACAAGATTTTTCAAAGTTATCAAGGGCCGTAACTCTGGCAGTAATTATCGAAAATCGCTGAAAATTAATAGACTTCTTCGTCTCATAACCTTAAACACTGTGTATAAATTTAAAGTCAATCTGATATTAACTTTAGCCTATAGAGCACCCACAAGCAATTGTGGACAGACGCCGGACGGACAGGGGCAACAACAATATATACGACCACATTTCAATGTGGGCATATAAAAACGACCAAAACCAGCTTTGGTGGGAAAATGTTTTCTGTTTCATGGATTCAAGAGATGAATAAACTACTAGAATTTCAGAAGGTAGAAGGCTCCTATTCTGGCGTTTCGAGATATATTACCGTAAACATACAAAAATATTGGAGAATCGGGTTAGGGTAGGCTCACTGTGCACTAGCTTTGGTGGTTTCGAAATTTTTATTTCACAAACTGGACAGGTGCATAAGTAGAGTGGTTCATACTCAACAGACACTATTTCGGGATTATTTTACATTATATGATAAGACTTACCAAAAAACTTCATTAAAGTCTGACCACATTTGATTTTTGAGGATATAACCATTTAGAAATAATTTTATAAATGCTTCAAAATCTACCCGACCTCCATAATCAAGGAAGATAACTCTTGGTGAAAATAAGAGTTATTTCCCTTGGTAGCCGTAAAACTGAAACGTACTCCCCTGAAACGAAATTCAATTATCGCAGTCGGAAAACATCGTTTATTTCCTTGCTGTGAAGTAACGGAATACACTCGATGAGACGGTTGAATTTGACATGTTTTAACAATACCCACGCCTTCAAATGTCTTAATATTAACTGTTTATAATGCTACAGTGGAAATTAAAATACATGTTTAACTGGATATGAAAAGATCGACATTTGACATGAATTGTTTAAAGATTACCCTAATACATGTATTAAAAAGAACAGTGCTTTCGTTTCTGTATACCCACAGACACCGGGTCTGTTTATAATGGCATATTATACAGATGGAGCAAAAGAGAGTGGGAGAGAGACGTCTATATATTAAATAATGTAACACTTTATAATGTTAGTTCCAAAGATAAATAAATATTGTGCAGTATGATGTTTGTTATGAAAAATAAATTGTCGGATAAAGTACGAGGAAAATATAATGGCATGTAATGCGGAGAGTGAGGGATAAAGACCTCTATAAATCTATTAATTTAACACTTTATTTTTTGTCCCACAGATAAATAACTATATAGTGCCGTATGATGTTTGTTATGAAAAAAGAAAACATTGTAGGATAAAGTATGGGGACGATATTCTATAAGTATTACAAATAAAATAACGATCGAGATTCAGGGAGATTTGAATTCGCATTTGTATAGTGGGGAGGGGTAAATACAACATAAAAGATAATTTATATTAACAAAAAATTCAAAATTATGACCACGTTCTCTCGTGTTGTATGCTAGCATTTACACATGAATATTTATGTTATCTATTCTATGTCGCATTCATTTATACAGGCATTCAAGGCGCTCAATAACATTTACCAAAACACATTTCATCGTGACCAACGCCCTCTTAATGAATATGTCTGTACGTTAGAGCTGCGCGATTTGCTACCGAATGTAGTCTTTTGCAACATCATTAAATCATATACATGTACATGTACTTATACAGTACAGTTCCTCCCAATTTTTTTGGACCGAAATCGTTGCGATGTGGCGAACAAAAACTCTCAGATTTCACGCTGAAATTTCGCTTGATTCCGCGGCGATTTTTCGCTAGGAATTCACCGTGTTCCTCTAGGAATTCACTGTGTTTCTCTAGGAATTCACCGTGTTTCGATAAGAATACATCGTGTTTTGCCGTGCTTCCCGCAAGGAATTCGCGAGCCTACCTTAAGCTAGGGTCGAACTAATATTGTCTATAATAAATTGAAGGAGTTGTAATATAGTAATGCTCCTGTGAAACGTGTACATGTATAATGTACAGGCCGTTTTGAATAACAAATGAGTTAGGTAATCTCGGGATAACATTTACCGGCATTCTGTATCGGTTAGGATTTTTTTCCCAACGCACTGTATACATACATAACGCCGGCCAAAATGTATGCCAGAATGAACAACTTACAATTTTGTAAAAGTATCATTACATCTTCGTCTATAACTTAGATGTAATCCGTCAATTTTGGGCTGCTATCAAATCCAAACATTAAATTATATACGATGAGCTTTTACACATTACTTCATTACTCGCAGCTTAGGTTAATCTAAATCAATCATCCATACAGTATGTACAGTAAATCACTCCGCGGCTCTTAACGGTATGCCAAAAGATTGGGACTACCTACATGTATATTTTATACGCTGTGTTACTCGGCGAATAATATCCGCTGTGACAATATACATCTACTTTATGTCACCAAATTCATTTCGGTGGGAGCAGATATTGAATAAAGCCATTTCACACACACATACGTGTACATTACATGCGCATGTCATATATTTATACGGGGGGTTGGATCGCCGAATGGTTTTATAACAATCAATGTTATCATGTCAGCTATTAAACTACAGAAATACAAGTTTCCCAATGATGATTTAAGTTGATATTTTAATTTAAAAATTAATCTATTAATTGTAATCGCCTGTACACACAACCTATTTAAATTTTGTAGTTTCGTTAGTATAAAGGGTGGTATTTTTCGCCGACTTTAAGGTTTCCGAAACATGTTTTAAAGATACATCGACGCGCTCACATATTTTTTGAACTGTAGATTTTGAAGGAGTGTAATCAGATTTTAGTCCCAAACATGCGGTTATAACTGCTGCTACGTTACCATTCGAAACGTTTAGATTTTTAAGTTCCATGACCAAATTATGAAATTCTGCTGTGTATCTTTGAATTTCGACATCATACAAAATTATTTCGTTCTTCCATAAAGGTCTGGACTTGCAGCCATTTTTTTTTACCTGCCAATTGTTTTTTACTTTCATTATTAGCCCTCATGCGAATCATTTCTTTTTTAGTCTTCCAAAGTCGATTTTTTAACTGGGCGATTGCGTTTTTATGACATTTTGACAATCGCCGCAAATACCTATTTTTCTTATTTAAATCAGTTATTAAATTAATTTCACTAGTATCTGTCGATGGAGTCTCGTCCACTATCCCGGGAAAAATGGGGTTTCAAGAAAATCGTCGTATGACTTCATACATTTATTGGACTTAGCCTTACTTTTACCCAGCTTCCTAGCCTTTG
Source organism: Patella vulgata (assembly GCF_932274485.2). Lineage (NCBI taxonomy): Eukaryota > Metazoa > Mollusca > Gastropoda > Patellidae > Patella > Patella vulgata. The sequence continues at coordinate 589,787 of NC_065886.2, forward strand.
TCTTCAGTCTGACCAGTCTATTGTGAATGTAATTGTCACCAAACGTCACACAGTCGTCATGTAAAGCAGTTATGATAGACCAATGCTCTGTAGTTGTTGGAAATTTATTAACAATGCCTAGTATAAGCCTATTTGTGATTTTTGCCATGGGTAGTTTGGTTATAGTGCTCAAATCATAGGGGTACTTGTCCGATCCAATGTTGGATAGCAAATCATCGGTGGACGTCATCTTGCAGGGCTCAGTCTCCGATTTAGAAAAAAAAACTAAGTCCGTCGATCAAGGATTATGGCTACAGAATAATTAAATATGATTATGAAAATAATTTAAACCAAGTTACCAAAAAGTGTCTGGAAAATAAAGACTACCAATAAAAAATTTGTTTCGGTTATTTTCCGGTCTCAAATAGTTCTGCTTATTTAGAGTTAGCAAATATTTATTTCCTAAAGTAAATAGAGCGTCACGTAAACGAAAGTTGTAATCACTAAATAAAAGTAAATCCCAAAATGTTGTAATGAGTTTATAAATCTTGCCATGCTCAAGGATTAAAAAGTTAGAAATGAAACGAAGCTATTACAGCTAGCTCTGTACCGAAATCGCCCAAATCGCCAAAATAAAAAATTAAATCAAAGATTACAATGGAAATTTTTGCTCACGTTCGCTATTAAATAAACACGAAAGTCGAAGCGCGTAATGAGTGCATTTTTACTTGGCTTTATACACTAATACATGTTTGTATAATACCACGTGGAATGCTATTTATGACATATATTTGCTGCGACATCGAAATTCACGTGGGCGAGACTACATTTTGATCACTTCAGAAAATCTCACGGACGGTGCAGTCAGGCAGATAACTGTGCATGTTTATATAAGGACAAATAATTGACCATTGAACCACTCTAGCATAAGGCATGAACATGCCAAATTTCATCAACTTTCTAAGTTGGCGTACATGTATGAGTTATACCACCGCAAAGTTCCTAGCACCCGGATTCGAGATGGAGTACGCCCACGCTCCATCAAAAAACGACCCAAACCAGCTTTGATGGAAAAATGTTTTTTATTTCACGGAATCAAGGGATGAATAAACTACCAGGGCCCGATTCCTAGAAAATTCTTAAGCACGTTCTTGTGCTTAGATTTAAGTAGACTTTGCATTTAAGTAAACTTACCTTATTTTATGTTCCCAGAAAATTCTTAAGAACGTTCTTGTGCTAAGATTTTAAGTAGACTTCATTGTAAGCACAAGAACGTTATTATACGTTCCAAGAAAAAACTTAAGCACAACTTCGTTCTTAAACATAGTCAATCTAAGCACAAGTCCCAAGCAAGGTATACGGCTTGCTTACCAACCTTAAGTTTGTTTCTGCTTCAAAAAGATGGCTGACCGTAGAGTTTTTCGACGGCATTTCCGACACCTTTTGATACCAAACAGACAATTATTACAAGACAGAGAAAATCCTTCTCCAGAAGAAATTAAGAATGCTATAGAAAATTTCGCTTCTACTAGTTCTACCCTGAAACCATTTTATTTATTTGCCAATTAGTAAACAATAGGCTACAAACACACAGGCTACTTTTTAAGATCAGACGCTCTCACAATTATTCATTTAGTTTGTATGTGTCTGCGGTTTTTTTATCTTGTGGCACATTTTATATGTGTATAGGGGACATGTCAAATGCATTTAAATCAACCGTATATTATATATGACGTCAATGAAGCAGACGATACATTTACGACGTAATTCGCATACCAAAGTTGTTTTAATGAGGTTAAAGAGCATCGTAGTCTCAGTTTATGGTAAACTTTACCAGTCACAATGTGCTTAGACTTATACTTGACTTGTATGTAAGAATGGTCTTAAGAATTTTCTAGGGACGGCATTTTTATAAGTTTCTTACGTAAGAAAAAGTGAAGCATGACTTTGTGCTTACTTTAAGAATTTTCTAGGAACCGGGTCCAGGTTTTTCTTGGCGCTAGGAATCGTAGGAATGTGTGGGCTAACTTGATCTCGAATCCGGGTGCTGGAATACGATGAGAGAATATGTGTGCTAACTTGATCTCGAATCCGGGTGCTGGAATTCGGGTGAGAGATTCCGATCGGTCCGCCCATGAATTCTAGAAATTTGAGAAAATACTAGTTAGCTTACCTGCACACTTTTCATCTTTCGTAGATAAATTTTCGAAATGACAACTGAACTATTATTACTATAGACACACCAGCAGTGGCCTGTTTCGACTAAGATTAAGATAAAGAAGTGACTACATAAGTTGCAAGCCAGCTAAAATTTTCACGGCAGTCATCTAACAAAGCTTCAAACGGGCAATGTATACTGTAATGGATAATCATTGGTGATTCTATAAACAAAACCTGTTGAAACAATCGCAGCGTATAATGTTAAACAGTATGAAAGGGAAGTAAAATCATTTGTTGGGCGGAAGTCAGCGGACGTTACTTTCAGCAGACATTATATGACCTTGACCTCCATCGTCGAAAGGAGTATAAGTTGTGTGGTGTTTCCGGGGACCGGCTGGATGTCCGGGTCTAAATATACATTGTTTCCGCTTCCGCTTTACTACGGACTGGTTGACCAAGACCAGGGTCTATAAATACACTGTCGCCAGCTACACACGGTCTAGTTTATGTTTACAAATAGGCGAAAGACCGAAGACATTTATCGTTCAAGTTCGTTGCAACAACCTCTGTGGGAGATTTTATTTTTTTTTTAAATTACACGTCTCTTTGTACTAATTTAAAAACCATGATCTCCACACATTCGGCATGTGCCAGTATTTAATAATTCTTTTTTAAAAATGGAATTCTTTTTAACCTAATCACCTAAAAAATAAACATTACACGCGTAGGAATACACGCGAAGTTTGTTGCCGAGTGCCATTTTGGCCAATCAAAATAAAGAAAACGTTTAGCCCCGATCCTTCAATCATGGCGTATTATAGTCAACCCTTGTTCTGACCAGAAACATGAAGTGCCTTATTCATCAGAATGCAACACAGCCCTGCAAGTTACTGGTTTTTAACGGCAACACCTGGAGGCATTGTGTGGAATATTCAAAACAGTGGCAGACTTTGGATGGAGAAGAAAAAAACATTGCAATCACGTATCGAGATGTGTTCGAAGGTATGTTTGTATGTTATTGTTAGTTATTTTATTATTATTATTTTCTTAGTCTTAGTATTTAAATTTTTTCTAGGCTGTGAGTGTTCACGTTGGTTGTTGTTAAGAAATATAAGGCGCTATTGCACTTTCGTACCTCTACCAGTTCCCGTGGTCGTAGGAACTTGAAATTATCAGAGGATGTTAAGGGGGACTAGCAATGACCACACACCAAATTTCAGCCGAATCGATCAATAACTTTTTATTTTACTGACCTTTTAATTTCTAACGAGAGAGAACTTCATCTGTTTGACGCCATTTGCTTTGTTTACTATTTAGACTCGAATAACAAGACACTAAGACGGAAACCGACACACTGCACTAGCTGCCTATCTCTGCAGTTCATAAAAATTAATATAATTTTCGTATACTTTAATTTTTGCGCGAAGCCACCATGTTCTATAAAATACTATTTGGTGTTGATCAGTGGATTGGCCTTTAGGTGTAAATATTGCCGTGACCTTGATTTTGACCTTGAGTCTTAACTTCCCATCCATATCAGGGCCTTTGCGTTTATGATTGCCGTGGCCTTATTTCTTACTGTATTTTCAAAGTTAATGTTCGAGGTGAAAGCAGAGACGACGTCCTTCAGAAAAAATAATTGGGTCAAAGTCGTTGGTCAAGGTCATAATACAGAAAACTAAACTCAAACTTTTCAAAGTCATTTTTTGAACATTTGACCTTGACTTACGACCTTGACCCCGTAACCGTTTTCGAAGGCTATCATCTTGGCTTGAATCATGGACGTTTACCTTGGTTCTGTCACACACTGCTCGGTCAGAAAAGGGTCAAACGCAGAGGGGCCGTGTCCGAAAGGAAGTCAATGGGCGTGGTCAATGTGAAAGGTCGTGGTGACCTCCACTAGTCACCGTTAACCATCCGTGACCTTGACCCTGACCTAGTGTCCGAACTTCCCATCCATCTCGGGCCCTTTGCGTTTATGCGTGCCGTGACCTTATTTCTTACTGTATTATCAAAGTTAATGTTCGAGGTGAAAGCAGAGACGGCGTCATTCAGAAAAAGATAATTGGGTCAAAGTCGTAGGTCAAGGTCATGTTACAGAAAACTAAACTCAAACTTTTCAAAGTCATTTTTGGGACAGGGCCAGGGTAAACGTCGATGGTTCAAGCCAAGATGATGGGCTTTGAAAATGGTTACGGGTCAAGCTCGTAAGTCAAGGTCAAATGTCCCAAAACTGACCTTGAAAAGTTTGAGTTCAGTTTTCTATAACATGACCTTGACCTACGACTTTGACCCAATTATCTTTTCTGAGGGACGTTGTCTTTGCTTTCACCTCAAGCATTAACTTTGATAATACAGTAAGAAATAGGGTCACGGCAAGCATAAACGAAAAGGGCCAGAGATTGATGGGAAGTTTGGACTCAAGGTCGAAGTCAAGGTCACGGATGGTTAAAGGTGACTAGTGGAGGTCACCACGAACTTTCACATTGACCACGCCCTTTGACTTCCTTTCGGACACGGGCCCCTCTGCGTTTGACCGTTTTCTGACCGAGCAGTGTGCGACAGGGCCAAGGTAACCGTCGATGGTTCAAGCCACGATTATGGGCTTTGAAAATGGTTATGGGATCAAGGTCGTAAGTCAAGGTCAAATGTCCCAAAACTGACTTTGAAAAGTTTGAGTTCAGTTTTCTGTAACATGACCTTGACCTACGACTTTGACCCATTTATCTTTTCTGAAGGACGTTGTCTCTGCTTTCACCTCAAGCATTAACTTTGATAATACAGTAAGAAATAGGGTCACGGCAAGCATAAACGAAAAGGGCCCGAGATGGATGGGAAGTTTGGACTCAAGGTCAAAGTCAAGGTCACGGATGATTAAAGGTGACTAGTGGAGGTCACCACGACCTTTCACATTGACCACGCCCATTGACTTCCTTTCGGACACGGGCCCTTTGCGTTTGACCCTTTTCTGACCGAACAGTGTGCGACAGGACCAAAGTAAACGTCGATGGTTCAAGCCAAGGTGATAGCCTTCGAAAATGGTTACGAGGTCAAGGTCGTAAGTCAAGGTCAAATGTCCCAAAACTGACTTTGAAAAGTCCGAGTTTAGTTTTCTGTAAGATGACCTTGACCTACGACTTTGACCCAAGTATCTTTTCTGAAGGACGTCGTCTCTGCTTTCACCTCGAACATTAACTTTGATAATACAGTTAGAAATAAGGCCACGGCAAGCATAAACGCAAAGGGCCCGAGATGGATGGGACGTTTGGACTCAAGGTCAGAGTCAAGGTTACGGATGGTTAACGGTGACTAGTGGAGGTCACCACGACCTTTCACATTGACCACGCCCATTGACTTCCTTTCGGACACGGACCCTCTGCGTTTGACCGTTTTCTGACCGAGCAGTGTGCGACAGGACCAAGTTAAACGTTCATGATTCAAGCCAATGTGATAACCTTCGAAAATGGTTACGGGGTCAAGGTCGTAAGTCAAGGTCAAATGTCCCAAAAATGACTTTGAAAAATTTGAGTTTAGTTTTCTGTAACATGACCTTGACCTACGACTTTGACCCAATTATCTTTTCTGAAGGACGTCATCTCTGCTTTCACCTCGAACATTAACTTTGATAATACAGTAAGAAATAAGGCCACGGCAAGCATAAACGCAAAGGCCCCGATATGGATGGGAAGTTTGGCCTCAAGGTCAAAATCAAGGTCACGGCAATATTTACACCTAAAGGCCAATCCACTGATCAACACCAAATAGTATTTTATAGAAAATGGTGGCTTCGCGCAAAAATTAAAGTATACGAAAATTATATTAATTTTTATGAACTGCAGTGTTAGGCAGCTAGTGCAGTGTGTCGGTTTCCGTCTAAGTGTCTTGTTATTCGAGTCGGTTTCCGTCTTAGTGTCTTGTTATTCAAGTCTAATTAGTAAACAAAGCAAATAGCGTCAAACGGATGAAGTTCTCTCTCGTTAGAAATTAAAAGGTCGGTAAAATAAAAAGTTATTTATCGATTTGGCTGAAATTTGGTGTGTGGTCATTGCTAGCCCCCCTTAACATCCTCTGTTATGACCACGGGAACTGGTAGAGGTACGAAAGTGCAATAGCGCCAAATATAATATGTAACAGGCATTGCCTGAGTAGAGCGAAGCTGATTATTGTCAAATATAAAACCTTCATAATTAATTTTCTCAAGTGATACAAAAAATGTTAAATAATTTAGTTTTTCAAAATTGATTTTTATTTAGATCTAAATTGTATACATTAATTTTGTTTTTTAAAAAAGAACAAAAAAGTGTGAGAATTATTTTCATTGACGTCAAAAATATGTGACGTCATTGATTAGACGCGTCATAGAAATAGTTCTATAAGGCGCGTAATCTCGCTTGGGCGAGATTTGGTAAGTTGACATGCGCATTGCCTGTTTTGCCCAGTGTATCCGGTTCCGGTCTGATTTTTTTTTTAATCAACAGTCTGTGGGTGACAATTTCAGTTACGCTCCTGTGTTACCGGAAAAGAGCTTTGCTCAAGCACCGCGCTTCGCGCGATGCTGTAGAGCTTCGCTCTATATAAAGTACTTGTTCACAATACATGGTATCACGCAAACCGGTGGTGGGCAAACTTTCAAGTTTTAAAACAAAACTGAAGCCTAAACTGGTGAAGGGCAAAACATTTTTATGAAACATAACTAACAAATTACATTAGTCATTAATTACAATGTCAAGGGTTATGAAATATCATTTTCAATAAAGTAATATTAGAAATATGGAGTACAGCACATAATATTTAAAATTACATTCTTATTAGAATCATTTTAGTCAGGTTCCATGGAACTTTGTCAAATTTATATTCCGTCGGTGATTGGTCTAAAACAAAACCTGCCGTCTTGTGGGAGCATAGTTTGGAATAGCCTTTACAGAAAAATAAAAGGCAATTAGTCTAAGCCGTAAAAAGATCTGCAAAGATTATTGATCCTACAATGCTATTTAAATAAGCAATTTTAGATTTTGATTTCATTTAGAGATTGCATTGCTCAAAAAAAAAATCACACGTGACATACAATTATGTTTTTTCTATCATATTTCCTATTTTCTTTAGGAACAAAGGAAGAAGCTTCAAAGGTGAATCAAAAAGATGTTCCTGTAAAGTTGCTGTTCTTTCCTGTACAGATCTATGTGGATGTAAAGACTGTCAAAATTCCAGACCAACACCCACAGAAATGGCTATGGATGATGATGATCATGATGATGATGAAGAAGAAGAATGTTGAATGTAAAAACTATACATTGTTACAAAGATAATAATCAATACATTCTCAATAAAAAAAAATAAATATATATATTTTCATTATTACATCAACAAATATTTGTTTTAAAAGTATTATTATTTTTTCCTTTTCTTTAAAATGATTTTCTATCCCAAATTCTTTGTACACCTTTAACCTGGCATTACTAAAATTAAAGCAATATATGGGAGCATGGATTTTATCCTCAGTTGAATGCTACATTCTCACATAGTTTATAACTCTTACATCAGGTTTTTTTTGTGTCTGTCCCTTATGATCGGCTGAAGTTTAGTGATTTTTTTTTCTCTTAATTTCTGATATTGTTAAATTCAAGTTATTCCATCGGATTATAATTTTGTTTTATCTTGTAGTAAAACTAATGTTTTAAATCTGTATCATTAGTCGAGTTTAAATTTTGAACAGTTTTACAATTCAAGTAATCTTTGTTAATATTGAACCTATCATTGAACTCGCTATAACATATATTAACCATAACAAATTCATTATGCATATTTTGTACACTTTAGTCCATGAATGATTTAGTATAATTATAAAATCAAAATCAATATGTTTTATTAAATTTTAAAATGACTTTGTATATATGTTTTTACATACCTATTGTATGCTGATTCAAGCCTATAAATTCATATCTTATCAACAGAGCTTGTACATACTGTTTTTTTCCATATTCATTTTCATTAAAATCAGAACTTTTGTCAATTAAAGTCATTACAGTAATATTTAAAGGAGCTAAATCGCTATCACTTGAGACCTAGAAATTGACAAAAGTGGGTCGCAACGCATATAATACTGTAGTATGAATGTATATAAACTGATTTACATTCAATGGTTTCCGTTTTTACTCCAATTTCAAATCATTTATGTTCGGCGAAATAAGCCAGCAGTCTCAAGCGAGTGCAAATTTCTAGCGTCTGGTTATTCCAGTCTATATACGCCGTTTGATTTGGTGCAATGTGTCTAGCCTCGTCCCTCGAGCCTCTTGATACAACTGGGGCTGAAGCACATTATGGTACACGATTCGTGTACAAATGGTAAAATGTTTAATTTGTCTTAAATATTGGATATCAAAAGCCCACCTTTTTCCGGTAAGATCACAACATGAATGTTGATTTAATTTGACAAATCGTGTTTTCAATGTTGAAGATTTTGGATGATATTGAGTTAGAGACTTAGCTACTTTAATGTTAAAATTTTGAACTACATGTATTAAAAATCTTAACTATTTCTTTATATATCAGACATGTGCAGCATACATATTTATTTTAGTCTATTATGGTACATTTTTTCTCAGTTGTTTGATGTTAATTATCAATGAATTAGTGTATGTGTAGTGTGTACATGTGTGTGTGAGTGTATGTAATATATATATATGTGTTTATTTATGTATTTGATTTATTATTGTAATTTCATTATGTTTTGATTGTAATATTTATATCTGTTTGTATTTTTTTTTTTTTTTTTTGGAGAGTGGGGTTGCCTGCTCTATAATCCAATTATCTTTAATAAATAATGTTAAAAAAAATAATTTATTTTTAAAACTCCCATAGACCGCTCCTTTGAGCAAGACCAAGTAGTCTATATTTTTTTTTTTAAAATAGGGGAATGGACAAACAAGGGACATTTTAGCCAGTTGTTAGAACACAACCTGTATTATACCTATGCATTAATTTCAAAAAGTCATAATTTAGCAAACACAAATAACTGTCCACAAAACATCAGTTAATTGTTATAACATTGTCAAACCTTATTAGGGGTGCTTTTGTGGGTATATTGATATTAAAAGGTATTTCCAACCTTATATGGAGGGTTTGGGGATTAAGCAGTGTATGGGGGGGGGGGGGTGCTGGGCCTTGCCTTTGATTTATGCATAGTTATATTATTTGGATGTTACAGTGTCAACTTTATTAGAGATGAGGAAGGGTGGGCTTAGGGGATCTATTCTAACCAGTTAATATTAGGGTGAACTCGACAATGCAAAGTATGTATGTCTACACACGCAAAGACAAATACAGTAGGAAGAGAGCCTCTAATAAAATATAGCTTCACACACCTTGATTGATTTTGATATTTGGCAATTATCTATATTTATATTCAATTATATATATAGGCCTATATCATTGCTATCAAACAACATTTCCAACCCTTCTCAAATTATCTTAATACTCGGAGCTGTGGTGGGACGTGAAACACGATGCATGTAAAAATTAATTCCACAGTGTCGTGTAGGCCTACTTTCTTAAGAATAATAAATTGATTCATCACATTTACACAGGCTACAAACAGCTTAAAATTTGTTGAGAGAGGACAAGCCCGTCAGGTATTACCGACAGCGGCTTCACGGGGGTAAGAGGGGTAAAGCTTGTCTGGCATCGGGGAAAACTTTCCGTCTGATGGGGTGGAGGGTCCGAAAACACGGCACATGTGACATAATCGCCAAGTGGTAAGCAGCTGTCAGTTGGACACTCTACCCAATGAGTCATCGCTGACCTAAATCTTTCACATTTATGCACTTATTACATTTTAGCCGACACCGGTAAATACCAGTATTAATAGTGCGCACATTCTTTTCATTAGAAATATGAATTACAACGAGTTTGGCTAAAAAAAATCGACCTAAATATATTATAGCAAAACAACGACATTGATCTATTAAATTCTCCTTAAGGTCACGTGTATTTACTGTTATTCGCTATTTACTAGATTTTCATTGGCTGAAAGCTCGCCGTCTCACTACTTTTATTATTGCGAGGACAAAAAATGCTGTCGTTTAGATTATTTGTTTAAAACGTTTCTGGCGCATAAATTGGAGTGTGGCAGTTTTGTTTACAATACATTAGGGTTATTTCTCGAGAAATAAATATTAAAACTTTCCACAGCGGTGAGTTGCAACGACTTTTGAAAACTAAGCTAGTTAGAACCTCCCAGTCCTCCGCCTAAAAGTATCAAAGTTATTGTTATCGCTGTCTGAGTTGGACTCAGTAATTATTCCTGAATTATATTATATATATTGCTCAGTGCCACTTCAGTGGTAGTACGGATGAAAAAATAAATATTTTCTTTTTGTTAAATAAGTAGTTTTAAAGTTATAAATATCATAGTTTATTTTGTTTATTCTAAGTGTGAGGGTTTGTATCGTGTGCGTGTCTCGCGGAGCACATACAAAATCGTTAACACATTTTATAGGTTAACGCACGTGCATTTTAGCACGCTCCCACACGTGCTTTTACACGTGTATATTTAGACTGAGGTATTCGGTTGAGGTATTATATAGAATACAAGCTTATTATTTAACATTATTATATACCCGATAATTAGTACGGGGTATTTCATCTTTTGACTTTAGTTCAATTTGATTTAAAATAAATTGAATTTGTTTGACGAGTTCTGTGGTTAGTAATGGCACACAAATTAGACATTAATAACTGCTCTATTGAAGAGTTATTAGATATAGGTGTTAATTCTAACACAGAAGAGTGCATATATGCAGCAGTCGCGAGTTTTGGCGGCAGACTAAAACCTAAGGAGTTATTGCAAGTTCCAGGGGTTATGGATCTCCCAACTTCGGTTTATGTAAGACTGACTTGTTCAAGTGAATAAGGGGGGAGTAGTAGGAATAGATCTGAAAGTTATAGCAAACGCTATGATGTACATCGGCGTCTACTGTCTCGGGGTTATCTCAGATGACCCGGTCGTATGCGGGTGACAGTGTCCGGGAAGATCGTAGACCACCGACACGTCGTGGGTCCCTTACACCCAAGTCATTATCCTTTGATGGTAATTCAAGTTGGCAGGCTTTCTCTAATAAGTTTACACGATTTGCAACTTTACAAGGTTGGTCGGATCTAGAAACTAGGGATCAATTATGTTTTTGCTTGGAGGGTAAAGCAAGCGAGTTCTTTACTAATATGACAGAGAGAGATACAAATTTAACTATTTATGAATTAAAATCAAAAATGGAAAAACGTTTTGGAAACCAGGAGTTGCCTTAAACCGTTATGATGCAATTTCAGAATTTGCGCCAGGGGTATGAAGAAAGTCTCTTTGATTGGGCTGATAGGGTGTTACTCATAGCTTCGCGGGCTTTTAGCGATTGTTCTGATGATCATATAACCCGTCAAGTCATTATGAAATTTTGTCAGGGTTGTCAGGATAAAGAAGCCGGGCAATACGCATGTAACACGCGCCCAAAAATGGTTTAGGCATAACAGCACCGCTATTTATGAACGTTCAGGACGAAGGGAAACGCGATATAATAATCCTAACAGGAAATATGAGTCGACAAGGGTACGGGCAGTTACCACTCCTAGACCACAAGAATGCACTTCTCCAACTTCACCCGATATATTCGCACGGGTTGAGAGTACAGAAAAGCGTCTTATTAAAGTAGAATTTAACGTAGATACTATGGTCACTAAAATTGATGAATTATCTGAGTCTTTCCGTAAGATCACGTTAGCTTTAAACCGGTCACGATCGCCTTCTAGGTCCCCATCACGAGAACTAGAGCCACCTATTTGTTTTCATTGTGGTAAACGTGGTCATTATAAACGGGATTGTCCCCTTCTTGATCCAAAACATAGTACGCCTATGTCGGGTAAAAAAGTAGGTTTCCGATGGAGTGACTAAATACCGTTATCCACGGTTCCAAAAACTTTTTAATGTTATTTTTTTTTTAATTTTTTTAATCTTAAATATTTTATTAATTTTCTTTTTATAGATTTTTATTTCAAAAAGATTTTTTTTTTTTTTAAATTTTGAAAAGATTTTTTTTTTTAAATTTTGAAAAGATTTTTTTTTATTTTATTTTTTATTATTTTAAATGAAATACAAAAAATAACCCCAAAAACGCTATTGCGACCATGGGCCACCATACACAAGTCTTGTGTTGTTTCAACATTTAACACAAGTTTGTGTTGTTTCAGCACAAGTTTGTGTTGTTAAATGGAGACACCTAAGTTTTTTTTCAGTGTAGATTTACGTCATTTTCTGACGCATATAGGGGTCTTTCGCAGTGGGAGGAAACTGGAGGACCCGGAGAAAACCCACGAGGCATTAGAAATGCCCACATTAATAATGTTTAAGTTTCACCAGTATTAAGGGTGTTGAGCAGTCTAAAATGCACATTTTAAAGCTAGCACTGTAATTTTTGTTGATAAGAAGATATATGACATTTTTTTGTTATTTGGGGTGATCCGTTTTCCTCCCACTGCTAAAGACCCCCCTCTCTCTCTCTCTCTCTCTCTCTGAGGTGATAAATTGACATTAATTATTAATCACATTCACGAAAAAAAATACCAATTTTATTTACCAACTGTAATTTATATGAATATTTGCTGTTCTTTATACCAAATTGTCATTTTTAATTTAAAATAATAAAAAATAGGTCCACATGTATTCGGTGGTACTTTTCACAGCCCACTACCGCCGACCAAATGCTTTTTACCGCCGACCATCGTGTAATTACCGCCGACCAAATACTTTTTACCGCCAACCGCATTGTAATGACTTTCGACCGTAATATACTATTCAAAAAAAGTAGGGGATATTTGATTTTTAAGTGTTATTAAAGTCACCTAATGAAACTGACGAAGAAACAAATGACAAAATGAAATGAAGTTCACATTCATCGATTTATTCCAAATGATCGTTAGACTAAGTAAGGCACAGACTGACCATTATAAGGGTAAAATGATACCCGGGGTCAAACAGCAAAGTTACCACAGCATCACAACCAAGTCAGTAACGGGTAAATCCTCCTCTGTTTGCCAAACAAGCATTGATCCGACGTGGCATACTCCTAATGAGACGTCTAAGGTCATTTTGGTCCAGATTGTCCCATTCCTGTTGCAACGCAGCAGCAAGTTCTTGGACATTGGCAGGACGTTGTTGACGTTGACGTAACCTCTGTCCAAGCATGTCCCAGACATGCTCGATGGGGGAGAGGTCGGGACTCAGTGCTGGCCAAGGTGATGTGGTGATGTTCTGTTGTTGGAGGTAGCCTGTAACGATCCTGGCCCTGTGACATCTTGCGTTGTCATCCTGGAAGATGAAACGGCGGCCATGACGTCGTGCGAACGGCACAACATGGACTGCCAAGATGTTGTCCCGGTAGTACTGGCCTGTAACACGCCCTGCAACAACATGTAAAGCCGTTCTTCCAGCAACAGTGATGCCTCCCCACACCATAACAGAACCACCCCCAAATCGATCATGTCTGATGACGTTAACGTCTTGGAAGCGCTCGTTTCGACGACGCCACACCCTCCTACGTCTGTCCAAAAAATCAACAGTGAACCTTGACTCATCTGAAAACATCACATTGCTCCAGCGTCGATTATCCCAGTGTTGACGATCCCTACACCAACGACGTCTTGCCTGAATGTGATGATCTCTCAAACAAGGGATCACGCGAGGACATCGGGCGCGAAGGTGACCCCTATGCAGTCGATTCCGAATCGTCTGGCCACTCACTCTCACACTAGTGTCTGTTTGAAGACGAGCGCTGATCTGATTTGCTGTGATGACACGATTTCTCAAGGCCAAGGTACGGATAAATCGATCCTAGGCTTGATTTGTCGCCCTTGGTCGACCTGAGCGTGGTCTGTCCTGTACAGATTGTGTATCACGGTATCTGGACCATAGCCTGCTTATGACAGACTGAGAAACATTCATCGTCCGCGCCACAACCGCCTGTGTTGTGCCGATCTGTAGCATGCCAAGGGCACGTAACCTTTCATTTTGGGTAAGCCGACGCATATCAAAATTTGTTTTCTGGTCACTAAAACAATTAAACTGATGTTTCCACCCTGGATTTCAATGCCACAATGACTGTAACATTCAAAGTCAGAGTCGTGCAAATCTTGGGTTGGACCCCCATGATGATCCCAAGCATCACCTGCATTCCATGCGGTAGCTATTGGTGCGTTTGGGCGTCACATTTAACTGGAAATGTTTCTTCTGTTAGGTTCTATAGTGACTTTTTTCGTAGTCATTTGCATATTTTAGTATTATGCCCCCAAAATCAAATATCCCCTACTTTTTTTGAATAGTATATAATTACCGCCGACCAAATACTTGTTACCGCCGACCAAATGCTTAATGATTCCTTGTTACCGCCGACTATTTTACGGTTGTTGTTTTTTATAAAAAAGAATACAACAAGAATGTTATTTTTTTATTTGAGGTGGAATCACGTACAACTGTCGAAAGACATTCATATATATTTTAAAGAATATGGAAAGACAAAACTACAATTTAGATATTGAAGGGCAAATATATCAATATTGTTTCAGCTACTGGTTATAAATAAATAACATTTTAGGCCTTTCTTCTATTAGTGCGAACACTTCTACACCTTTTGGTTTGATGGGTTTTTTTGGCTGGTAATTTTGTTTTCTTTACTACACAAAATTTTTTGTTTGTTGAACAAATAATTTCTTCTTCGTCGCGCTTCCTTTTCGAGTCTTTAAGAAAATTTGCAAAACATTTTTCTTTTTGCTCTTCGCTGAAACAGCGCCACGTTTGTTCAGAAACAGAATATGCTTTAAAGCGACCACAAAGTTCATGATCTCCAGAAAAATACAGGGTAGATCTTAAATTAATTAATTGAAAATTCACACACATATACAGCTTCTCGATTAATTCTGGAGCCTTTTGGGGTTTCCAGTCAATGGCACATTTAAAAATGTGGTTTGCGGAATCCGCGTTGTTATTTGTCCATAATTTGACTTCGTCACCTTTTCTCTTTGGTATATAAACGAACTT